>NC_044284.2:1555681-1866818 GCF_004027225.2 Strigops habroptila
CAGTCAGGTATTCACTCAAGAACAATAATTCATACTCTGAAGAGATGTAATATTCCCCACATAGACATAATTTCTTCCCTTTAGTAAACCATTAACATACTTGAGAACTTGTCCTTGCAAAGAAGTGATAAATAAGATGGACAGGGCTCCTCATCTGAAGTTCTGTGACATGGGAGACCCAGATGAGAAGCTCTTACTATGAAAAATGACACTCGTTATGTAGCAAATATGGAAATTCTGAGCTTGTTGATCACCTTTTTGACAGCTGGGCTCAATTTTGGTTGCAAATGGCAAAGGAGAGAGGGACTCCAATCCCAAACCGAGCCTCAGCAACTGAAGGTTGCTTCAGTGGCATCTTTGTACCATTTGGCTAGTGGGTAGAGCTGTTCCAATGTTCAGCCCTGCGTTCGGTGGCCATGTCTCTGCAAAAAGGCCAAGCAGAGGGCTGGTGTTACCCCCTTGGACTTTACTCAGCCACAGGGTCCTCTAAAATCTGCTTTCTTCACTAAGCAATGTTAATTACTTTGCATTCGTATTAGGCTCTTCTTTCCTATGACACTGTAGATCAAAGCTATAGACACAGGAATAGAGCTGTTTGTTACAACTATGATTTATCCATTAATTCCAGCTTCTTCAAAGTTAAACAATGAAATATACTCTGAATATACTCTATTTCCATCTCCATGACAAGGGGTTTGCAGCTGTTCTCGGTGTCTGCTGTAATGAAACATCAGTTCAGTTTTTTCCTGCATGGTCCATCATGAACCTCAGCCAGTGGCATGTTTAAACCCAGGATTACAATTCAGTTCACAAGAGATTTGAGCTTTCAGCAGGACCTCACTGCCAGAGTGTGGAGCAGAAGTCATTGGCCACTGTTTAAATGAGATGGTACAAAACAAAAGTCTGAAAACGCTAAATTCTGTCAACTGTTTTCTTGTTTCCTGACTGAAATCCAAACCAATGTGTCACCGTTCCCTATCTGAGCAAACTGATGGTGATTCAGCACTGCAGAACACCATTTGAAGTTCACCTCTGGCAGCCCCCATTCAGTCGTTGTATGTGGTGTTCAATGGCTGTACCTTAAAACAAAACCCAAAACAAATCAACTTTCAAATTATCAGCATTCTTTTACTTCAGGAGGCGGTTCCAAATCAAAGCTACTCAACCTCCATCCTTCTCCTTTTCCTTTAGGATTAATTGGGGGAAAAGAAAAGCCTTCCTAATTATAGAGCTTTAGCGTGCTTTATAATCTGGCTATTTTAAGATCTGTTTACATGATCACAATATGAAACATCATTCAACAACAGTGTGAATTGATTACATCCTTCTGAAGACCATGTCACAGTAGAATATGCGTTTGTAGCTGTTACGCTGCCCTATAATTAAGGCTTTATTGCTTCCATTCTAAACATGTTGCTGCTGCTGCTAGAGAACAGCTGAGATATTGAATGTGAGACAATGGAAAATACTCCCCCAAAACAAAGAAATCACCCCCCAACCTTCTAGAAACAAATAGAACTACCAAATATCAGCGTAAGTCAAGATACTGATTGTATTTTTCTGCTCCAGTTTCTTTTTAATGTGCAAATTTTCTTCAAATACTATTAATAAATTGAATGTTGCTTTATTGGGAAACTTTGTATGGCTGAACAGAGTCTTTGGTCTTTTCATTCATTTCCGTGGAATCTGGAGAACAGCTTGATCCTGGCGTGGGTTAGCAATCACATTGGGAATCTTCACGTGTCCCAGAATGAATGAACAGACCAAAAACCAAGAGGCACCTTTTAAATATGTTTGCATGGTTAGAATTACTCTCTTCACCAGGCTGAACAGCCCCAATGTTCTCAGCCTGTCTTCATACGGGAGGTGCTCAATCCCCTGATCATCCTCGTGGCCTCCTCTGGGCTTGCTCCAACAGCTCCATGTCCTTCGTATAATACTGGTTTCCATAAAGGTCATCCATGTCCTTCTAAGGGCAGATAAACGTATACAGCAATAACACTGTTTAGTTTTATCACGTTGCAGACAATGACCTTCTGAGCAATGAAGCCAGAATTCCCATAGCAACCCTCACAAAATTCAGGTGTACGTAGCAAGCTGTATAAAGTAGAAACAGGAAAATTTTGAGTTAAGGGTTAAAACTAAGCTAAATGTAATTTAAATCATGAAAGCAAATATCTTTCTAATTGTATCCGAGTCATTTTTTCCCTTTCCGTACTATTTTTTGCTGTTCTATATTCTGAAATCTATGTATAGACTGCAATTGAAGTGACAGATGACAGTTATCTTTGTACCACTCCCAGAACCTGAGTAAGGAGACAAGGTACAGCAGCTCCTTCTGCTCCTCAGCACCTCTCAGCACTGGGGCAGCGAACCAGGGCTGAGAACATTGGGGCTGTTCATCCTGGAGAAGAGAAGCTGCGTGGAGACCTCAGAGCAGCTTCCAGTGTCTGAAGAGGGCTACAAGGATGCTGGAGAGGGGCTCTTCATCAGGGACTGGAGCGATAGGACAAGGGGTGATGGGTTCAAACTGAACCAGGGGAAGTTCAGGTTAGATCTAAGGCAGAAGCTCTTCCCTGTGAGGGTGCTGAGGCGCTGGCACAGGGTGCCCAGAGAAGCTGTGGCTGCCCCATCCCTGGCAGTGTTCAAGGCCAGGTTGGACACAGGGGCTTGGAGCAACCTGCTCTAGTGTGAGGTGTCCCTGCCCATGGCAGGGGTTGGAACTGGGTGAGCTTTAAGCTCCTTTCCAACCCAAACCAGTCTGGGATTCTGTCATTCTATGATTACTGTATTTTCCCAGTGTGTGCCTGGCTCCCAGCTCTCCACACCTTGCTCTTTGCCAGCTCCTCCATCAGAGGACTCTGTATCCTGCCTGAATGTGGCTCTAAAAGTCCTTATAAACCTGAATGAGGTGCTCAGTGGGTAAGCAGGAATCAGAGTGGGACCTGTATTAAGTGGCTTTGCAGCTCTTATGGAAAAGGAGGGGGGAAAAGCGCAGAATTAGGGAATGTCCTCAATTGGCATCTCTGCATTTTAGCCAGATAGGGCATGGCTTTTTTTGCCTTGGTTAAAAGAAGCTGGGTTAGATTTGCCAGTTTGACCAAGTACTGCCCTTCTGTATTAGATATTCTGGATAAAATTGATGCTGGTCTGTACTGAGTCTTTCTGCTTCAGCAAAGAAACTCAGAAGTGAAGAAAAGGCTAATAGAAAGAAAAGGTTCTGGTTTCAGTCTTCAGCAGGAGTATATTTCTTCATTAGCTGTACTCATATGTGACAAAATGAGGCTCTCGACAATGCCAGAGGGCACAGTCATCATCTCAGAAGATTACAAGTTAGTTGCTTTTTTCACTTGTGTGCCTCCCTTTTTCTATTTCTCCCTTCTTTTTCTTGCTCTCACAATGAGGTGGTTACAAAATATGCGCACTCACATGATTAAAGCAACATGCTGGAAGGCACCAACAAATATTGAACAAATGACTTTACTATGTTAAGCTGTTATAATTAATTTGCTTATAAACTGTGGACTGTCCTGTCTGTGAATGAACAGAGTCTCCAAAGAGAGATTCTCACTTCGCTGTTTTCTCTCAAACCCAATTACAAACCTTCCTCTCACCTTACCTGAGCCTGCTTTTATGTCAGCAGAGTATCTGCCAGGTTTTTTTGGCTATGGCAAAATGTATTGCTGGTGGACAAGAGTAGAAGAGGATGCACTAAATTCCTGTAGTATTCTCTTCATATCATTAGTCTCAATTTTCACTTTATTTCAGAGACTCATAGAATACTTCTTAGGTTGAAAGGAACCTTCATAACCTTCCCTCTTTTGCTTTTATTAGGTAGGAACTTTGGACTCTTGAGCTGTGTATATTGAAGTATCAAGCAGTAAAAAGAGATGAAAAAGCATTCTGAAACGCCAGCGAGGCAGATGTAAGGAGCTATGTGATAGTTGTACGTGTGTGGAGCTTCAAGCTCAGCTCTCATTTTACATTACTGGTTTTTTACCTCCTAGTGCAAGCTTAATTTATTATTTAAATGACGGCAGTTCCAGAGCACAACTAAAAACTAAACACCCCATTTCTTTTCATTTGCAGAAGAGCCTGGTGAGATGCTTTCCTTTTGGAAAAAGATCCCATTATAACATTGCAGCCACTTAGGTTTTGATTAAAGAAGTTAATTCCAAATGGCAATTCTGTTGCTCTTTAAGCTGACATAATGTTCTAAAACAGTGAATGTTCCCCACACTGTGTAATCAACGTTGCCTTGATTCCAAGGATGTTTCTTAGTTTGGCTTTGACAGTTAGTGGCTTACTGGCAACTCTTGGTTAATTATTAATGCAGACATCATAATGCTTATTCCTTAACTAACCTTCTAAGCAATCCAGTTATCAAAGGAATTCTTCCTGCTGAAAACTCAGTGTCATATCACAGTCTAGATCAAAAAACGCTAAATCTCAAAGTCTGGCTTTTTGCCTTGAGGAATACAATGGGGGTTTGATAATTCTTCCCATTATATTTTAAACAAGGACATCCTTTTACAGTTCTGCATGTCTTTAATGGTGTATCTTACCTGAAACAGGATGTACCTTCACTTTTCAGGTCCCCAAAACCTCCCAAATCTGCTGAAAGTTTGTGGCTGTCCCTTTCAGGTTCAGATGAGCAGTGGCCTCTCAGATCCCCCCAGCAAGGCAGAGCCACTACCAGCAGTGGGGCTGCACCAATCACTGCTGCAGCTTGGAAAAGCAACACAGTAGGTTTCGTGAAGGACTTTCAGGTTCAGATTGTTGACCAGCATTTCCTTTAATCCCTCAGTATTCAATCAGTTGCCTCTGTGGGGGTTTATCTCTCCATGGCTGGAGTGGAGGAAACAGAAAGCCAACAGTTCATAAGTGGTAAAAGCTTCAAAGCTGTGCTGTGCTTCAGGAATGTTCTGCTGTCCAGGTGCTTTCATAGAATCCCAGACTGGTTTGGGTTGGGAAGGACCTTAAGATCATCCAGTTCCAACCCTCTGCCATGGGGTGGTAACTTTCTGTACAATTTGTTCCTCTAGTCCCTCCCTCAGCCCCACCAGCAAGCAGGCAGGAGCTCCTCCATCTGTCACCGAAGGTTTATTTAGCTGTTCTCCTTGAGTAAACTCAAAACATATCACACACCTCTGCCCTCATCCGCTCTTCGCGAGGCTGCAAGAGACTGTTTGTGCAATATTTAAATAGTGCAGATACTTAAGTGTGATTTGGGCATATGGAAGAAAACCCCTTCATCTTCCTCCTGGTGTGCACAGCTCCTGCTGGAAGGTTGGTTTCACAATTCATTTATGCCAGCATTATCCTTGCTTTAGTAATACTATCAGTGAGATCCATAGCTGCCCACAGCTATCAATCAGACACATTAATTGATTTCAGTATATAAACCCCACATCCTTTTGAAGAGTTACTATTTTGGGTGCAGGCTGGCAGCAGCAGGGGCCAGCAGCTCTTTTTGTCCAGATTTCCCTTTTTTCTGGACATGCATCTTTCCTCACATCACTTGTCAAGCTATGGAGTCTGTACCAGGCAACCATACAGTGGTTAGAGCCACTGATGCCTTACCCATACAAGCCATGTGGTTTACCTCTCTTACCAGCAGTTTGCACTGGTGATAGCTCCCGTCAGGTCGCCGAGAAGCTTTTTGTTCTTGTCTTTATATGTGGTTTTGGTCTAACAAGAAATGCAGATTTTGCAGGCCCAGGTATGAACCACTAACACAGGAAAAGGCAGCATGTTCTCAACAACTGAGCTGTTCTTCTGGCTTGGAACTGTTTCTTCTTTATGGTCGAGACACGGACCATGATGTCTAAACCTTGCAGCCCTACAAGCTGTGCAATCACATTCACCCTGGTTGGGGTTAGCCGGGAGCTGGGGTTTGTGCACCAAACTCTGAGCTGAAGGAGGCCTCTTTTCTTTCTTTGCAACATGTCTTTGACTTGTGCTTTCCAAGTATCTGTACATCAGTTCAGAATGCTGTAATGGGCACTTAAAAAGTATTTGACCAGTAACTCATGACTACTTCCTAATGGTCCTGTCTGTGATGTGGGCAGGATCAGTGATGCTGTTCAAAATGGACTTGTCGGGCCAAGAAAACACACTTGGTCACCTTTTTCTGTCTGCCTGAGGAAGCCGATAAGCTGTGCTGGTTCTGTGTGCTGCAGGTGGTGATTAGCTAGCTGAGAAACTGCAGGTGCAGCTTGAATTTGCCATGTTACAAGAAAACACTACTGTTTTTCAAGTGATCTCACAGAAATTTGACAACAAAACCCACCCAGAATCGGATGGGAAGCGTCATACCATTTAGCGCTAGTGTTTCATGCTCTCTGCAGACAGACACGCTAAAACATTGCCCTGTTTTTACACTGATTTCTTTTCTTGAAGATCAGATTTGCCTTTTGGTTCATTATATTCAGTCTGCAAATGAGCAGATGGGAGTGGGGGCCTCCGGACATAAGCTGTTAGCTGGAAGCAGCTGCAAGTTGAATTCCTTGTCAGACTTCTGGTACTTCAGAACATATTTGAAGTGGCTGGGCTCTAACAAGCTGTACACGAAGCTGTCTGAAAACAGCAGGAAGAAAATCCGCTAAGATTGATTTTGAGTAATCAAATAGTTTAAGCACTTTCTAAGCATTAGTCTAAGGAAGGTGACTCCATACAAGAAAGAAATAGATCTAAATATACAATAGGCTTTCTAAGATTATAAGTTTCAGAAGTATTTTCATGACACAAAAAGGACCGTGTTGGATTGCACTCAACAATAGACCTTGGTTTTGCATGATGATAGTGCTACTAGAAAATCAGCCTCTATATAACCGATTACCAAAGTCTTTCCCCCTGTAAGTTATGGCCTAGCTAAAAAGGAAAAGAAATTATAACTAAATCATGACCATAAGGAACCACAGCCCACGTTTTCACCAAGGATGCAAAATCCTTCTGATTTCCAAATACCTCAAAGAGCAGCTTTCTGCTGAACATACGGGTAAAATCAATGCAAAGCACATTGGCATTCCCCATCTCAGCTCACTAGACATTCCACTTTCTTGGAGGAGCCTAAATTAGAGGCTCAGTATTTAACTTTGTGTTCCATTTAAACATTCATATCCTTCCAGGTAAGCCTGTTCCAGCTGAATTTCTTGAACTTTTGCTTATCTAGTAGTATTCAGAGTGTTACTGCTGTCTATCTTGTTGGAATCTTGTTTATAGGAGTGTAAACTACTGGAAGATTAGGAGCTAAAAACAGCAGGCAAAATTGAGTATTAATAAATGCAAATTAATGCTCCCTGGAGAAAAGCCAGTTCTCCTACATATACACACTGATGATGGAAATTCAATTATTTAGTAACCATCAGAATAGCTCTTAATGTTAGTGGACAGTTGTACGGGATGGCAGCTCAGCATTCAGTGGTACTTTAAATTAGAAATGAGTAGGAAAGAATGAGGAAGAATAATCAAAGGCATAATTCCAACAACATGTACATGTCTGGTGTGCCTGCACTTTGAACCCCAGTCTCAGCAGAACTATAAAATAGAGAGGAAAGCAGCAACAGTGAGAACAGATGTGAAATGCCTGTTGTACAAGATGATACTGAGCTACGGCTTTTCCTCTGGGAAAAGAGGCAGCACTTGGAAGGCACACTAGAGGTTTGTCAATTCTTGAGTGGCACAGGGAACACAAATAGGAAGCAGTTGTTCATCTCTCCTCCCGGTTTAAGAGGCAGAGGGCATCACCTGAAATTATTGGGTAGCTGGTTTAGGAAATCACAAAAGGAATTGGATTTTTTCCTGCAAATTAAATTGTGGAATCCACCGATATTCAGCATGGTAAATACAAAAGGTTTAGATGGAAATCAAAAGAAAATAAAGCACGACGAAAGACATTAAGGGCTATTAAGCACATTGATAGAAGCTCTGATGTTAAAAACAGTCAGTGGGAAGGGTACAGTGGGAAAAGTCCAGCCATGTTATTCCATGCCTCCTGTGAGTATCCATGCCCACACCAGATTCCTCCTAACACGGACTTGCCTCTCGTCTGAGTTGTCCATGCTGGGAGAGATGCATTCTTCCTGCAGTATTTCAGAAGCATCTTAAGTGCTATTTTATAGCTGAAAGAAAGAAATAGCTGAACTTTCATTAATACTCGATAGGGGCAGCATGAAAGCAGTGTTCCTTGCAGTGCTGAAAAGGCTGGTATTCCAGGTCTCACTTGGAATCTATAGTTCTCAATGACTCATCCAGCTTGGACAGGTCCACAGCCACCCAGCCCTAATGCAAAACTCTCTTTTCCTTCCTTATCCCTTTCTTTACCAAACCAGCTATATAAAGAGTGAGGAAGTTAAGGATTACAGGAAGCTCAGCCTGTAATATGGGAATACAAGGTTTGATCCTGCAAATTCCAACTGGAGCTCTTGTGTTGGCAGGATCAGTGCTGCGACTAACGTTATATCACTGTAGAAACAGCTTTTCATGAACTGTCAGGGGTTTTTTATCCTTTCTAAAATGTCAAACTGAAGATGTTTAATAGGCATGGAAATACAGCAAACTGAGTAGTGAATTACCAGTACTTTAAAGCAGCATTAATCTCACAAGAACATGTTTGGCATCTTTCCATACCATGTTGCCATCGGGTGAGTAGCACAATCTAGTAAAATAATCCTAAAGAGCTCCTACTACACTAAGTAATTTCACAGGAAATTACTAACAAAGAGAATGGGACGAGCATGCTAAAATATCAAAATCCTTCTTCAAGGCTAAGATCCACAACAAAGACAAGCTTTTCTTATTAAACTTTTTATTAAAATGGAGCTATTTTCACATTTTTAAAATACTTTATATCCAAATTATGCAATATTTATGAAAACGATTGTATGCAAACACTTGCATAAAAATATGTAAAATCACAGCTAAGCAATATAAAGCAATATATAGCATGTTCCAAAATGTACTTCAGGACTAGAATACCTGAGTTTTCAATAAGCTGGCTTCACTGATTCTTAACAGTTAAATTTAATGATGTATTTGATCTTGTATAAAGCACTTTGGTCGGGAAAAACTGCATGGACTATGCAGAGGTTGAGCAGAGATATTACTCAAGGTCTGTCTTCAGAATCTTCTTCCATATGAAGTTCCACTGTTTGAGATGCTAGGAAGGACTCCCATGTAGCAAGGCACTTAAAAAAAAACAACAAAAGACAACACAAATACATATGAATATAGCAGATAGATTCCTATCAAACTGGTAGCCAAGGAGAAGAAAAAAGCAGAATACATCCTCGTTGTCCCAAGCTGCTTTTGTGGGACTACGGTAAGAGCAAAATATGGTTTCCTAGGCAGCTCAGTGATATGCAGAATGTTAGCCAACAAGCCAAGAGAGCTGTAAAGGTCACTTCTACATAATGACAAGAGCACAGTGTGAGTATTGTCATGGTATGCGTTAGCATGGAAGATGCTAACATTAATTATGCTCTTCTTTCATCTCCCCCTTTAGTTACAGACAAAGATCTCTACCAAATAGGAAGCGCACTGACAGGTACAGTTCCCTTGTAATCCCTGTGGCTTCCTACTGTATACCTGATTTTCCTTCCAACTTAAATTAAAAGGTTATATTCTAAACACACCAAAAAATCTTTCTGCCCCCAAGTAATAGGAAAGAAATGGGACCAGAAAGGCAGGGGCTGAGGAAATTGTCATCCTTACACCAAATGGCATTTCTCTCCTCATGGCAAAATGTATTTATAATTGTACAAACTATGTTTTTCATTTGAAACAGATTTTTTTTTTTCAATAGCATCATAGCAATAAAATGATTGCATGGATTTGCCTGCCCTGTTCTAATCACAGAATCATAGAATGGGTTGGGTTAGAAAGGATCTTAAGATCATCCAGTTCCAACCCCCTGCCACGGGCAGGGACACCTCACGCTAGAGCAGGTTGCTCCAAGCCCCTGTGTCCAACCTGGCCTTGAACACTGCCAGGGATGGGGCAGCCACAGCTTCTCTGGGCACCCTGTGCCAGCGCCTCAGCACCCTCACAGGGAAGAGCTTCTGCCTTAGATCTAACCTGAACTTCCCCTGGTTCAGTTTGAACCCATCACCCCTTGTCCTGTCACTACAGTCCCTGATGAAGAGTCCCTCTCCAGCATGTTAGAGACTGTTCCTGTTACTCATATATGATCCCCTAGACACAGAAACCATGAACCTACTCCTCCAGTCTTTTTCAGATCTGGCTAATAAAATCCCCAACTAACTTCTGCTGCTTGAGCACACAACAATGTTGTGCTGCTGTTCAAAGCACATGTA
Source organism: Strigops habroptila (assembly GCF_004027225.2). NCBI lineage: Eukaryota > Metazoa > Chordata > Aves > Psittaciformes > Psittacidae > Strigops > Strigops habroptila. Next base: position 1,565,998 of record NC_044284.2, read on the forward strand.
TGGTTTGAACTACTGTGAAAAGAGAAGACCAACAGGGTAAGAGTTGTGTGGAAGTCTATTTCTTCATTGACTTTTTGGATAAATGTTATTTTGACATGGTAAACCAGGGAGAAGCAGAGAAAACAGCACTAACATGAACTGCAAGTGTTGCAAACTGATTTCTGGCTTAATCAACAGACTCTCCCCTACTTCATGTGACACTGTGGCAGCCAAGTCTATCTGAGATGCTTGAGCTGGAAGGTGGCATCTTAGTTTTAAAATGTCAACTGCTGCTAGCACTGTCTCTTCACTGTGGTGCTTGGACTCTGATTTCTGCTTGCTCAGGCTCAGCCTGGATCACCATCCTAGAAAGCTGCAAGGCAGATGTGTTTTCTTAGGCTCTTTCTAGGTGTGGGACAAGAAATGATCACTCTTTCTTGAAGAGTCTTTTGTTGGCAATGGCTGACTTTTGTTTTTCCTGAACATGAGTTTAATTTCTAGCCTGTAACTCCATGGTTTGTCATTCTGTAATTTCAGTCATGTGAATTAAAACACATGTATCGGCACTGGCTGGAATGTGAAAATGGCTTTCTGTTATCTTTTGCAATGCTGAGCCAAACTGCACATCTTCACATGCAATCCCAGGATGTTGCTTAACCAGATTGATACAACCTCCTGCAGTCTTTCCAGACTAAAGATGCAAAACATTTTCAGTTACACAAGTTACAAAAACTGAGTGTTCTTAATTCATCCTCCTTTATATAACCAAAACACATTTCCCTAACTGTAAGAGCAATGGTGGCTCATTTCACTGTCAGACATCACAGCTGACAAGCTTTATAATTAACCACACCAAACCAAAACTAGGTCTCTGTGCCTTAGGCTCAAGCTTTTTCTACTGTGAAGCAAGAGCTGCATAAACAACATTTGTTAGTGATGGATACTTCAACATTATTATAGAATGGTTTTACTTCATTCTCCTGGGAGGTGGAAAACTGAGATGGAAATAGAGGATCAGCCAGCTTTCACAAAGGAGACAGAAAAGAAGGGGGGAAAAAAAGGAAAACCAAACCCAGCAAATTCAATGAGCATGCCTAGGATTGAAATTCATAATCCAATTACTTGTGAAAGCCCAGTGGAAGACGGAAAAAAGCCTAAATACCCAAAACGAGGTAAGCAAGAGGCTTAAATAAGTCTACCTAAAATATTCTGATTACTACTTCAGGTCATATATCAATTCTGCAACATCAACAGCAAAAAGGTTTTCATATCTAGTACAACTGCATAGCTAAGTAAAAAGGAGACCTAAAAATAGAGCCCGTAGTAGGGATGACAGCAGAAGCAGTGTGTCACGTGCCATGTGTGTTTCTGTCCCAGTTGCCTCTTTTCCAAGGTGGAAACCTTAAAAATACCTTTTATGGTGGCATTTTCGGGAGTAGAATCTGAAAATGAAATCTTACGTGTGCCTGAGAAAGTGACCATAAATATTGTCATAGTTTCTGGGTGCACGGAAGCAAAAACTGGAGTGCATGGAAACAGTGATTCCCGCTGTAAGGAAAAACATCTTCCTCAAAGTATTTAAATGTTTATGGTTGACATGAATGAGGGTTCAAGGATGGATAGTGGCTTTGAAGTGACAGTTACAAATGGGCTCAGCCATGTGGAAGCTTTGGAAAATCACATGAAGTTTGTTAGCTAAAATCCCAGGCACTGCTAAGGTGGGATGTAATCAACATGCATGAGCAGATAACTTCTTGCTATGCAACAAAATGACTAGTTAAATGCATCACTACAGAGGCCTCTAGGGCAAACAACAAATCTCATCTATTTTTCTACAGCTTTTACTAGCTAGAGAGGTACAGGAGGGCTTTGGATTTCGAAGGAAGCTGCTGTAATGGGGAAGGAGTATTGCTTTGCCCCAGTGAATCTTTTGGCTCAATTTATGCCTGTACAACAATGTAGGTCACAGAAATAAACTGAAGTATGTTTGAAATAGTTAAGAAAATGAGGAAATGATTTCTATTTTTGGAAAAAGAGTAAGCTGTGTCATTACCAACAAGAATCTCACTATAGCAAACATGACTGTAGCTTTTTATTTGATTAAGCTGCAAAGATTGCAACAGGATTAGTTTGACATGAGAAAATCAGAGGCTGTGCTGTAAAAAAAGAGGCTCATCCATGCACAAGAGAAAAGCATGTTCTTTCAATGCCACAACTAATTAAACATCATCCAACATTATGACAAAAACCCAGTCTTCCTGCATTTACTACAGCGCCTCATGAGCAGTGGAAAACCAAACTCTGGTATATTTGCTGGATTTATAATGTTTAACTAGTCTTTGGATTGGGCTGCAAAATCTCGCCACTTCTTCTGGTGTTTGTTCTGGATAGAATAAGTTAACAAAGATCCTTGCTGAGAAGAATGTAAAGTGTTTCTTTTTCTTCGATGCTGTAAATATCCTTGAGACTATAGTAAACACATGAGAAAAACAAAGGGAAAAATGTAGGAAATGTTTCATTTCTATTGCTCTTGGAAGCCACAGTTCAGCATTGCCTGGTTTGGTTTTGCTCATTTGTACCAGGAACACATTAGACATGCTGGCTAAATAATCATACCACCACCACCACTAGCTTTAGATCTGGGTTTGGTTTTAGTCTGCAGAGCATCTGTACCTAACTTAATGAAAATACTGCTGGTGACAGTCATCTTTCTCAGCTGTAAGCTCCACTCTGGGGACAGTTTGTGATTTCAGCTGTGTGGCAGATAGCTTGTCTGGGCTAAGGTGTGCTATTGCAGACAACAGCATCGCACCTAAGGCATGGGGAAAAGGAATAAAATTAAGGGTAGGGTGTTAACACGTGCTTCATTCAAGCATTTTTCTCTGTAAGACTTAAGAATCACTGCTATTTACTTCAGAAATAAAGTTCTGAATTTTGAAATATTGTTTCAGAAACTCTCCCCTATTTTAGCAGTGCATTTACAGTCATTATTAATATAACATATTATTGGCTTTAACCCTTTGTGGAATACAGAGAGACTTAAGTGTGCATTCAACTGTTTTCCAGAAGCAAAGAAAAGGAAGTAGAGAACCCTATGAACTTTCGAGACCAGCTACAGGAATATCAAATAATCAGTCATGGCAATTCTTGGCTACTAAACGACATTCTATTTAAATATTTAAATAAATATTCTAAGATAGCTTGCACATTGTCACAGGAAAGCCTTCACTCTCATAACCCTGTACATTTGCAACACGGGGCTTTAGTTATCTTTGTTGCCACAGCTTTGAGTGACACAAAGAGATGATTGGTGTAGAAACACCACAGCTGTAGAATCAAAGGAACACTTCTTATTCAAGCACGTTAAATTCAGATAGTCAATAAACTGGAACGCTACAGAAATACCTCTACTTGTTTTGAATGAATAAATCTGGAGAAATATAATTACAGGTAACATTCGAAAGTAGCACTTCATGTAACATGACCATCAATTCAGCTTAAGGGAGACATACTCTTTCATGTGCTGAGACATACTCTTTTAAGTACATCTTTTAAGTGATGCTTGACAGATTGACAGCAGAACCCTTAGACAACTACAACTAAGGAAAGATCCAAACAAATGTAAGGTCATACTCTTTCCTCATATTGTGACAAAGACAAAATAACATTTTAGATATTCTACTGTACTTTGATACACTGCAATGTTGGATTTGATCACAGTGGTGTTAGCTTTATACACTCTTGAAGGACTGGATTCTCTACTGCAAAATCCACCAGAAAACATGAGATGTCTCTCATTACCCTGTAGTTCTCAGCAATGTAAGGGATGCAGAGAATGGCCACTAACAGGAATGACTCCCGGCTAGTTGTGTGCATGGAAAATACGTCAGCAAGACTGGGGAAAAACAAAGCACAGTGAAATCTTGACATAGAGAAGGGAATGGGACAGTGCTTTTGGAGAGGCAAGAATGGGAGTTCAACTGGGGGTGAAGGAAGCTGTGGAAAGGAGGAGAAGCAGGTAGTGACTAAATTAGAAAGTAAGAGATATCTCACAGGACATGAACGGAAGAGCTGGGCATGAATCCTATCCATGGCATCCATGGCCCGGGAGCATGCAGAGAACATTCTTGGGGGGAAAAATAGGCAAGAAATAAGATGAGGGATGCTGCAGCAAGGAAAAGTTTAGTAAGCACCAAATGGTGCATCAAAACCAAAGGAACACTTCTTATTCAGGTACGTTAAATTCAGATATTCAATAAACTGGAAGGCTACAGAAATACCTCTACTTGTTTTGAATGAATAAATCTGGAGAAATATAATTACAGCTAACACTTGAATGTAGTTTAATTTTGGACATGTGAGAGAATGTTACTGATGTGAGTAATGACTGAACAAGGAAAAACCACTGAAACAGGAAGTGTGGTTTTTGCATGAGTTTAAGGTGTGAAACTCAAACTATTATCTTCACGGAAGGATTTTGTTTTCAAGCATAAAAATCATATTCTGACTCTCAGATTTCTGAGATTCCCTTCCTGAAATTTGAATTCCAAATAGCAAAAGCAGATGCCAGAGCTTCTTTTTCTGCTGTTTTCAGGAGTATGTTACACACCTGGAGTTTGTAATATAAAGGCCTCTGAAAGTAATCACTTCTTCAGTAATGAACCGTCAGTATTAACCACAGGGCTCAAATAAACATGCATATTTTCGATTCACACTCGCAACCTAAGTATTAATTGTATCAAATTCTCTTGAAGGTCAGGATGAAGAGAATGGTTTTCTGGAAGAACAGAACAAAATTGGTGAGCCCTCACTTTGCAAACACGGAGTGATACAGCTCGCACAGGACATAACACACAACAGTTTTCTGTTCTGGCAACTGCTGCAGTAAGAGAAGGTGGCTTTTTTCTAAAAAATAAAATAAAAATCTAGATTTTTAATATTTTTAATCAGATTTTTAGTCATTTTTAATCTAGATCTACCGAGATAGAACAGCAATAGCTTCTAATGCGGATTTCAATATTTAAGAAAAGTACTAACAACGAATGATGTCTCAGTATAAACCAACTTTTCCAGTATTTCATATGCTATTTAAGAAGAATCACTGGCAATTACAGAGATAGCTGAACCACTTTGTGACTTAATGAGAGTAATTTAATGTACAGGACGAGCTTTGATATTCTGAATTAAAAGTCTAATCAGCAAAAAAGCATTTCTAGACAGGAAAGAGAACTAAATGATTATTTTGGGGTTTTAATTTAGCAAATCATTCATTAACAAAATATTTCAATCCACTCATCATCATTTTAACATACCTATTGCTGAGATAGAAGTCAGAATCCTCAATAACTGAGGAAAATGTGAGAGGATACCAAAAGCTTGCTGCCTGATTTCAGGAGATATCTTGATCTTAATATGGAACAACAGCTTGTCGATGTCCATGCATCTCATACACTGGATGTTAATTAATTAGATTATGATCAAGAGCTCTGTCTTTTCAATTATGTTTTAACAAAGTGATTTGTAAAATCAGGACACTGTCATTGGTCATAAAAAGTTCAGAGTACAGGATTGGAAATCACAGCTAGCCACACGTATCTGTGAAATCACTGATTTAATAGATGTCTCATATATTGCAATCTTTTTCTCAAAAGAAGGAGAAATTCTTTAAGTAATTTCAAGACATCTGGAGTGTCTTCAAAATGTGCTCTTCAATCAACATGTTCCTCAGGAAGAAACCTCACAGAATGCTTAACATATTTGGTTATATGTTTTCAAGTTCTCTTTCTTAGTCTATATCCTTGTAAAAGGGAATTCTTACCAAGAATATTATCTGTGGCATTTGAGATGAAAATAAGAATCTAATTTCAAGCACTTTTCTTCCTTTTTGAAGGAGTAAGTTTCCATTATAAAAAGATTTGATTTATTCATTTTACATACTTGCAGCATTTGTATTTTTTTAAGCTTTTCATATTAACTTCTAAAAATTGTCTTGTTCTTCTTTCTCCTTCTAAAGTCTGATTATTTCATGGAAGACAATTCCTTTAGAAAAATAACAAGGACTTCCTGAATGCGCTGTCTGAAATGGAATCCCATTTCAACTTTTCCTCATACAAGATCATTTAACAGAAGTTTGAGCTTTCCAGGGGGCTTCTTCATGCAGTTACCGCAAAACATTTCCAAACTGAACTACAGCAGCTGACACTGAACCACAAAATATGGTCCAAATTGTTGTGGTTAGTAAAACAAGAGTGCCCTCTGTCGATGACGAACTCAGGATCAAGCACTTGGGCACAAATAAAATACATGTCCAGTTAAGGATAACTGCCTCCCTCTTCCCACAAAAACTGATTCTGAACTTAACACAAGTCTGGACTAAAATGCAAAAATTCCTCTTTACAGCCAACCCATAGACTTCTCCACTGAAATAATCAATGAAAGAATAACATTGCTATTGTGAAAGTGGTTTTACCTCTTCATAATAACGGAGGTTATTCTCAGCCACATTAGTGAACGTTGATCTCATATCACACTGCATGTTTTGCTTCCACCTGTCCCAATCTGCTTTCAGGGCATTATTGGCACATTCGACTTTGTCTTCGAGTTTCCCAATCTCTTCTGAGAACTAAATATGAATCGTAAACATGAAAAATATTAGCAAAGTCACCATTTCAAAGTGATTAAAATCAAGTGCTTGTAGTGCACGGAAAGAGAAGTGCAGAACCAAGGCTGGTATTGAACCTAACACAGAATCATGGCCCAAGAGAAAATGTAAATTTTATTCTTAATGAGTAACTTGGAAAAAAGTCGGAGATATTAATAATAGAAATTCTAGACTAGAAGTAAAGTGATGCTGAAGATAATTGTATTGCCTGAGAAGTTACAGACTCTGGCACCTCTTCACTAGAACTTGACAGTAATGCATCTGAAAAGGAAAATACAGAATCAACTATACACAGTAGATTTGGCCAGGAAAACTGAGGAAACCCTGACAGAACATTTGGTAACCTCAGGAGAAAACAGAATGGGGAGAAGACAGTAGAAATCAAAAGCACAAACTGTCTGATTTCTCGCCTGTCACATTGCTGTCTTTTCCTGTGGAACTAATGTCTGTGTGACCATATGAGAGAAACAGAGAAGCAGAAAAACAAATTAAACCAAAGGACTTCTACATCCATCATTTGCTTCTACTCACTGTAGGTGCACAAAGTGACTTTTCAGCTAATGGGAGTGAGGAAGTGGATGGAGCTGAGAAGCCCAAGTTCAATTATCTAGCCAGATCAGTAATCAAACTATGGACATGGGTAATTTCAACTACCAACACTGTAGCCAATATGACAAGGTTAATCTAAAGTTTAAGTGTGTGGAAATCATCTTTAAAGGAATTACAGGCAGCTGGATTTTATATCTTGGGCACGTCCCAAGTTAATTGCATTTCCTTCAAATACCAAAACTGAATGCACACAGAAGACTGAAAACAGTGAATATTTTCTGATGATTTAGTGTAGGAAAGGCAGTTGAATCCATTTTTTGCTTTTACAAGTAAAAAAGCCTCTGTATGGGAAGGAGATAGGCTGCACACATAAAGAACTTCTCTGACTTCGAACTCCTGGTTGTGGCAGCTTCCCCTTATCTCATTCTTCGTATCTTTAAGACATTTATTTTACAGGGTTTTTCTGTCTTGCCTCTTCTAGGAACTATGAATTTCTTCCACGGTGTAGTCACAACGTGATGTGGACAGGCAGGCTCTGTTCTCCATCCCTGCCTGGATATGCAGTTTAAACATCACCCTCTACAGCCCAAAAGAAACTGTGTGTTCTATCAAGGCAAGGGTTGGACTTAAGGTCTAAAGACAGCGTTATGCCACACTTCTTCATCTGAAATAGCCTGGTTTAAGATCTACTTTTTCACAACTGATAACATAAATGCCACCCTCTTCAGCTGCTGTGACAGCAGAAATCAAAGAAGAATGGCTTGGTCCAACAAAACCATCTACCTAGCGTGTTCCTCATTTATACAACTTATCCTGCAAATTAAATATGATCCTGAATCAGCTTTCTTACACTGATCTCACTGAAGCAGCTAGTAGGATAAATTAAATCTCCCATCAGTGGAGGACGGCACAGTGCTCATCAGACATCAAACCACAGGACAGGAAGGGGGAACCAGGCACTGCTAGGGCAGAGCACAACCAGATGTGAACCTGTAGCCAAAGAGACTTGGCCTAATAGCCAAATTACCTGGTAAGTGACACAGCATTTTACACTATCACACTATGCAAAATAGCACAAATTCCTATCTGCTCTGTGAATTAATCCTACAGCTTGGTGATACTAACCCTTCTCAGCCTGGAGCTGGTGCACAGTGCCAGGACGAGGAGCAACGGCCATAAACTAACACACAACAAGTTTCACCTCAACATGAGGAAGAACTTCTTTACGTGAGGGTGTCAGAGCCGTGGCACAGGCTGCCCAGGGGGGTTGTGGAGTCTCCCTCTCTGGAGACATCCCAAACCCGCCTGGACACGTTTCTGTGTGCCCTGCTCTGGGTGGCCCTGCCTTGGAAGGGGTTGGACTGGGTGATCTCCAGAGGGCCCTTCCAGCACTAATGGTTGGCGAGCCTGTGATTCGGTGAGTTACAACATAAGATATATTCAGAATGTGATGGATTCAGCAATTCATCTCTTTACTACTCAGTTTCAAGCCTGAACACTAAAATCCCAAAGTTAGCATTTAATGCTCATCTGTCTCTGTCAGAGCACATTATACCAACCTTTTGTCAAAAGCACTAGTGGCAGTACCAAAACTGTTAAAAACTCCCAAACCACAGAGGGATGCTCTAGCATTGCTGTTTATGCCTTCAGAATGGAGTGTGGGAGCAAAAGAGCCACAAACTCCCAACATCTTTTCAGCCTGGAGGCAAGAAAGGTCTAGATAAGCAAAGTCCTCCCAGATACCTCTGTCAGAGACTGAATCCAAACTCACAGTCTTCAGACCTTCCATATTCTTAACAACTGCCTTCTTCATGGGCTAACTTTTGGAGAGAGAGACGAGGTTTTGGCTTTTTAGCAGCAACTTTCTAAAAGCCCAGTGGCAGAAGCACAACTCAAGAAAACAGTTTTTTCAGCCAATGAACCTGATATCTCCTAAGGTTTAATTTGTGATTCCAGCCTCTTTCAGCTGCACTGACCTTGGAGATGTTTTGCATTCTCCTGCTGTATAACCTCCTGTTAGTTAAATCATCTAATGGTTGCCGTGACCAATGCTAAAGATCTCGCAGCCTTTTATCAGCTCTAATGACAGTCTGAGATTCCTTATCTACGGTGAAAATACACTTCAAATGAGATTAGAGTTCATGCCACTCGTTGTCAGCAGAATTTCTGGCTACTAAATCACACTGACAAGTTCAATCTGACATCTATGAGATCATTAGAAGCTACATAAATTCTGCTAACGAATAGAAATGTGCAAATACAGCCAAACTCAGTGTTTGACACCAATTCCAATAACACTAACCTGTGGTATGACCACCTTTTATTCTAAAATCAGCCTGGTTTGAAATGTGAGCAGAATATTTCAACATAGATATAATATAAATTATAACACTAAAAAAACAGATGAAGAAAGTGGTCACAAGTTACTTGAATGGTTAAAAATAGCAGTGGCCAAACTATAATGAATAGAAAAAGCCTTCAACTTACAATGAAGAAAAAGGCTTCAGGATACACTTGCCACTCAATTGGAGAACACAGGGGTTTATGATCAGATTACACAGACATATCTGTTTTACTGCTTTTGTGAAACTGAAGAGAGAATCAGGCTCTAGAAAAAGGATTTTTGAACTGAGTAAGAAATAAGAGGAATTGGAAAGATAAAGCCAAGCTCTGAACACCCGGATAATCCCAATGGCCAAAGGCTTTTACCAAAACTGTAAACATAGCTTTGGAAACACAGAAACAGGGAAAAACCCAAGATCTCCAGATTTTACTGGAAGCAAATCCAAACACCTCCTCATGGAGTAAACCACTGTCGAGATCAACTCAACATGGTATGATCAATACTATGCTAAAGGAAAAATATTCCTTTTTTTCTGTAACAGGTCAGGAAGAGAGGGTGCATGTGCTTTGCCTGAGGACTCCATCAGCTATATATCAGAAATACATTCTGAAAAGACCACATCCTGCCAGGCAATGTTCTGTGAAACGACAGGACAATAGAAGATAGAAGAAAACAGAATTTCCACTTCAGGAAAAACCAAACCCCGAGGTATTTACTTCCTGTCCCACTGCAGGACAGAGAGGCAAATTGGTACAAAATAAGCTATAGCCACCGTAGATCTCAGACAGTGGTAAGATAACTGAATTATTCAGCTCAGTGACAAGAAATCAAAGAAAAATATGCATTTCGAGTGCCAAACCCGATCTAAACAGCTGATCTTTACATGAAAGCTGATTACAACAACCCTAATTAAAAGTATCTGAAATGTCAAGGACTTTTTCCTTTGATGTACTAAAAAGTTATTAGTCATTTTTCTGTATTCTGTGCGCTGTGTAACACTTTGTGATAACACTGTGCTAAAAGAACATTATTTGGGCTGGAGAGTTAAACAAGAATTAAGAAAATGCCAATATCCATCCCAGGAGTTCTTTTTAACTAGCCCAAAGAGCCTTGCTGATAGGTTTGGGGATGCCTTGGGTTACCAGTTACAGTCTGACTTCACTAGAATGAATGAAGGTGTCATACTGGTAATAAAAAACATCCCGAGGCCCAACTGGGTAAGACAGAACCTGTAAGTACAGAACTGAGACCTGTTTATTTTAAATGATCTTCATGAACAGCTTTGTTCATTCTAACCACCTCCTCTCCTACATCAACGGAGCAGCAGCTCCAAGAGCACTGCAGCAAGTCTTCCTTTCCTTTATCTCCCAATGTGGAAGTAAAGAGAAGTGCTAAAATTAAACTATGGTACAGGCTGTGTTGCCAAAACAATAGTGGTCACCCACTATTTGCTTTTTCCTTTGCTTCAGTGTCCTGTCTAATGAAGTTGTGCATAATTGCCTTTGCAGGACATGCATAGCTACAAAGACCAACCCTTGTCATCTTAAGTATCAGCATTACAGAGACACCATGCAGTTACAAAGCATGGCTTCAGAGGATAACTGTATGCTGGGCTGCATCAAAAGGAGTATGGTCATCAGGTCAAGGGAGGTGATTCTACCCGTCTACTCTGCTCCTGTGAGACCCTACATGGAGTACTGTGTTCAGCACCCATAACGACACGGACTTGTTGGAGCAGAGTCAAAAGGAGGACCACAATGATGCTCTGAGGGCTGGAGCACCTCTTCTATGGAGCCAGGCTGAGAGAGCTGGGCTTGTTCAGCCTGGAGAAGGGAAGGCTCCTTAAGGGGAGACCTTAGAGCAGCTCCAGTGCCTAAAGGGGCTACAAGAAACCTGGAGAGGGGCTTTGGACAAGGGCCTGGAGGGACACGACAAGGGGAATGGCTTTAACCTGCCAGGGGGGAAATTGAGATGAGCTCTTAGGCAGAAGCTCTTCCATGTGAGGGTGCTGAGGCGCTGGCACAGGGTGCCCAGAAGTAAGAACCCTGGCATAGTTCAAGGTCAGGTTGGACTTGGAACAACCTGGTCTAGTGGAAGGTGTCCCTGCCTGTGGCAGGGGGGTTGGAACTGGATGATCTTTAAGGTCCCTTCCAACCATAACCATTCTATGATTCTATGAGATGCTTTCTTCAGGGGCTCATCTTTTACAGCTAGAAAAAGGCCTGGAAGATTTCAACTTTCTGTGCATACTCACCAGATCCTTTTCTGTCTTTTTACTGCCATCAACTTTGGAGTCGAGCTCGCCTTGAATTTGGTCTCTCCTTTTCAAAACACCCTTCATAGAGAAAAAGAAAGAAAAAGTAGTAAACTTCACCAATTTTTAGCCATCTGTGCAGAAAACCATCAAACAACTTGGCTATTTAAGACCTGAAGCAAGATCACAGTATGATGCCTTTTAATACTTTGGACATGATACATGTACTTTCTAGAAAAAAAACCTTAAAATCATGAACTTATTCTTCAATACCTGTATTTTATCTTATGTGTTTTTCAAGAATCTTAGTAAATCCCAAATCAGTGCCACAAGAATCTGCCATACACAGTGTCACTGTATGCCTGTATGAGAAAATCCGCAACAGCAGCTTACTTAGTATCAGCTCAACTTACTATAGATTCAGATTTTAAACCAGGAACATGAGTTTGCCCAATCTCAGGAACAAAAGTATCTTCTTTAAGAAAAAGTTACAATATCAAGTAGAAGAAATGACTAAAAATGGTATTCCTGCAATTGTGAGTTTAACCTTCAATATGATTTTGTAAATGCCAAAAGTGGTTCAGAAAAATCAGATGAAATTATCATGAAAATGAGAGATGTTCTAACTCTGATATATGTGCTTATTTTGAGCGTATGTAATTATTACCTCCTTTAAAACTGTCTTAGCAGGTATTGGATTTTAGCATAATGTCAAAAATAATTAGAAAGGGGAAGGAATGCTACTTGTTGAACTACACAACAGGAATGGTATTATGATGAGATTTCCATTTCCAATGCTCATTTGCTCTGTGACCTTGATGAAGCCTTACAAATCTCTCTTTGCCTTAGTTTCCTCATCTGGAAAAGCACACTCAGGCGTGCTTATCTTGCAGAAATGTTACAAAGCTTTCATCCTCTTTAAAAAGAAAAGAAGTCAGAAGCAAGACATATAGAATACAAATCTCAAACCCTTCTTTTACATCACCTTGCCACAACTGGTTTTACTGCTTCTTCTGCATATACTGAAGAGATTCTGAGTATTCACCTCTAGCAGAGGGCATGTTGAAATAGCTCAGGCACAAGCAGCTCTACCTTCTCTAGCTGTCTTACTTGACTGAGTTCTCTTTGAAATCTTGTCACTTTAAGAAGCGCAACAGAAGAACTGAGGAGGTTAATTCTCAAATAACCTTCCAATATTTCTTTTTGAACAGGTACTCACTAGACAAAAATTGGTAAACCTGAATGGGCAATTGTGAGTAGTAACAGATTAGTGATGCACACTAATGCTCATCAATCTATATCTCTATAGCTCAGGGTATCTTTTGGTTAGATAAATAGAGAAAAAGTTTAGCAAAATGAATATGTTTGGAAAAGCTGTCTTTAAAAATGCTTTCTCTATTTCTTTTGCCTCTTTTAAAACTGTTTTAATGATTCTTTGGCAACTTTCGTCACAAATAGTCCTTAAATTACAAGATAAACCCAATTATTTTAATATTAATGTGCTACAACTACAGACAAGTGCTGATTTCTAATGGCAAAGAGAGGGACTGTGTTTTTAAAGCATATTATTATACTTGTACAATGTTTTTTGTGCAACATTTAATGGTACCCTGCCATAAAAGCCTCAGATAATGATATGTGGACCCATAACCAATTTAATGCTGCAGTCTGTACCCTGAGGCACAGCAGGACTCTGCACTCCCCAGATTTGTTCTGTTAGTCACTTAGGAAGGAGCCAATCCAGATGTAAATATTTTAGCTATGAATTCATCGCTTTCCCCCGGATTAAGGCTGAACTCCCAACACCGGAAAACACAAGGATAGTATTGTATTGACCACACCTTCTCCTGCTCATCTGCGCATGATCCTGGCAGCAGAGCACAAAGGTCCCTGTGATGAGGGGTTAAACACACCTCTGAAAGCAGGTTTTACTAGTGTTTGACTTCCCTTCTTGTGTTTTTAGTGTAACTAGCAGTTTGCCCTCTCCAAACTGCAAGACAGAAGCAAGCTGTAGGAAAAATAAAAGTCCATTGTGAATGAAGGGAAAGGAACAGTTGTAGATCAGGAATGAGCTAGTGAGGAAGATTTTCTTCCGGACAGAACCTCATGGTAGGCTAATCCTGTGTTGCAAACGTTGCATAAAGAACACTGTAAGCAGAAAAAATAAGGTAATGGGCAACAGCTACTTGTAATGTGTGCATGAAGAGCCAGGTAGTCACTCTGGGGCTTGTCCACAGAAACCTCTCTGTGCTCTGGGCAACAGAGAACACCTGAGAATCATAGAATCACAGAATGGTTTTGGCTGGAAAGGACGTTAAGATCATCCAGTTCCATCTCCCTGCCACAGGCAGGGACACCTCACACTAGAGCAGGTTGCTCCAAGCCCCTGTGTCCAACCTGGCCTTGAACACTGCCAGGGATGGGGCAGCCACAGCTTCTCTGGGCACCCTGTGCCCGCACCTCAGCACCCTCACAGGGAAGAACTTCTTCCTTCTATCTAACCTGAACTTCCCCTGGTTCAGTCTGAACCCATCACCCCTTGTCCTATCGCTCCAGTCCCTGATGAAGAGTCCCTCTCCAGCATCCTTGTAGGCCCCTTCAGACACTGGAAAGTAGAAAGAGTGATATTCCAGAGTGAGATTCCAGATATTGGAAAATAGAGAAAGGGTGAGCCAGGCTGCAGACTAGAAGGCAGTGGGCAGGCAGCATCTCCTCAATAGCATGAAGGCTAGGAATGCTCATGGGTAACAGAAAATCTGAAGTCTGTAAGGGGGGCAGAGGAATAAGACCTGCAATTGGTATGAATCAATTCAGACCTTTAAGCAAAGCAGTTCCTACCCCCATCTACCTGCAAGTCCCTGCAGGCATTGCAGCAGTAATTCTTAAGCCTTACTGAGAAACTGGCAATGCTCTGTTCAGTGCCAGGAAAGGCTCAGTTAACCTGGGTCTTGCTGTACCCATGGCCCATAACACACTCTCAGCTCCTACTCAGAAACGACTGCAGTAGCAGCTGGGTTCCCAGCAGTAAGGCAAGAACAGATACTGCAGCTTGCACTGCTCAAAACCTAGACAAAGAGGGGTTTGTACACATTTTCTGCTTCCTGGAGGCAGTAGAGTAGGAATTATATGCTGAATTCAGTTACTTAATCATGTTGATTATCCATCAGCACTGACTTTGTCAACTCTGTAGTGAGATTTTTTACATTCTCTCCAAGTGTAAGAAAAACGCATACATAAAGGGAACTGAAAGCATCAGCTTATGGCAAAGACTAACACATGCTTATATAATGGCACGGGGACTGGAAGCTCCCTGCTGTTCTGGAAAAAGAAAACATAGTTTAGGAACATCTCCTAGAAAGGGAAAAACCTCTCCACTCCTTTTCCCCCACACAATCTGTTCCTCAATGAGTTCATATTTCAGCAGAAAGGAAGGTCTTTCAGACTTTCCTTTCTGAGGAGGTCTTTCCCAGCTGCTCTTCCTCAAACCTTTCTGTGTTCCTGTCTCGCTGCTACAATGCAGATGGCAAAACCTCATGCTCTTCAGCACAGCTACCAAGGGCTGCCTGCCAGGCAAAACTATCAAGATCTTCTCATCTGGAAGGGGTGCCTCTTGCCTGATTAGCAAGGGAAACAGAACCAGATTCCCTAATAGACAGCTCTCCCATGCTGTGCACATTTAGTAACGACAGTAAATCGAGGGACTGCAAAATCTTTTTCCATCAGTTACGAATTCTCTTCTATAGTTTGTTACTGGACTATACCAGATTTTATATACAGCCAGAAGCAATCCTTAAGGAACACTTACCATCAGAATTTCACTGTAGAGGACATATTCATGTAGAATGGGCAGCAGGTTTTCAGAGAGCCCTGCCATCTTCTTCTCTGTAGCCTTGCAACACTTGTCAATGCAGCTGGCAACACCTTTTAGGGACTCTGCTATATCTTCTTCTGATGCTGACCACAGTGTGTGGATGGGGCCATATTCCTTCATTTCATTAAAATACTCTTAACAGGAACATATATGCATATTACTCTTTTGTTCATTAATAGATGTCTAAGTGATACTAATTGCAACCTCCTATTTGCTGGGCACCAAGTAAGAGACTGAGGCTAAGGTTTAAATCTGCTCAAGTGACTGAGGTAAGTAAACTGCAGTTCATTGCTTATGAATACACTAATCAATGAATGTCTTGTAAGTAAGTAGTTCCTAGAAACCTATCAGCAAAAATGCCCCAGTCATTTCAAAAGGGGACACATACTCGGGTAGACCTCAAAAGTTGTATTCAAGACCACCCAATGACCTGAATTAGTTCACGTTGTCTTTATAGAGAGGGACAGGAGTCATAGCAACTCTGGGCAGAAGTCAGTCTGATTTGCTTGTACTGCCCTGAATTCCTCTGCTACAGTAGTGCTCCAAGTCCTGTCTTACTTACTAAGCCTTGGTATGTCCCAAAAGCTTCAGAAGACACAGTGAAGTTGATTCCAGTTCTGCAGGTGTTAACTCCTTTAGTAGTTTTTACTGATCTAAATACAAGGACATCCTACAAATTATTTCTCTTCTGTCTCTAGGCCAAGTGATAATCTGTAAGCAGATAAAAGGCCCAGAATTCACCATTGTGCCATTTAGTAGGGCCAAACTCGGGCAAGGCTGGATATGATCTGGAAGCTACACGTTTACAGGAGGGTACTGTGAACGTGCTGGTCATGTACTGAAAACTCAATTTCATCACAGCTGAATTGATAATAAAGAAATGTCCAAGAAAATGTGCAAAGCAGCCATATGGCATGAAGAGTGTAATGCTTACTTTGAGATTAATTGGACAAAAAAACCCTCCATGAAAGATGTCGTTAAGAATCCCACGTTAAGCTACCGCAAGCAGGAATGTTGTCTGAATCACAGCTTTCACCAGCTCATGTCCACAACAGTGCAGCCCTGCACACAAGTGTTCTGCCCAGTGCTATTTGGAAAATCTAGAAAGATATGACCTACAGCATTTGGGAGCACGTCAAAATTCATAAGGTTTTCCAAGAAGTATTTTGGCACTGATGCCTTGATCCTATGGACCTCAGCCAGCTACTTCCACTGAAGTGAATGGTATCGAAAAGAACAATTCCTTTTATAACACCCTCTCCATTTTAGTGAGGACACGCTGAGATCTGGTACTGCACAATAAAGCACAAGGGCTCAGTTCTTAAAGAACACAGTGCAGCCCTTCAAATTCTATTATACAGACAATAAAATCCCTTCAAGTGCTGACCAGTGGAAATTCTACTGAATAGGCCTAGTCTGAGATCAGGGTTCATCTCGGAAAGTCAGAAATTTAACATTCCAAAGAGGTGCAAACTGCTGTTACTTAAAGAGAAAATTGAGATTAAGTCATCTTTCTTAAGAAAACTCTAACAGAAATTATGGCCAATGGTAAAGCTATTAAAAAAACCCTAAAATCTCCTTGGTCAACACAGAAAAAGGTGCCGAATGAAACCCAAAAAAGAACTGTTTCGAGATCTGTTCTCTAGACAGCATTATGCCAGTATGAGACAGCACGGAAAACTGTGACTGTTCACATTCCACTCAAAGTACAAAACAAAAGGTCACGCAGCTTTCCAAAAAGCACAAGTAAAAATAGAACCAAACTTGCTACGTTTTCTTCTAAGTTCCTTATCAAGTAGTTCAATGACATGTTAAAACTCTTCCTATTAACAAGTTACTCAATCTAATTTGAAGGGCTGCCAAAACAATAACCATTATGAAAAGCACCGTAGAAACACCAATCTCCCTTTTCCCTTGCTCGCTGGGAAGAGAATTTTGCCTGGCACAATGAAAACTAATTTACTTTGCCAATATACTCATTTCTTTCATCAATAAAACTGATACTTGTTTTCTACTTACCCCTTTCTTCCTTGTAAATTCTATGAGCGATTTTGTCAAGTACATTGATTTTCTGACTAAATGCTTCCATGTAATTGTTCATTTCTGTAAACATTTCAGGACGATTTTTAACTCCTCCTCTCACTGAGGATGCTACAGCTCTGACGGTCTGTCCCATTCTGCTCAGCAAACCAGGACCCTGCTTCTTGTGGGAGGAGAGTTCCTAAAGACAGAACAAGCGCTTTACTTCCAAGTTACTTTCTTTTTAAATTCTCTACAAATAATGCATACTTTAAAGCTTTTTCTTTAAAAACACAACAAAACTACTTGAATAAACCTCTGTGTGTGTCTTTTTAGCATAGAAATCTTACTTTAAACTTACTAGATCAGTGCCAGAACTCTTCCTGTCACATGCGTTTATTAGCTAAGCCTTTCTGGGCAAACACAAGCATGCTGCGTATCACACTCTCCCAAGAACCTTTACCCTTTCACTCCTTCGGGTGAGATAGCTGGTCTGCAATTTAGCCTTTTGACGGGAAAGCAGAGGTAATGATTGCAGGAATAAGTCATTGAGAAAAGCAAACTGTTCCTACTGGAAGAAGTAATCCATCTATTTGTTTTCTTTAACTCTCTTCCTATGTTGCTAGAATAACCTTTGCTGAAGTTCAGAGCTTTTCCTGAGTACAAACCTTCAATTTTCAACTGGATACATCATGCAAAAATACAACAGGGAATTCAAAGGCTGTATTTTAGTTTAATGGGACTAGTATAACTCTTTTGAGAAAAGCAGATGAAAAAGACAGTGCCATGCCAAAACAAGAATTAATTTTAAATACTACTTTTCGTATCATCTTGGAAGCTTATATGTATACCAAAAAGCATGGGGAGTTGAGATATTGGGAATTTGCCATGAAAATGCAAAATGGAGCAAGAAAAGCTGCTGTGGAAGATACAGCAATATTTATGGCAACACAATTTATAACAATAATTTTTATGTACCAAAAGCACAGAAGAAAAGGTTATCTCAGTGGATGAATATTCCATAAATCCCCTGCCTTCTTCTGACACTTCTGTAACAAGCTGTGGGAGGACACTATTGAATCCTGAAACTAGGGAGACTCCTGATATACTCTGCTAACACAAGACGTGGTTTCATACATCTGTAAATATAAAACTAAAGTCATTTTACCCAGGCCTGTGCAGTAAGAAAAATTTTGAAGTCTTCATTAAAAGTTAAAGTTGGATGATCAGCAATACGGTTCAGGAATTTATGTAAAGCTTTCCTTCGAGTCTCAATGAATTCATCACTGAATCGTTCCACCATTCCTTTCATGATGAATTTTTCAGGCAATGGCTAAGGAAAGACAAAGAAATAGATTGTATCATTTGCATAATATTACAGGGATTCTAACACTAAAAAACCAGGTAAAAAAACCTTGTAAAATCCACCATGCAAACCCCAAACTGTTATAAAGTTATCATATTCAACAGTAGTATAACATGGTTCCTTTAGCACACAGTGCAGAAGAATAGAAGTACAACTAAGAAAGAAGGGCATAAATTACTGCAAATGGCACAATTATAACCATAGTATCTTAAGGGGTTTTTTTATTATCACATACATGTAAAGCTAATAAAAAGAGGTTGGGTTTGATGTTTGTGAGACTTCAGAAACTGAAGAAAGGCCTCAAGCATCTCTGTATAAAACTGGAGCCATCTTATAAACAAATACAAATAATTTAACCAATATTTTAACCAATATTTTAACAAATAATTGAACAAACAGGAATAATCAGTGTTGGATGTGCTTCTTCAAGTTTGCTCTTCAACCAAAGGAAATCCTGGTACCGTCTTCGAACTTCATATTCACTGGAGTCAAATTCACCCCGGGATGTCTGAAAAACAGAGGCAGAAAAAACAGGCCTAGGTTAAGGTACCAAAAAATAAAAGAAGAACAGAATAGTATTAGACTTAAAAGAAAACTGAATACTTGAGGGGAATGCATATGTGATTCTATTTTGCCTATGTTATTTGCCTGCTGGTTCTTCAAGGTCAATGATCGACTACTTGAAGAGATAAAACACATCTCACTTGAGCAAGAACTCAAAGTTTTGTTGTAAAAAAAAAGTCACTTATAATATTAGCCTCCCACAATGTATCAAAAGATTTCAGTGATTATTTTTGTGTGGCATTTTCCTTTGAGCAATCATGGTTGTGTTCGTTACTTTTAGGGCACTTCTGCTAAAGTTATTAATAATCCACGAGTGAGGAAATTCCACTTTTTTAGCATTCTAAATAAAAGCCCCAAATAGCTGACATACATCCTCAGGATCTGCTGACACCAGTCAACAATGCCCACATTCAAGAAATGAAAACTTCAGCATATCACAGCAATAACACTCCCTGCGCTGCTTAACGGACTCTGTGTTCCATCATCACTTCCAGTTTTGTAGCCCTTTGTTAGAACTCGCCAACAAACCTTTAAGGCCCAGGAAAAACTGCTTATTACAGGGTTGCAAAGTTGTCAGACCATGACATTTATTTTATCACTGCTCTATCTTCTCGAATCAAGCCACGAAGAGCCCATGTTTTCATTAATATGTGCTGTTTAATGTGCCTCTTTGCACAGAGATTTATAATGCAATGCAAGTAAATTCAACAAACCTCCAAACATGCTTTTGTACTAAACATTTTTGAGGGTTGAATAAGAATTCTTTGAGGTATGTGGGAGGAATGCTATTACTTTATCATCAACAACCAGCACTTCAAATTAAATATGATAAGAAAGGATAGAAGAGATAAAAAAGCAAAAGCAATCCACCTTACAGCCCTTCCATACTTGCCTGAAGAGAAAATGTTCTGTCGTCTCCAAAAGCATGCATAAAGTGAAAATGATTGCTAGCAACCTCACGAAGATAGCTCTCTTCCTACTCTTTACACATTTGATGAGGAATTGATATCTCCTCATATTTAAGGATGAATAATTCCCATTTGAAAATTTGGGTTTAAATGAATCTTTTCAAAGGAACTCAAAGTAAAATAAATTAACAGTGCAAGTCTCAACATGCAGCCTGCAGAGTATTTGCTGGTATTCCCAGAAGAAGCTGGCTGGTCTCACAAGGCTGACTTTCTTCCTTCTTTCTCATCAATAATTTGCATTCAGGACAGCTAAAAATATACTTGGTTGTTTCCTAAGATTACTTTTATGTTGCAGAATTATGGCAGTTTCCCCAGAAATCATATGCAACTGTCAATGGGAAACAAACATTCATGTGATAGTGGACACTGCAATTAGAAAGGAATGGAATTAAAAGGCATTGTAGCTGGGCACATTTAAGCAAGACAAAGGTCACAAATACTTGGGCTAATATTCTACCTTCAAACTGAATCAGTCCTGCTGCTGTTTCATATTCCTGCTGAAGATCACAACAGAATATGTTATTCTCACATAGAACTGATAGACTTATAGAATGGTTTGGGTTGGAGGGGACCTTAAGATCATCCAGTTCCAACCCCCCTGCCACGAGCAGGGGCATAAAGAACCTAAGCACTGATGTATGTAGACTTACATTAAATTTTTCCAGAACCTACTGCACAGTTTCATACAGTTTTAGTGGTCTCTAACTCATGGCAAAATCAGAGTATAATTTAAACTTAGTAATATCCCAGAGAATGGTAAGCAAGAAGAGTGAAACTGCTCCGACTGTCAGCAGTGTACACCATTACAGCCACGAATAGATGCTTACCTTTGTGACTACTCTGTAAGTAATAAACGTTTCGATGGCTGTAATGTGGCTTTCAGGATCATCGACTGTAATGAAGAGATCTCTTAATTCTGGTTCATCTTCCAATTTATACTGGTTTCTCATTGATGAGGGGGATATTGGCACTGAAGAACTGAATGAGTTTACCTCAGTCAGTGATGTATCCTACAGATAAGACAGGAGAACATCCATCTCAATACATCTTTGTATACAAACACACACATACAAACACATATGTCTCAGATGCTAAAATGGCAAGCTTTTAAATAATCAGATAAACCATGTAAAACATAGAGCAGATGGAAGAATTCTCCATGGCAAATCTATTCTCCTTTTCAGTATTTGCTGCAGTGAGGAGGTAAGAAATGAGATGTATTCTAAAACTGATGAAAAAGCAAAATGCCACCATTTGAGAAGAATGTGATGCATAGCTAAGAAAGAGAACTCACCTATGAGTAGTAAAATCAGTTACGAATCCAAGCACCCAGTAAATGTGTAGGATACTTACCAGCTTGATTAAAATTGTTAGAAGCCAGTTACTCAGGACCTAATGAAGTTTGAATTATTATGTCTATTAACCTGACCAGGATGGATAAAACCTGATGATTGTAAAAGAAAACAAGACAAAATCTGAATCAGAGCTTTGATTGGAATTGGATGCTTCAGTTTGCATCTATTTCAAAATGAAATTTGAAACGGAAAATGTTTACAGAGACATCATCTTTTCCACAAAGAAAACCAGGAAGGATGCAGGACAAATTTGCTGCTTCATTTCTAAAAGAAAAAGTCAAACCACTGTTTTGCTGAAGTGAAAAAAACACTTTTTGATAGCATCAGCCACTTCCACCACAGCTCTCTAAGAATATGTCCCCATAGCAACTGCTGCTGTTCAGTCTCTTCAAAGGCTGTTACTCAAATGCTGAGAAATAGAAAATGGGAACAGGCAAGAAATCTCATTTTCTTACCTAGATGTGAGTCCAGATGAGATCTACAGGTCTAAAATCTGAAGGATGCAGTGACTAGGAAAATGAATTAAATTAACTAACTACATAAAAGAGCATAATAAATGAATAAGTCATTAAAAATAACAAATTAGGGCAATTAAAATAGATCACTATATTTTAAATATCAGCTGTTTTCATAGAATCCCAGACTGGTTTGGGTTGGAAAGGACCTTAAAGATCATCCAGGTCCAACCCCCTGCCATGGGCAGGGACACCTCACACTAAAGCAGGTTGCTCCAAGCCCCTGTGTCCAACCTGGCCTTGAACACTGCCAGGAATGGGGCAGCCACAGCTTCTCTGGGCACCCTGTGCCAGCGCCTCAGCACCCTCACAGGGAAGAGCTTCTGCCTTAGATCTAACCTGAACTTCCCCTGGTTCAGTTTGAACCCATCACCCCTTGTCCTATCACTACAGTCCCTGATGCAGAGTCCCTCTCCAGCATCCTTGTAGCCCCCTTCAGACACTGGAAGCTGCTCTGAGGTCTCCATGCAGCTTCTCTTCTCCAGGCTGAACAGCCCCAATGTTCTCAGCCTGCCTCCATACGGGAGGTGCTGCAGTCCCTGATCATCCTCGTGGCCTCCTCTGGACTTGCTCCAGCAGCTCCATGTCCTTCGTATGTTGAGGACAGCAGAATTGTGGTGTCTTACAAGAGTGGGGTCTCACAAGAGCGGATCCTCACAAGGCAGGATCACCTCCTTCGACCTGCTGCTCACGCTGCTTTTGATGCATTTTATACATTTCTGCTAATATATCCAATGCAATCAAGTATTTTCATAACAAACTTTAAGATTCACCTAGAAGTTTTCTAAAGGTGTAGTTAGACTACACTAACTACCCAGTTGCAAAGAGTTGCCCTTTCTGGTGCCCTCCTAACTATGGAGCAAGGGGAAAAGAAAAAACCACTCAAATGCCAGGAGCGGAAATTTGCAAGTCCACACAAACTAGAGTCACGGCATCATCCCAAGGCTGATCCTATGGGAGCAAAGAGCACAGCACTGCTGCTGGGCTTGGTGAAAGTTGTCTTTTCCCTTTGAATTCACCTGGATCAAAACTTCCTCTGGAACACATTCTCTCTTGTTCTTTTCCTGCCTACTGCCATCTCTCTCCTTTGGATTTATCAGTGTACTCCCACAAATATAGAGTAGACACTGATATTGGGAATTATGCCTGGAAAACACTGATGTACCAGTTCCCCTCCTATCATTTATGTGCAGTTCTCTGAACAGGAAAACAAAAACAAGACAGAAAACTACAACTACTCTTTAAATACTATACAAATATATGTATTTGTATACCTGACAGTCATTTTTCTTTTACTCAGTGTGTTCCTACACCACTTCTATACTGGTATCCAGCCAGCACTGTCCTGAGTATGATAGAGAAGTGCTAACTGGCCATGCTCTACATGAAGAATGAGGACTGCTTCTTCAGAGCAGCCCAAAGCACTGAGACGTTCCAGGGAAAGAAAAATGCCTGTGAGCATCTACGGGATTTGAATGGCCATATAACTTAAGGAATAAGTACTCTGCAAGGCCTAAATTGGATCAAGGCAAATGTGCTTCATATTTTCTCATTTTTCCATGGGTCATTAATATCTTCATGTCTCATTCCTCCTTCTAGGTTGCTACTAAAAATTGCTCTACACAAGCAGGTTTCTGAAAGTCTGTTTTGATATGGAAGGGCTTATGAATATGTGGTTTGTGAAATAAAACACAGGCAATAAACGCCCTGTTTTGTTCTTATACAGCTCTAGTGTTCATCTGCAGGTGAACGAATGCACGGGAGTTTCAAACAAGCATCTGTTTCTCTTTGTCCTTATGATACTTGAGGTTTAATTCCAGCAGTGCTTGAAGTTCATGTGACACAAGTCTGATGTCACCACAGAAACACAGTAAAAAAAGATTACTATTTTCTATACAGGGGTAATTTTGTGGTTGGAACTATGGTTTTGTGTGCATACAGATGAGGGCAGAAGGAGTTTTGTGGCACAAGACAGACAACTCTTCTAGCTCTTGGGTTGTATAGCTGGCAGTTGGCAGAGCTGTATGTGCCGATTAGCAAAAAGGTTAATGCATTTTCATTTATCAGCCAGGAGACCAAGCGGACAGAAAATCAATGAGCTCCTGGCAGCGTGAGGGCCTTGTTCTGGGCCTCCTTCCTCTAATACTTGCAGTTACCGTACCTCACTCTCACATTTGGCTGCAACTGGTCAGTAAAACTCCAAAATAAGGGAAGGAAAACACTCATACAGCAGGAGCAGCCTCAAAGCAGGCCGAGCACACCACTGAGCCTCAGCTCTTTGTAGAAGAATCATAGAATCAACCAGGTTGGAAAGACCTTTAAGCTCATCCAGTCCAACCATTGCCCAGCACTGCCAAGGCCACCACTAACCCATGGCACTGAGGGCCTCGGCTACACGGTGTGTGAACACTTGCAGGGACGGTGACTCCAGCACTGCCCTGGGCAGCCTATTCCAATGCTTGATCACATTAAGTCCTCCCCAGAGCACAGATCGTTGGCTCAGGGTGCCTCCATGACTCATTCATCCCTCCCTCCATCCATCCCTCCCTCCCAGTGAGGATCCAGAACTTGCAATCTTCTGAGGCCAGGGATCCAAAGCAGGTCTGGAGATAAAGGATGTGGTGGCAGAGTTTGTCTTAGAAGAGAAGATCTTCATTGTTGGCACGTTCTTCAAAGAAGCAAAGAGATTCAGGAAGACAGACTAGTTCCTTGGCCAAAAAAAATCACTTATAAATCAGTCTCAAATCCTTAATAAACTTGTTATGGAAGAAAAATTAGCCCCTATGCAATTCTGAAGTGGCATATTTCCAGAAATACCATTAATAAAGTTTCCTGTAATTATGAAACGGAGACAAACACTGTAAAACAGAGTTTGAAAGAAGAGCTGCTGAAGATTTTAAGGATTAACCAAAGCGCTGACAGCCTTGTCAATGCTAGGTCATTGTATCAGTTAACAAAGGAATGGATCCATGTGGTACTCTGTACTTGGAAACCAATGGAAGAAAGCAGATTGGAAACACTATGATTGTGTGACTCATAACTCCACTCCAGAAGTTGTCTCTGCTAAGGAGTACCCAGAACATTTTTGATGGTAATGGAAACCAAGGTAAAGTGAACGGCATGTCACATCATGAAATGCTTTAGCAGAGTTGATAAAGCAGACGAAAACCAAAACACAGCACTGTACCAGCTATGAGGAAGAAAATTAACTCTATCCCAACTGAAACCAGGACTCCGAAGATGATCGTCTGTAATATTTGAGCTGTGTCACAGGATACCGGATCAACAGTTTATGACACTCTTGGGCTAAATCTCTACAAATGTTCATAAAATAAAAGCCCTGTGTTTACCTCTTGAGTAATAACTTATGGTATTGAGGTTGACAAGTTTTAAGAATCTCATTTTTCACCATTTTGGTAGCTGGTACATTTCACTGACTAAACTGAGAATGATGAAGTTGATGTCAGTGATAAGCACCGAGCCCTGCGCTGTCCCCCTTCGCTGGAAATGCTCCACCACTACCTTAAAGACAGTGGCATGAGAAACCCCATTAAGATACAATTTAAAACAAGGCGATCCTGGAACAGTAGGTTATGGGAAAATGAGGTTTACAAAACTTAGTCTGAAGCTCCATTTAAGCTGTCAGTTTCCTTTGAATACATGGAAAATGAACAAAAATGGCATGTAATGCCCAATGAACCTCATAGATTTTCTTTCATCAGCTTAAAAGATCAGCCCTCAAACTACATTTGAAAGCAAACCCTGAATTTCTGGTCTATCTATAACCACCACATGCAGGTGTCCAGGCTTTGGAAAGAATGCTGTGTTTTCACATCGTATGACAAATGTTCTTGGTTACAGGAATAGGTTATCATCATGCATTAACAGTAGTTAAGATGTGATATAAGTAAGAAGTATTTGGCATGAATCCAGGTAGCAGAAATCTAAAGATACAGATATTTGCCATATAGCAGCAGTAACTCGCATCAACTACGCTTGGTTTTATCTTTGATTCACAAGGAGCATTGCTCTTGACAAGCAAGCAGCACAACCTGCATGCACAACTGCCTGAGCTCACCTAGCAAAAGCAAAAGAATCCAAAGGAAGAAACAAACAACTAAAATCATATTTTAGCACCACTTTTGCATGCAAGTTCAGTGAATCATTCACCTCTTTATGTCAAATCAAGACTAGAGAATATGATTTAGCTAGACCCTAGTTATGCTTCAGAAAAACACAGGTAACTTGGTGAAATTTAGCCTGCCCTCATGCATGTTACAGACCATTAAATCACCTAATAGTCCTTTCTGGCCTTAAAATCCATGAATTTCAGAGAATTTTGCTGCAGTCAAAGTTTAAACACACAGCTCCTAAGAATAAAGCTCTTTTTGCATTGCTTATATTTATGCATACCAAAAAATAAATCTCATTTACAGAAATACAACAAAATGCACATTTCATTCATATGACCTCCTGAAAATATGTTTGATGTCATATTTTCAAACAGGAAATGTATCTGCTCTTTCTCTCTAGTGTCACACATCCTGTCACACAGCAGTTCAGAAGCCTCACTCAGAAGGTGAACGGGGCCTTAGCCCCCTATATATATTTTTTCCATCTTAGCTCTCTGTATGTCCTTATGTTATATGCTAGATGCTGCCTTGATAAGGCAAACAGATCCATTACATGCTTCCTTTAACAGCTGAGAAGGCAAGAGGTTAAGTGTCATCTTAGCCAAATCAGGATGAAATGAGAAACAATATACATGGTAGCCTCACTTCACTGGTTTAATTAAAATCAGCAATTTGGCAAGACTGTGCCCATGTAGCTGGCTAACCCTGTGTGCTTTTGGAACGTGGACCCTAATACCTCACCAGTTACATTCACCTTATTCTTTTCAGCAAAATACAGATGTGACTTCTCACACCTCTGCGAAGGAGCTGGGCTTCCCTCCATCTTTTACAAGGAAACTCCGGCACTATTTATTTGTATTTAAATACAACTGCAACTACTAAATGCTACCATACTAAATGCTACCATTTCGATTTACAGGTACATACTCGGCACATGCCAAATGTAAGCGATGGTTACAGCGATCACTTGGCAAACGAAAGGTAAGCGCAGTCAGGACTTGCACAGCTTATCTCAGGGTGCATTTCACTGACAGCAATATAACAATATGCGCATTTAATTCATATGACCTCCGGAAAATACCCTGGATGTCGCAGGTAATGTATCTGCTCTTTCTCCCCAGTGTCACACAGCGGGATCCTGTCACCCCGTTCGTGCCCAAGCACAAAGTCCCCCGGGGCTCGACGGTCCCGGTGCCTTCCCCTGCCCCGCCCGGCGCTGCCCGGCCCGCGGTAGCCGGGCAGAGGCCGCGATCGCTCCCGCCCCGTCCCGTCGGGGAGGGCGCTCCGTACCTTGCTGAACACCTCCAGGTCGTCCTCCTCATCGTCCAACGCCAGCACCTCAGCGGCGAGCAGCGGCCCCGGCACCGCGCCGGGGGCTCCGGCCCCTCCGCCGCCGGGGGAAGGCGGGCGGAGCGGCGGCGCCAGCACCCGGCCCTCAGCCGCCATCCTGCCCGGCGAGCGCGGGCGGCGGCCCCGCCGCAGCCGCTCCCCTGGGGGCCGCAATGGGCCGCCCGCCCCAGTGCGCAGGAGTGGAAGCGGCGGCGGGAGGGCAGCGCTGCGGGGCCCGGAGGAAGCGGGAAGCGGCGGCGGGCCTGCCCCTCGCAGGGCGGCGGGGCTGTGGCGGAGGCCGCAGCCTCTCCCGTGAAGGGGAGGGAGCAGGCGGCGGCTCACAACGCCCACAGGCGGGTGCGTGCAGGCGGCGGGCTCGGTGCGGTTCCCGGCTGCCCGCCGCCACGGCTGCCGAGGGGCTGGTGGGGCCGCGGTGAGCGGGAACGCTGCTGCTGGTCTGGGTCACTGGGAAAAGCTCCGTGCTTTGGGCTAGGATCATACAGTCATGGAGTCAGCGGGGTTGGAAAAGACCTGTAAGATCATCAAGTCCACCCGTTCCCCAGCACCAAGGCGTCGAGGTGCAGCCTCACCAGTGCCCAGCACAGGAGGACAGTCACTGCCCTGGCCCTGCTGCCACACAGGTGCTGATACAGGCTTCTTGGCTGCCTGGGCACAAGCTGCTCAGGTTCAGCTCCATGAATCAGCACACTTAGGTCCTTTTCCATGAGCTGTTTCCAGCTGCTCTTGCCCAAGCCTGGAGTGTTGCAGGGGCTTGTTGTGGCCCAAGTGCAGGACCCAGCACTTTGCCTTGTTGAACCTCATCCCACTGGCCACAGCCCATGGATCCAGCCTGTCCAGATCCCTCTGCAGAGCCTCCTGCCTCCAGCAGATCAACACTCCCACCCAGCCTGGTGTCATCTGCAGATTTAATGAGGGTGCCCTCAACCCCCTCATCCAGATCATCAGAGCCTTGGGGAACCAAACCACGTCAGCCGGCGTCCTCAGAAGGCCTGACAGCCCTTGGCAGGGATGGGCATACCCAAACTTTCCTTCTTTCTCTGGGTTGATGGTCTTCCTCCAGGCTGCATGTCCCACATCCCTCATCCCTGCCACCAAGGCAGCAGACAGAAAACTGGCCTTGCTTCTTGCCTCTTTTATACCTTGGCTAGCAGTTCTGCCCTTTGTGGCATGAGGCTTACTCACTTACTCCTTCATCATAGGGTCTGGTGTACTTTCTGGTATTGAGGCCAGAGATTACTTTGGGGTCAGAGATTTACTTGTGAGGACAAACTGACAGCACGTTGCATCTGAAAAGGAGTGGGGAGAGGGACGCCAAACCTTTAAAAGCAGCAAAGCTGCAGAAAGCAGAAACATCAGAACTGAGGGATTTTGGAGTTGCCAGTGTTGAATAAGAAGTAATGAGCAGTGCTACTAATTGCAGGGGCCAGGGGTGTGTAGTAAGTGGGCAGGCAGGTTGAGAGAGGAGAAGGCTGGTCTGACCTGTGGTGGCGTTCCACACCACCCTAAGCAACCAGCTTCTGTGCTGAGCATGGAGCTCCTCTGCACTGCTGCATGTCAGCGAGGCTCATCTTCGTGTGGTGCAGAATCCCAGAACCATTAGTGTTGGAAGGGCCCTCTGGAGATCATCCGGTCCAACCCCTGCCAAGGCAGGGCCACCCAGAGCAGGGCACACAGGAACGTGTCCAGGCGGGTTTGGGATGTCTCCAGAGAGGGAGACTCCACAACCCCCCTGGGCAGCCTGTGCCAGGGCTCTGACACTCTCACGTAAAGAAGTTCTTCCTCATGTTGAGGTGAAACTTGTTGTGTGTTAGTTTATGGCCATTGCTCCTTGTGTTGTCTGAGAAGAACAAGGCATGTCCTTACAGGCTCTGTCTGAAATATCTGAAGTCAATGAATCTTTTGTTGTTAACGCAGGCGTGGAGAGTCCTGGGCGGGTACTTCAGCAGGTGGACGCAACATAATCTCTGTGTACCTTGGTTCCCTCGCTGTTAAATTAGAAAAGACAAACCACAAATCAAAGGAAAGTATTTTGAAAAGCATTCATTTGTGAAACGCTCCTGGCAGCTGATGAGAAAACTCATTCTGTATTTCCTGCTTTTCAGTGAAGTCTTGAGCCACGACGTGAAAGAAAGAGTTAAACACAAACTGTTCACTGAGCTGTGCAAAGAAGGTAAGAAGATGCCTGTGTCATTAGAGAATGTATACTAAGAGATGTATATACTAAGACATTTTACTATATATACATTTACTAACTGTATATTAAGACATTTTCATGTTTGCTTATAAGAACCCCACAGTCTAAAATTTAGAGGGAACTGTAGGCTGGGGGGTGGTGGGGCTCAGCATAGAGCTGGTCACACACATTTTGGCAGACAAGCTTTTGCTGGACTTCTATGGACCAGCCACCAGAGGGAGATGGGATGCGCCTTTCCTGGATACTCGCTGATTGCAGAGTACGGTTTAAGTTAAAATAGACAATTTCCGTAGTTTTAAAATAACAGCTGGCCCCGGTACGAGAAGCCCAGGCGGCTTTCCCTTCCAACCCTGTGCAAGCCGTCCCTGCCCTGCTGTGTTTGCTGTGCCCTGCTCTGTGCCTCTGGAGAGCCTGGCGTTTCTGTGATGCGCTGCCTTCCTTGCGGGCTGCCACTAGCCATGGGCTGGGTGCTGCTCACCTCCCGGCTCTGCAAGGCACAAGTGGGGGTCCTTGTGGTGCAGGCTTCTCTCATCCAGCTCCAAATCTACAGCCCTTCCCACCTCTGCGTCTCTTACAGTTCCTTTCCAGTGTCCTCACGTCTCCCATGTCCCCTGGTTACCCTCTCGTACCAGATACTGAAAAAGAGTGAATATCAATATAAATTTTCTATTCTCTCCTCTGCCCTTCGTACATCAATGATGAGACAAGTGTAGCTAGTTTGGTTTCTGACTTTATACACGTGATGGATGACTTTATACACGTGTTTTTGTCTGTATTTCACTGTTTCTAATTGCTATGAGCCGTGCCAGAGGCCTAGAGGTTTTCTGAATAAAGTACCTACAACCCATCTAATGCCTGAGTTTTTCAATGTCTGTATTTAAATTCAGGTGTTATCCTTGCGAGGCAATAACAAAACTCATCAAAGATGAGAATTCCAGACAGCACGCATCAGAGATGATAAAAAAGGACAGCTAGTCAAAGAAAGTATAAAACTGATGTACTGTAGGCTTGGATATTAAGACTGTCATCTGGATCATGCTAAAGTTTCAAAGTTTTACCATTCTCTCGAGTTCTTTATTTCTGTTTGAGAGAAAGCTCACAAGATGCTTTAATTGGATTTTTTCTTATTATAGCTTTTTATTAGCTTGTTAATCAAGCTTAAGAAGACATATTTTTAGATTCCTTGCTGGCAGTGCTTATCTTTCGTGCTTTCTATTTGAAGTACCAATCTGGAAGGAAAAGGTATTCATTGTCCTTGGCTCTAGGAAAATATGCATTATATTTAACAATGATTTGGAGTTTTAATCATTGTAAGGACCCATGATAAAACAAAACAGGAGACTGTTCTGCCATCACTTCCACTCCCCACACTCTGCCCAAGTTGTCCCTAATCTCTATCGAAAGGGCTCGGGGAGCAAATCCAAATGGGATTTCCCAGTGGGGGTTCCAGCACCTCTCCCTGTGCAGTATTTAGCAACAAGAACTTTTTACAGACCCAAGAATTTGTTCCTCATTTTCTGCTGTAGGACCAGAGGTGACTTTAAACACTTTAATTGTGCTGTTCAGAGATACTGCAGGTAGCATAAACACAGAGCTACGCTTACTAGAGGGGATTTACAGGTGCAGATCCTGGTTATTCTTCACTTCAATGTGTATATGTGGACACATATGATGGCAGGCTCCGTGTGTCTGGAGCACCTGGGATTTACACATTTAACCACAGATATTTGGATGCCAGAGAGGGACTCTCCATCAGGGACTGTAGTGATAGGACAAGGGGTGATGGGTTCAAACTGAACCAGGGGAAGTTCAGGTTAGATCTAAGGCAGAAGCTCTTCCCTGTGAGGGTGCTGAGGCGCTGGCACAGGGTGCCCAGAGAAGCTGTGGCTGCCCCATCCCTGGCAGTGTTCAAGGCCAGGTTGGACACAGGGGCTTGGAGCAACCTGCTCTAGTGGAAGGTGTCCCTGCCCATGGCAGGGGGTTGGAACTGGATGATCTTAAGGTCCTTTCCAACCCAAACCATTCTGTGATTCTGTGATTCTTGCCTGAACCTGTGGAATTAGATCTTGGAATAATTCAGGATCAATATGTCAGAAGTTGTTATGCTGTGAATATTATTACCCCCCTTATTTAAAGAAATAGCTATTGCACTCAGACAGTCCTGGGCAATATTTTGCTAAATAAATTTTAGCATTTTGTAAAATGTGTTTTTTATTAAATGCCTGTACAATCTCCATGAAATACTCAGCCCTTCCAGGCCCTCCTACTCAGGACCACCAAGTGGAATATGCACATATGCCAGGGCTGAGCTGCAGTCGCCTCCAACTTTAATTTATTCACTTAAGCCCAAAAAACTATTTTGTATGACAGAAATGTCAATATTATTCCTACTTGCATTTCCCCTTTTCCTTTGGTTAGAGTGTTGATCCTAGCCCATAATCCCTTCCAGAGCTGCTTTTTCTTGAACAAATTAAATTTACAAACACCGAAGCAGAACCAAGCTATTCCTTCGCTCTCATGTGCAGCCTGCATGTGATCCCTTTAGGCTACAATCCCACTTGGAATGCTTAATTTTGACATGTCGAGTTTCACCAACTGCACAGTGATACGGACAGGATTAAATCTTGTTTTATTCCATCCACTCCCTAGGCAGGCAGTAGCAGGCTATGGAGGGCTCGTGGTGTTTTACTCTGTTCCACCACTGCAGTGCAGATAATCAGCATATTAGTGAATCTGCTGACATTGGGCACTTTGACTTAAATGAGGACATTTTTCCAGGCCTGAAATGCATTGTCGAGTTCTTATCCAGGGTTGTGTAGTGTGTAAGCAGAAGGCGTTATGTTTACACCCAGAAAATAGCTTGATGGTAATTTAAGGGCTAATGGTAAATTAAGCTCCATATCATGGTTCAAAATAAGGTTAACTCTTTGTGTTCTGTGGCTGAACTACCAAAGGAGTCGGAGCATTAAAGCTCTCAGATCAGTTGTGAGCTGTTTAGCTTTTTGGTTGAAAGGTGACTGTTAAGCTCTTCTGTTATTGTTGTTGTTGTTATTAGTTTAAATTGGGAAGGTGCTTTAACTGGAACCTTGTACCATGATTTCTCTGTCAGACAGTGGATATCCTCCAAGCTGATTTTTTTTCAGAAACTATCAGACTGTCTTTGCTTTCTGGCTGCCCAAAGGAAATTACAATGTAGGGTACTCATAATCATGTTATCTCTTTTATAGCTGCAGATCATTTTTATGACACTGTAGATATACAAAGCCCTGATCGATATCTAGAGACTTGCTATCCTTCTAAGTGATGTGACTCTGCCAAATTTGAGACATGAAAATGTTCCAGGTGAAGCGTTATTGGGTTTCATAATTTTTACAATATCTAAAAACAGTTGCCAAGCTTCATTGGATATGAGAGCATCGATTTTTTTCCTTTTTAATACTTTGCACTGTTGTCAGATCGAGTCCATCTGTTCTAATCTCGCATTGTCTCTTCTGCTGAAGGAATGGTTTCACGTTTCCAAATAATTGCTGCTGTCCTTGGTTTGTGATGAATAGCATATTTAGCAATCTGTCCTTCATGCCATGAAATACTAGAGTATCTCCTAGTCCCAAAGTATGCAACCAATATATTAATATTTAACATACCTTTAAAGGCTTATTGAATCAATTTGATATATGAATCTGGATTCTTTCTATTTTTAATTTCCCTCATTTGGGAACTCTGAACTTTAGGTAGAAGGAAACAGATTAATACTGTACTTCAGTGAACCTGTCTATCAATGACCAGGTGTGATTCTGGTTGTTAAATAACTGAAAAGAAGTGACAGTGACTGATAGGAATATTATTGATTTCCAGATGTCTGTTTATAACCCATCGAAATGGAAGAATTCTCTGTTTTAGCTCTTGCAGTGTAATGAACAGGCTCTGAAAATACTGTGCAAACCTGTGATCATTGATTTATCTTTTTAGGCGGTTGTTAGACTTTTCAGATTTGCTTTAGAAGGATTTAGCAATCTTTTGTTGTTCACACATGCTTCCAGTGACCCACTTTATCAAGGGCTGGTAGGTGAGCCTACATAAACCAATCCAGGAGGCACATCCTGTTTGAATTAACCCTCCCTACTCATGATGTTTTAATAGATTTACTTTCTTTTTAGACAGCAACTTCGTGTGCTTCTTGCCTTAGTTCACTACCGGGATGACTAATAAGAAAGCTTTTCATAGAAAGCGTGTTTTCAGTCCTCTGAAACTAATGACATAAGATTAGGATCTACATTGGACCAAATTAACACTTTAATAGTTATTAATAGAAAATTATATGTAGATAGCCATTCATAAAACACATGGAAAATTCATTCTACAGCTATGCTGCCACAGAATCTTTCACTTCTATCTTGTGTTACTGAGCTCTTCTCTTTCATAGAACTCTGTACTACTAATTGTAAAGAACAATGCTTCAGTCATTCTTGCTAAAAGCTGACCCTTTTTGTTCTCCAGAGATCAGAAAATGTAAAAAAAAAACCCAAACATCATCGTAATGCAGAAAAAAGGTATGGTCATGGATAGTGGGTTATGATCCAGAGGAAAGAATGTGAACAATGTGGCTGCAGAGAGGAATTTGAAGTGATGTATGTGGAACTGCCAACATGAGAATCACAGCTGAAGGAAGCGAGCCAGCAGCCTAACTACAATCAATATCCAGGTTAAGCAGACAATGACAGTCAGCTGGAGTTGGAAGGAAATCCACACAGTCTGACAGCGTCTTCAGGTGTAAGTTCTGAACTTGCTTCATGGATCCCTTTCTTGCCGTTTACACAGACTGTAACTGATTTCTTTTGCAACCTATCATCAGGCTCAGTTTATGAAGAGCTGTTGTTAAGTCTTTGCAAACAAATGATGCATGTCAGTTAGGAGTGGAGGTTGGTTTAGAAACCTGGAAACTGCTGAGACTCGTAAGTGACCAAAAGAACAATGTGTGTTATCAGACAATATGATTAGCCAGAGAGGCAGGCTTATGAATAAGTAAAAAATACAGAAGAGTAATAATAGGGAACTTTGTGAGTACTGAGCTTTGCCCAACATAGTAGACATCAATCCTAGGATGGAAACAGCTGTGTTTACAACATTTTAGGATAGTTTCCTTATCAAATATTAATATGTGGGAAAGCCCTTGTGTGAAAACTTGGCAGTTGGTCCAACAGAAGATTCTTCTTCTCCATGCAGTGTTTGCAATAAAGTTGCTAAATAGCTCAAAATAGTTTCAACACCATTAAAAGAGATGCCTCCTATACCCAAAAAAAGAGCTGAGATAGATTTCTAGATGAAATAATAGTTTTTACATTTTGGCTTGATCTCCTACCCCTTACTTAGGCAAAGCTTCTTGGGAAACTGATAGCATACATATTTATGAAACTGATAGTAAACAGCTGTTCTACTAATATCCCCTTATTTTACACATAACCCCCTCACCAAATATCTTTATGCTTTAAAAATATCAGTTGCTACTACTTGACAAGTGAAGTGTTGGAGAGTGTTTGTTTCCCTGTGCCTAGATCAGATGAAATACAAGGAACCAGCTACTGCCTGTTCTGTCACCACTGCATATATTGCTTAGGATTAGCTAAGGCATGTGGTATAACTTGTGGGAATGCTGTACAGTGAGTGTGTGAGTGAGGTGTGGCACAAGTGCACGGGAGAGTAGACTTCATTCATTTTGTAGCCCATATTTGATGTCCTCTTAGCATGGTGTGTTTGCACCGTGTTCAATTTTGGAGATTCTTTGTCTTCAAAACTGAGAAGTATTTGTGTCCAAATACTAAGAAGAACCACTGCCAAATTCTAGAAAAGAATAGCAGAGGAAACAATTTAAATTTCAAGACTTTATGTCAAGATGACTGTCTGCTCTGGTGAGACCCCACTTGCAGCACTGTGTGCAGTCCTGGCGTCCCCAACATCAGAAGGACATGGAGCTGTTGGAGCAAGTCCAGAGGAGCCCATGAGGATGATCAGGGGCTGGAGCAGCTCCCGTATGGAGACAAGCTGAGGAAGTTGTGGATATTCAGCCTGGAGAAGAGAAGCTGCGTGGAGACCTCAGAGCAGCTTCCAGTGTGTGAAGGAGGCTACAGGGATGCTGGAGAGGGACTCTGCATCAGGGACTGCAGTGATAGGACAAGGGGTGATGGGTTCAAACTGAACCAGGGGAAGTTCAGGTTAGATCTAAGGCAGAAGCTCTTCCCTGTGAGGGTGCTGAGGCGCTGGCACAGGGTGCCCAGAGAAGCTGTGGCTGCCCCATCCCTGGCAGTGTTCAAGGCCAGGTTGGACACAGGGGCTTGGAGCAACCTGCTCTAGTGGAAGGTGTCCCTGCCCGTGGCAGGGGGTTGGAGCTGGGTGAGGTTTAAGGTCCTTTCCAGCCCAAACCAGTCTGGGATTCTATGATTCTATGTAATCCAATCTTTCTGATAAGCAATTGCTAGAAGGATGCTGTAGACTTAAGAAAATGTAAGAATATGGGAGATCTTGAGAGGTGTGTGGTACAATATTTACATTTACCCTACTCCATACTGTGAAAAGGTTTGGAAATCAGAGAGGTTGGTTCCTTCTACTTAAGTGTCTAACTCTGCTTTCCTTATCTGCAAAGCAAAGCTGCATGCTGTTTTTTGCAGTAGTGAACACCTGAAGCCTTAACAGTGTAATAGGGTTCTTTCTACTGCTGGAAAGTGTTCATTTTCCATATACAACATCTCTGAGAGCATCTTTGGGTTTGCTCTAGAGGAAACTCCCTTTTAACCATTCTATCATCTCTTAGATGGGCAAGCTCTGTTCATGTGGGACTCAATACGTCAGAGTAAAGGGTCTCAGTGGTAAACTCATTTGGGTTTGAATCAGCTGGGAATTATTTCAGCTCTTTAGCAGGTTGGAATCACTTAAGAGTGCCTTCACATGAATTCATATCTCTTTGTTTCAGAAAGCCACTCCAGCTGCCAGGAGGAATAAATATAATATGTGTGAGACTTTGGTTTGGTTCCCTCACTACCAAAAATATCTACTAGAATTCCCCATAAGCTGTATGGTTTCTGTCTGAAGATCTATGCTGATAAGGCAACACAAGTGTTTTGGACATAGTACTGGAGAACAAGAAGGCTGTTCTTGCCTTCAGTTATCCTCTTTGCTTGATACGAGTTATTGGGTAGATTGAAGCAAATCTCCTTTGATATCTCTGTGTCTTCTTACGGCTTCAGGAACATTCCCCAAGAATCATGAATCAGAATCAACCAGGTCAGAAAAGACCTTTAAGACCATCAAGTCCAACCATTCCGCAGCACTGCCAAAGCCACCACTAAACCATATCACTGAGAGCCTTGTCTACATGGTTTGTGAACACTTCCAGGGTTGGTGATTCCACCACTGCCCTGGGCAGCCTCTTAACTTTACCCTACTAGGAGTGAGGAAAGGAGGTGAAAGGAAACAATAAAAGCAAGCGTGGTAGCCATGAACTGAAACCTAGATGAAAAAAAGGTCTGAGTAATCCTCTGGTTATTTCAAAGTAGGATCTAGTTAATGAAGCATTTTTTCTCATTATTGTTTTTAGAGTACAAAAAAAAAGCAAGCAAGTAATATCCAGCTCAGTACAGAAGCTGAAGGAATGAGTGTCCCCTAAAAGTATGGCTTGAAACGCTAATGGCTTTAAAACAAAATTATGCCTATTTACAAATGAATCAGTCAATCTTTAGGTAACCAAAATGCAGAGTGGAGTGGATACAAATTCTCTCACAATTGATTCTCTCATAATTCTCTCACAAGGTGAAGAATGGCACGTACTGCTCCATAATGAGGAAGCTGTAAATAAGAAAATAGCGTTGCTAATCTGCCTCTGGGGACTGAGATTGGCATCATTGGTAAAATGAGTCTGAATCTAAGAGATGAGGGGTAAGGCTGAGAGATTTTTGGGCTGCCCAACCTATTTCCCATAAACAGAAAAAGTGAGTTCCACTGATGATGGAGTTAGCAGCAAGCAGAAACATGGGCAGCAAGAAGCGTGTTGCATGACAGCCAAGTAGGCCAGTCTGGTCCAGCTTCTGCAGTGTGAGGGATGGATTCTTGTGGAGGCTTGTTCTATCAGCCCTCCACTGATGGATGTGCCCCTGAGGGAGACGCGTTGTGCCACCGATACCTGCCTTTCCTCTCAGGGGTGGCCTTTCATAGCATCACAGAATCATGGAATCAGCGGGAGTTGGAAAAGACCTTTAAGCTCATCCAGTCCAACCATTCCCAGCACTGCCAAGGCCACCACTAACCCATGGCACTGAGGGCCTCGGCTACACGGGGTGTGAACACTTGCAGGGACGGTGACTCCAGCACTGCCCTGGGCAGCCTGTTCCAATGCCTGAGCACCCTCTGGGGAAGGAATTGTTCCTCATCTCCATCTAAACCTCCCCTGGCGCAGCTTGAGGCCGTTTCCTCTTGTCCTGTCCCTTGTTCCTTGGGAGCAGAGACTGACCCCTCCTGGCTCCATCCTCCTGTCAGGCAGTTGCAGAGAGCGATAAGGTCCCCCCTGAGCCTTCTCTTCTCCAGACTAAACCCCCCCAGGTCCCTCAGCCGTTCCCCATCACACTTGTGCTCCAGGCCCTGCACCAGCTCCGTTGCCCTTCTCTGGCCCCGCTCCAGCACCTCAATGTCTCTCTTGTAGTGAGGGGCCCAGAACTGAACACAGGATTCGAGGTGCAGCCTCACCAGTGCCCAGCACAGGGGGACAGTCACTGCCCTGGTCCTGCTGCCACACTGGTGCTGATACAGGCCAGGATGCTGGTGGCTTCTTGGCTGCCTGGGCACAAGCTGCTCATGTTCAGCTCCATCAATCAGCACCCCCAGGTCCTTTCCCATGAGCAGCTTTCCATGCAGCTTTCGTACAGCTGGGAGGAGATGGCCAGATGTTTGTCAAGAGAAGTGGAGCAGCCAGAGGGAAAAGCAACAGGCTGGAGCAGTTCTTCAGGAGTATAGTTAGGTGCTATAATTAGCAGAAGGATTTTAATTAATCTGGGTAAAAACTGAATTTCAGGAAACAGAGATTAAAATATTTGTATTCACATAAACTGAGCTGGACCAGCAAAATGTGGGATTTCTGGAGGATTACAAGAATATAGTGTAAAAACATGTGGAATGGGGTGTGGTCATCAAAAAAGAGAATTGCACATTAGTTTATGAGGCAGATTAAAGCAAGAAGCAGCAATAGTTGTAGCTACATTGTTTGAATCCAAAGCACATCATAATCAGGAGCTGATGGTTAGAAAAATGCTATTAATCTGTAAGATATTGTAGGGTTGGGTTTGATTACTGAAGGGGATCTTTTTAAAGCATTTTGTGTTTTAACATTTTGTGCGTGGTTAAAGCTTTAAGTACTCCCAGGAGCTGTGACCATATGGGTGGGCAGCCCCACATATGGAAGCATTTAACTTCTTCAGTAGAGCTTGGAGAACAAATGCTAATAATACTGCTTATTTCTGCTGGTAAGAGCTGACAGTTTTTTCACTTCATCGATAAGAAACTAATTTTAAGGTTTCATTTAAGTCATGATGATATTCTAGATGAGCTGATTAAACTTCTGATGTATGATTCAGATAAAATTAAACAACAGGAGTAAAACAAATAGGTATGTAACTGAGGATTATAAGGCTCGAGACTCTACAGATGTGAATGATTAAATCAATCTACCAAAGCAGCTCAGCAACTCAAACGTGGAGGAGGTCTGGAACTTTCTTACTCAAAAGTTAGCAAACTATCTGGAATTAATATCCAGAACAAAGAAGGAAACATTTTAGAAAAAAACCTATCTGGAGGAAAGGCCACCTTGTTAAAAATAAATGAGCAGAATGAAAAGAAATTGCAGAAAAGACTGACGGGCCAAGAAATCTATGCAAAAGAGGTAAAGAAGCATAGGACTAAGGTGAACTGAACAAAAGTCAAGCAGAGTTTAACAAGTTTAATATCTTTGCACCGGATATTAAACATGTTAAAATTACCCAGCCTTAAGCAAGCAGTTTCAGAAACAAACCACGAAGAAGAACATGGGGTCACTGCTCAGAGGTTAAATGTATGACCCTAAAAAGAAGAAAATCCTTTATTCTCTCTTCATGAAATGCTGCTGCTGACTGTGGTGGGAAATGGAGGTTACCTCATAGGAATGAGTGCACAGGCTTTAAAACAGAGATCATTGCAACTTGTACACAAGTAAAACACAAGCAATTAGTGAAGGATGGTGATCAAGTTTCGTGACCAGAAGGAGACAAACTCATGAGACAGATTGTGAAGGACACAGTTGAGCCTACAAAGGTTTTCCCATAAGAACCAAGTCCACTGGATGAATGTCAGGTTTTGTCCTAGAAGGCAAGTGCTTTAGACCTCTTCCTAGCACTAAGCATCAATTAAGATGTAAATTGCAACTTAGATTTATTTTTAAATTGCATTTAAGCAATGATGCTGCAAATGAAGTAAGAAACCACATCAGGCCTTTCCCAGTAGGTTCTCTCATAAAGGAGTTTCCTTCTTGACCACCAGAGCCAACAGCCTGACAAAAAAGCTTCCTAAATACCACATTTTCAGTACTACATCTACAGGGACTGCAAGAAAAATAGGTTCAACCCAAATATCAAGGGCAAGTCACTTACATTTTGAGTCCTCTGCTCTTCCCCACCCTTTGGGACTGTCTGTTGGACTGAGGTTTGAGCAGGTCTTCCCAGAACTGAGATGAGGAGGTGGTGGGCATTTTTACAACATAGGCCATCTTGGTATTAAATTAGCGCTTAGAGTGCTTATACTGTTCAAAGTAGTGCTGGAAGAGGGCTGTGCAATGAATAATAAGTTTAGGCAATGCTGATAAATTAAAAATGAAACCTGGCTTTAGAAATTACTCAGAGGAGCTTGTTTAATCTTGAAGTTTTCCCAGTATTAAATATGAAGTTATTGGGAATGCCTGGCATCTTTTATAGCAGTGTAGTTCAGATACACTCCTCAAATGGGCTCATATTACGAGAGGAGCAGTTGTGTCCTCTCTGGTAGAATTATTCCACACCATTGGTATTTCTTGGTAGACTTGACATGTTTTCACTTGACATTGCTGTAACTCCTCAGAATGAAAGTGAGTCCTACCTTTCCGTGAGGAATTCACTAGCGAGCCATCACCCTGAAGTATGCCAAAGAAATATTCCCTTCTTTTGGGGTAGGAGGGGAGGGATACAAAAGCTACTTCATTTGTTATTTTTCTTTTAACTTTTTAAAATGCTAACCTGTGGTCTTACCACTTCCTAAGCATTCTCCCATAGCAAGCTTCTCTCCCAGCAAAGAACAAGCTCTCAGCTCTGATCTTTTGGGTCTGTAAAATAATCCATGTTATTTTTCCAAAGGATTCTGGAGCAAAGCAGTGGAAAGCTGCTGATGCAGTGGTGTAGCCTTTCAGAGAGGGCTGAATTGTCTGCAAATGGGCAAAAACGCTGGTAAATCAAACTTTCTCTCATAATCCCAGGCAAAAAGCATGGCTGGCTGCTGAGTAAAATGTGCTAAAATGTATTGTGTAATGACTGAGTAGACTGACACTGTTAGCAGTGAGCATTCAGACCCCATAGTAAACACCTGGCAGAACCAGGGAACTGTGGGCTTTCATATTTGGTCAGGGAATGGAGGGCTCAGCATGCACAGGCATGTTTAAAGCAGTGGTGAAAATGTTTACCTAGAGTCAGTTTGTCTTCTTTGGGAAGTGTAAAAGGCTTGGATTTCCCATTTACCAGGATAAATGATAGTAGTGTGAGTAACAAGTTTAGTACCCCACTTGCAGCACTGTGTGCAGTGCTGGTGTCCCCAGCATAAGAAGGACATGGAGCTGTTGGAGCAAGTGCAGAGGAGGCCATGAGGATGATCATGGGATGGAGCACCTCCCGTATGGAGACAGGCTGAGGAAGTTGTGGATATTCAGCCTGGAGAAGAGAAGCTGCGTGGAGACCTCAGAGCAGCTTCCAGTGTCTGAAGGGGGCTACAAGGATGCTGGGGAGGGACTCTTCATCAGGGACTGTAGTGATAGGACAAGGGGCGATGGGTTCAAACTGAACCAGGGGAAGTTCAGGTTAGATATAAGGAAGAAGGTGTTAACTTTCTTCTTTTCTTTTTCACTTCTCATACGTATTTTTTCATGCCTTCTAGAAAAGCTTGACTATCAGTTTAAAGAATGTGCTTGATAACAGGCAGGCAAGGGCTGGATGAGCTCTTCTTTTATTCTTATGTGCAATATCTTGGGTATTCGAAGGGCTCTTTAGTGATCCCTTCCTCTAAGAAGCTCAAATAATTCCTGGTATTTTATTAATCTGTCAGAGCAGGGGTTGCTTCTGAATTTATCTTGGTATTTCTGTCTGAAACAGCTGTGCAGCCTATGCTTCAAATTGCCAGCATTAAATCAACATAGTTTTCCTCCTCATTCTTCATCAATTTGTCATATAGATAAGCCCACTACCTGCACTAGCAATCTTCCATTATCCACTGTTCTTGCTGGTTTCTTCCATATACTTCCATCAACACCCACAAAGGCTTTTTACCCTCATATATCCTGTCTTTTTCTCTTTAGGTTTTTTAACTCCACTGCTTAAGACGGTGCCTGCAGATAGCTAATGACTCTAAAAATTGAGCATGTCATAATGACTTATTTTGCCAGTGATATAGCTGGGTAGTTT
Source organism: Strigops habroptila (assembly GCF_004027225.2). Lineage (NCBI taxonomy): Eukaryota > Metazoa > Chordata > Aves > Psittaciformes > Psittacidae > Strigops > Strigops habroptila. The sequence continues at coordinate 1,608,830 of NC_044284.2, forward strand.
GGACTTTAATCTCTTGAGATCGCACAAAGGAAATAAAAGAATTGTAAGTCAGACATAAAGAGAAAAACCTCCAAAACCACACAAGAGCAAAAGGCATCTTGATTACTTCTGTTATTTATGGAAACTTCAGCATCATATTTCTTTTCTAATTACTGAAACTGTATACAGTGAGACACGTAAATGAATATATCATCTCCTGCATTATGCACTGTGCAGACAGTGTCCTTCATGATCAGATTTTTACCCTCTGGAATTTAATTATCAGTCAGATTCTTCTGCTTTTCTCATAGATTTGCTTGTCCTTAAATGTGCTTCTGTGACATGTGTATATGTAACCTCCATAACTGAGATGTTCTCATTTGCATTGTAAAAGAGTAAAGCATTTCTAATGCCAGTGTTATAATGAATACTGTATTTAAAAGATCATGCCTCATTTTTCTACGTGCTGTATTGGCAGCAGAGTGTTATAGTCTGTCCTCATATTTCACTGTATAAATTAGACAGCTAAGGAAGGAAGAAGAAAAACAGCAGATAGAGATTAAGTGACCTGTTCCAGATCACAACACGCAACTTTGACAGCATGAGAAGTAAATCCCGGGCCCAGCCTCCTAAATTTGGAGTCATCCGAAATGGAATCCTCATTTTTAGGAAAAAAAGGTGAGAGGTTTGGAATTGGCTTGAATTTTATTTTTGTCCTTTTTGCGCTTCTCTACGGCAATAATTGTAACAGTGGCTGCTTTTCAGAAACTGCTGTTCCCAATTGTCATTTCAGTCGTGTTTGTCTAAAATGGAAACAAAATGAAACCCCCAATTTCTACATAGGAAGAAAGACATTTCGGGGACTTGCTGCTTTTCCTCCATTAGAGCACAAGCACAAGTTGAAAAGGGGCATATGTTTTTCAATGTGTAACCTCCATGTGTGGGCATGTTGGGTACTAAAAAAAGACCCGCTAGACTTCTTTCCAAGGAGTAGATTTATTTGCAAAGGGAAAGATTAGCAAAACCACCAAAACACCTGAAGACCAAATAATTCAGAACTAAAACAAAGGGAAGACTCCTCTAGAAATACCCGTAATTGTGCAAGGTGTTTGCAAATAAATACTTTAAAGGAGATGTTTCTTCTTTCAAATCAGACAGAAGCTGCCGATTCCCTCTGCTTCCCTATTGCTTCTTGTGGGTGCCCCAGGCTTTTTCCTCTAGTGCAGCTGTGCTCCACTGAAATAAATGGCACTTCCTGGGGACTACATCTTTAGTTACTGGTACAAAAGTCATCGTAATGTGCACTGAGATATTTCAAAAATGCTTTCAAATGGCTCTTAAAACACAACGCTGCATAATAAAATCACAACTGCATGGTTGCAGATAGAGCTACCAGTGACACAGCTACCTAGATATTATTCCCTTCAAAGACGAGCTGCTAGAAAAACTGCAGGACAGCAAGGAAAGGCATAAAAACCCCCAGACTCTCACTGCTGTCTGTCTTTTCTTCCCAACTCCTTCCCAATTTTCTGGTTTGGTTTACTATCTCCAAAGTACTGAGTTTTCATCACTCAACTCTTTTATTGCCTAGCATCACAGGGAATAATAATTCATGCCTAACGGTGTGACATTGGAAAAGCGGATTCAAAGTAGGCAGATGTCTTCAAGGAGATCACAGTTATTTCCCAGAGAATCACAGACTGGTTTGGGTTGGAAAGGACCTTAAGATCATGCAGCTCCTCCCCCTGTCACGGGCAGGGACACCTTCCACTAGACCAGGTTGCTGTTCTGCAGCATAGAAATCTAGAGGATAAAGAAAAAAGTAAACAGTATTTAAGAATTGTAGCAAGTAATTCCCTTCTCTTCCTGAGTATCCACCAGTAAATACTAAAAATGAAACACATGGAAGTTGGTTCTAATGCAGCATGTGTTGCTGGCTTCTCAGGACCTCAGCAGAGCCAGACCAAAGCCGTCTAGTGGGAGGTGTCCCTGCCTGTGGCAGAGGGTTGGAACTGGATGAGCTTTAAAGTCCTTTCCAACCCAAACCAGCCTGGGATTGTGTGATTCTTTTACATGCTGGATTTATCTGGCAAGAGCTCTGGAGCTCTCGAGGCTCTTGGTCTCAAAAGTGTTTCAGGATTCCTCACCTAACTCAAAGTACTGGTGTGTCTATGGAAGGACCCCTGTGTATCAAGGCATCAAGACTTCCAGTAAAGAGCAATGCACACCTCTTGGGGCAAGTAAATAGGGACTTGAAGTACTGCTGGGTGCTTGGAAACTGAGCCCTGCAGCAGCTAACAGCATCTAGCCCTGTGCTTTTCTTTTGTTTTCAGATTTTTGTGGGTTTGGTTTTGGTCATTAGCTTATTCTGCCTTTAAATACAGTTTGCAGCTTGCCACTTTTCTCATTTGAGGACCTCTGTGTCATCCTGATGCATAAAGTTGTATCTATAATACTAACAGTATTTCAAGTGGACCCTATATACTCTTAAATAGAATTTAGGATCTAAAGAGGAAAAGTTCAGGTTAGATCTAAGGCAGAAGCTCTTCCCTGTGAGGGTGCTGAGGCGCTGGCACAGGGTGCCCAGAGAAGCTGTGGCTGCCCCATCCCTGGCAGTGTTCAAGGCCAGGTTGGACACAGGGGCTTGGAGCAACCTGCTCTAGTGGAAGGTGTCCCTGCCCATGGCAGGGGGCTGGAGCTGGATGAGCTTTAAGGTCCCTTCCAACACAAACCAGGCTGGGATTCTAGGATTCTATGATCTTTCCAGTGACAGCCATGACTACCTTGTTTAATGTCAGGATTCTAGAAGATCCTTTCCTAGCTGGTGCTGTTTGGCCATGTGTCCCTTAAAGAGAAGGGAGACACAGGTCTTACGTTTGAGTTACTCAGTCTCCAGCTGGAAACATTGCCTATTATATTCTTCATTTCATTTTTTACAGAGTATGTGGTACCAGAGTATACCAACACCACATATTTGTAATGTTTTGTTTGTATAGTTCATGACATTTGCCCAGTGATGGATAATTGAATCTTTCTGAAATCTCTTATTTTTGGAATACAATTTCAGTCTCATTTTGTATTTTGTGCTATTTATTTTTCCATAAGAACTGTTAAAACTCAAAGTAAGTACTTTGACACTCTTATTTGTCAGGCAGTTTAGTTGGGAACAAGTATGGTTATCTTGAAGATATTTCCAGCATGGTATTTTTGAAAACAAAGCCTTTGTCTCTGCACTAGTTGAGAAAATCAGTGATTGAAATCTGAACTGTACACTGCTTTGATGGAAAGTATATTCTGGGTTTGTTTTCTGCTTGGGGAGGAATCGGCTTTCAGCTCGAATGGTCATGTATTCTCCATCTGTATTTTGTTTCTGGGAGGTTGTTCTACAAGCCTACAGAGTAGTGTTACCAGATAAAAGCCTCCTGAACACATCCCAAATACCTTTACTGTGTATTGATATGTAGATATGCCAGATTAGAATATTTGTAAAGGATTTTGATTTCCTTATATTTTGGAGAGGATTTTGGAGTGTCAGGAAAAAACAGTCTGTATTTAAATTCATCTGATTCTTTGCATTAGTGTAAGGAAATTCTCCTCATAAATGTGTCTGGGAAAAATAGTCTCCTTTTTGATTCTTTAGTAGCTTAAAGGCATCACTTAATGTCATCCCTTTATATATATATTTATGTGTGTGTGTGTATGTGTGAATACAAAGAGTGAAGATTAACATGGGACAGTTAAGAGCTGATGGAAAAGGGACAGTGGACAGTTATTCAAATTCAGCATAATTGAGACTAGAGGTGCAAGCAACTGCTCTTAATATTGACAGCTAATTATTGTACCTAATTTGTCTTGTGATGATTTGTGTCCTATCCAAAGTATGTGATTTTGAAGATGAGGCTTCCTATGGAGCTATCAAATTCCTATAATTCCCATTCCTGAAATAATCAAATGACACCTACTTATATTTAGCCATAGAGACCAAAGTGCTTTTCACATGCAGTGCTGCGCTTAGCACAAAAACAAATGCTAATGTGACTATCGGTACAGGACCAAACTTTATCTGAGATCTGGGGTGTTGCCATGGCAATTCCAATTGTTGGGGAAAAAAAATTCCCTTTTGTGCTTCATTCTGACATTATATTGCAAAAAATGATGATTATGAAGAAACATGCAACCCAAAAGGGGGGAAAATATCATCTCTTTCTGAAGGTGTAAAACACACTTTCTACCCCATTTACTTCCTGTGGAACACCGAGTGTGTGCCCAGATTGTTACCAGCTGTATTTTTTGCAGATTCAGATGCATTTTTAGTTCTCGAATTGCCATAATAATAATGAATGTGATTTTTCCTAACTGTAATAATCAACATAACAAGGATCTTGGAGTCATAGATCCCATTTCCTATGCAAAATAGCAATTCCTAGTATCTTATACTGTGACCTGGACCTCCCGCATATAACACCACTACCTATGTTACTTGAAGCATAGCTAAAATGCAAAACTTGCCTATGTTATTTATATAGATCAACTATATGATCTATGTATAATATAACCAGAATAGCTCATAATAGCCAATAGATCAGGCATTTCTGTTTCTAGTTAAAAAGTTGTTTTCTACCAATACGTCTCACTGGGAGAAAATTGATGTGGCTATTACCTATTCCTTGCTAAATCAATATACAACAAGCTTTAAGTAAAAAACCCCACACAATACTTTAAAAAGAGGAAAAAAATGAAGGGGTAAAGTTAACAAAAGGCTACAATTCCCACTGAAGTTTATTGTGCGTTCTTTCCTGTAGGAAATGCATCAAATGGGAAATAGTTCTCCAGAAGAGAACTAATGCTTGCAGTGCTGCATTGCTGCTTTATAAATAAATCATTGTCCTTTCTCTATTGATCACAGGAACAATCCAGTGGAAGAATGCTGGCTTAGTGCAGCCCTGCTCAGGAGTGCTGGATTGAGGGGAAAAGCTGGGTAAGTGGGACCCAGCAGCAGAGAGGAGGAAAAAGCCCATACTAGTTAGAGATCAGGGTCAGTGCATCAAATCCAGCCCTTCATTTATTTCTTACCTCCAAATAAGCTGATTTCGATGTCATTGATCAGGGGAAATAGAAGACAATACTAGTTGTAATTACTAGATGCTGAAGATCTGTGCATAATGTGTTGTGAAATTTTTGTAGCGCATGCTCAAAAAGACCTATTCTGAATGAAATCCAGTCTTTTAATGATCCTAATTGTGGTATTTATTTGTTAAGAAATGGGGCTCGAGTCTTCCAGGAATACATTTGAATGAGTAGACTCTTGGAAATAGTACTGCATTCCTGTGAGTTGGGCTGGAATCTGGATTGTATTTGGTTATCTCAAAGATCACGGCTTGCCAGTCTGACAGTTTGGGGTGTCTGCTTTGTCAGGATTGCTGGTATCAGGCCACAAGGCTTTTCTGGAAAGAGGAGGAACCTGTTCAGTGAGGAGTGGAGAAATACATGCATAGGTTTGCATGTCTGACCGTTATAAGTCAGTGTTATAATCAGTGTTGGATGTCAGAGGCATATACCTTCTAAAGCATGGCTTTCACTGAAGCCTGTGGTAGGTGTCTCTATCAAGGCTGTACACTCACAATGCTGTCACTCAGAACTTCCACCTAGTTCCAGAATACAAACTTCTTCTTTTTCATATAATAAGATTTCCTGGTAGAGGGCTCAGCTGATGGCAGATTATTCAGGGCCAGGGTGATGCGCTGCTTTTAGGGCATGTTGTCATCACATCAGGTTTTTTCTGTTTCCCATTAATTATGAATCCTTCCAGGATGCAGGCCTGTAAGATGTAATTATTTATTCCCCTGGGTGTTTTGTCTCTAGTGTCATATTCGGAGGCAGCACAAGCTCACTCTATTCTCACCCAGCACACTGTTAGCTGGCTGATAGGAAGCAAAGTATTAGCCAGCTTTCTGGAATACAAGAGAGCAGAACAGCTCCATGTGAGGGACTGCAGACTTGAATGCACGAACTGATCTAAATCACTTCAGTCACGCGGGGTTGCTGTTCCCTGTTTGCTGTCGGCGAGGTGAGGCTGTGGACCCATCAGCATTGCGCGCAGTCGACAGCAAAACATCCCCCAATTTGAACTACAAATCTGGACCAAAAGCACTACAGGGAACAAATCTGGAGGCAGAGAAAGATATTAAACGTTAGCGCTGTTGCTAACGTAGCAGAAAACACCCCTGGCACATCGTATTGGACTCGCAGCTGATGGGCTTTCCCTTTCTTCTCCCAGTGTCCAAGCATCAGTCCGTTCATGCCTTCTGCTCGTGTGCTGAAATGATCGTCATTAACATGAACATCATGAACCGTGAAGTGTTTTATTATGTGGGATAATGCAATCTGTTAAACAGTCAAACAAAAAACCCGGTGGTTATTACTTCTCTCTTGGACCATCTCCCTCCCAGCTAAGGCAGAGTCTGGCCGCTGACCACTAGATGACACTGTTGTATAAGGCCATGTTCGGCATCATGGCTTAGACAATAACTAATTTACTTAGAGAACATGTATGTGTATAATTAGGAGTCATCAATGTCTTTCTTTTAAAAGAAAATAAGTTTACCATATCTAATTAGATATTTCTTATAAGATGGATTTCACTCTAATTGGGTAAAGCTATGCTACTGGTTTAAAATATACCAAAGGATATATTTGTATTCACTTTCACAGTTTCCATATTTTTTTCCCAGTCCTTGCAATAAATGGATCTGATTACACCTTTTAAATCGATGTTCTCTCAAACTGGTATGACAGAAATGATCTACTGCCCTTGTTTTCAGCATGTGAGGTTTGTTAGTGATAGCTCTCTTAATCTCAGTCTCTTTTCCCATCCTCCCAGATTGTGACCTGGAATCTGTATGTTCTTCCCATCCAAACTGAAGTGATCTATTTAAAGAGCCAACAACTGCCACCACGCACAACTCTAGCTTGACCATGACAATGCAGGCTTTCCAGCAGCAGCGAGCTCAGCAATCCCCAGCTGATGAACGAGAGCTCCAAGATGTCTGTTGTGTGTGTCTTTAAAAGCTCAGATTTCCTATAGCGGAGTGTTGCCAGTGGAAGATCCGCTTCTGCACATGTCAGACTAAATCCAGTTTACGTAAAAATCAAATTTGGTGCTTTTTGGTAGGGAAAATTAATGTCTTTAAGCTTCTGTGTGACTTCAGAAGGCACTGGCTCGTCAGTGCCACACCCAGCATGGACAAGGCTTTCATCCCTTCCCAAAGGAATTTAACAGAATCCTGGAATAACAGGTTGGCAGGGGCCTCAAGCGTTATCTGGTCCAAACTTTCTAGGCAAAGCATGACCCAGACTAGATGTCCCAGCACCCTGTCCAGCCGCATCTTACAGTGTGCAGTGTGGGGGAATCCTCCACTTTCCTGGGGAGATCGTTCCAATGGCTGATTGTTCTCACTGGGAAATGTTTTCCTCCAGTGTCCAACTAAAATCTCCCCAGGAGTAACTTGTGCCCATCACCCCTCATCTTTTCCATGGGACTCCTTGTAAAAAGGGAGTCTCCCTCTTCTTTGTAGCCCCCCTTGAAATACCGGAACATGGTGATAAGGTTTCCCCTGAGCCTTCTTTTCTCTGGTGATGCCAGGCTGGGACACCCACCACTTTAACCCTGTGAGTATTCCCATCACTCTATTCCTGCAGCTGTCTGACATGGGGGCCACTCACAACTCTGTTTCCCAATGATGACCAGAACTTGTCTATTAATTCTTGATGGCGTCTTTTAAATAGATTTTAATTATCTTCTGAAAAAGTCATTTTAGAATAATATTCAAAACATGGTTTATAACTACATTATACCTCAGAAATAGCTTGTCTGACTATCCCAGTGGTGCAGGGCTTTCCCTGCTATCCCTATATCTCATATACAAAATGATGGGCCATTATACAAAAGTCATATCTCTGTGTTATTTATTGAAGTGCTGGTTCACTAAATAAAGGATCTCAACAATGATTTGAGCTGGTTGAAAACCTGCTTGAAAATTCTATATTTCAGGAAAAGGGTTTTCCACGAGCTCTATTTCTGAAGCTAAAGTACTTCAATTCCCAGTGACCAAACCCATTAAAACACAAATTAGCCTAAAGAAACAGATGAATTACAATGGTGTATTTGCATATCATATATTTGGTGTGAATATAACAGTGTCTTCGTGTAGACTAACAGCTCCTGCAATCTTCACAGCCCCATAGTTGAGTAAATGACTGTGGGGCAAATGAGGAAGCAAAGAGGACAAGGATGAATATTATTTATACTGAATGGAAGAGAATAGTGCAGGATTTGGTGGTCTGCATTAAAAGCTGTGTTAAACCAGTTTCCTCCACCAAGGGAGGAATCAATCCTTCCTTAGCTAATCACTTAGCATAGGCGGTATATGTGTGTCTCCATATTTTACTAATAGAACAGGATTAAAGGAAATGTCATGTTTCGATTGTCTTTTCAGAATTGTAGATAATCAGTGATTATTGCAACAAGGGTGAATGTGATCTAAGAAAGAAAGGTGGAGAGTGATCAGGCTGGGTGGAATCAGAATGCCTTATCTCAAGGGAATGAAATGATCCACCTGAGGAAAGACCTTTGCATCCCTGAAAGGCAGCACCAGAGATTTCTCATAAAGTTTGACCTGTTGTTCTGTAAGTAATATAGCAGAGTCTCCACTACAGAGTATCTTGTCAATTCCTTTTAATAAATGAAGCTGAACTGATGCAGCGGCCTGTGTAGTTTCTCTGATCTGTACCAATTCTCTGCTCTCTGCCTTCATGTGTGTTTCCATGAATTCCTGATGCACTTGGCCACTGAGTTTGCTGTGACTTCAAAGCCAAACCGTTCCCTTTGCCTTGTATAAAATATGCCCAGAAGCTGGGTACTGAAGAAAATAAGTAGGGAGAAGAATATTGATTTTAGATGCTAGGATAATCTAAGAAAAATGGTTCAAAACCAGAAAAATGGGGAGGGGTGAAGCCAGTTTCTTCTGTATTTTGGATTTTTTAGCTTGCTTATTTCTTGCCGATATTTGCCAGCAAATTCTTTTGTAGAAAAGCAACTGGCTCCATACAAATGCAAACACTAACTGTGAATGCTGCAGTTGTAACTTCTAGAAGGTGCTGTGATATTGGAGGATATAATCTTAAGAAGATGCTCTTCTACATCCCTTCAGCTTCCCAGGGGAAATGATGAAGAACAGATAGGTCGCTCTTCAAGAATGATGGACATCAGGCTCACCAGTGGCTTTTTGACATCATGGTGCACAAACCTGATTAGCTGTAATGTGTTTGTCTTTGTTAGCTTTTGTGATGCAACTCAGTGTGTGTTGATGAAGTAACAGTAGGGAGACAGTTGAAAGAGCCAAATAGTCCCAGATTCATGCCCTTTTGAAAAGTGGCTAAGACATTTTTGAATCCTATAGGTCAATAGACCTTTGTACTTCTAAATCACCTCAAATATCTTTGAAAATATGACCTTTAATCCAGTCCCATGTTTCCAAACAGCTTCAGGGGTCATCCCAGAATTTCCAGAGAAATTTGGAGTCCTATCAAATGAGGAGATGCTGAGTTCATCTTCAAACTAAGAAAGAATAAATCACAAGATATGAAGAAAAGAAAGTTCTGGGACTAAAGCTTTTCAAAACAATGCGATTTTTACTGTATTATCATATCCCATGAGTTCTTCATTCACAGGAGACCTTGAAGCATATCAGTAATCTAACTAACTGTGACTATTGCTACTCTTTAGGAAAATGTTTCAATAATCCATTGACCTGCAACTCTTTATATTTATTGTCCCAAACATCTTCCTTCTTTCTCTTGATTGTGTAAATCTTTTCATAAATGAAAGAATCTTTAATCTTCAACTTTGTAGCGTTTGAAACCAGCCTGAAATAGATCATTTCATGAGAGTTTGATAAACTTCATTTCAACTGAATCCAAGGAAATGAGGGGAAAAAAACTCTTGCAGATGAATGCTTTTTAAGGGATTGGGAGGAAGAGACACCATTATGTAAAGGAATGTTTAGTATCAAAGCATATAAATAGCTGGAGCTGACAGCAGAACAATAATTTCAAAAGACCACAAATTAGTCTCAAATCTTAATAAAAAGAGGGAGCTGGATTTGTTCCGTTCTGGAGAGAAGAAAGGATCCGGCTGAACTCTCTTCTTTCGGCGTTTCTCAGACATGCTTAACTTTTGATTTCCATGTTTTTAATCCTGATTTGCACTAATAAAAACTAGGTGCAAATGAGCACTGATGAGTCTGTAGTGAAGTAAAAGGAATAGTCAAAAATGTCTATGAATATTCATTTCAATTCAGAAATGAACTCCAAATTGATCATGTCTATGGCACTTTGTGAATTTGCTCTCTCTGAGCATACAAGGACTCGAAATTCTCTTTCATGAATATTTGCCAAAGCACATTTTCAATTAGACTTCTCAGATACTTGCAGGAAATACATTTTCAGTGATCTATTTAATTGTGAGATTTGGATTTCCCATCGTGGTGTCTGGTATTTGGGATCTATTCCATGAGACTGCATACCTGAAGGACCTTAGGACAGTTTTTGCTTTGGAGAAGCTTTACCTTGTGAACTGCAGAATTCATCACGAAACAGAACCAAATTAGAAGATACAAGAAAATAAGAATCTGTGCAGATTTCCATTTTCCAGTTGAGGAATATTGTTTTTTAGTGTATTGGACATTGTACTTCAGCAGAAAGTGAATCTTAGAGGCCAATTTCTCCTCATTTGTCCTGACAGGAGATAGTTGCTGGCAAGTTCAGTGTCCAAGCAGAATTGTTTTAAGAAAGTGGTTGGGTTTTTTCTTTAACTATTTAAGACACAAGAGTAGTGATGGAATTCAATGGCTGATAGTTTGGGGTAAGTTAGGAAAAGTGCTGTATATGCAGTGGAACTCCAAAACTCATTGGAACTCCAAAATGTGATGAATGTTTTCAGCTGGAAGCTAACTTCAGTTAGGACACCCTAACTCTACTAAGATGTTGGTATAAAACAGTTCTCGTGGTGTATGAAATTTCAGCATAATCTTGAGCATGTTGTTACTTGCAGGAAGACCTGAAGCTGAAAAGAATATTCTTACGAAGGAAGATGATAGAAATAGTCCAGTAAATCCTCCATAGCAGGGGAAGAAACCAACCACAGTGGGCAAGGTGGGAGGATGAGATGTGTCCTGCTTGGCACGTGTACAGGTAAACAGCCTGGGTGAGGTTTTAGCTGTAATTGCCAACCCACTGTGCTGCTGATCTCAGGGGGCAGGGACTAGGAGAGATCCTCATCCATAACTGCAGCCTAGAAATGCGCTCTCTAAGTTTAGTTTAGTTTTTGTTCTGTGAGTGCATCCAATGTTGTGCCCAAGTAACAAGTGACAGGACAAGAGGATATGGCCTCAAGCTGCACCAGGGGAGGTTTAGATGGAGATGAGGAACAATTCCTTCCCCAGAGGGTGCTCAGGCATTGGAACAGGCTGCCCAGGGCAGGGCTGGAGTTACCGTCCCTGCAAGTGTTCACACACTGTGTAGATGAGGCCCTCAGTGCCATGGTTTAGTGATGGCCTTGGCAGTGCTGGGAATGGTTGGACTTGATCTTAAAGGTCTTTTCCAACCCTACTGATTCTGTGATCCTAAGAGTCTAACCACTAATTTTGCTGGACCAAATGTGTCCAGATTTCACCTTTTACTTTCTCCAGATCCTATGGCTGATTCAGGGCACTTGGTTACTTGGGGAGCAAAGAACTGAAGTACACGCTAGTGCACAGGTACTCCCTCGGAACAGAGGAGTGGTTTCTCACCTCATTATTAGAGTCAGCTCGAGGGCAGGTAACAGGCAGTTCTGGGTCAGACTCCCTCCACAGACACAGCCAGTGCCTCTAACAAGCAGCAGGCAAGGGGGAGATTGTTTATGGTGTTTAAGGTACTCTAAGAGGGTCGTAGCACTGGAAAGAAATCAGACTTCTGAAACCAAGACAACTAAATTATTCAGCATGAACAGTCTTTGCATTCAAAGGTGCTAAGTGCCTTGAATCCCGTGTTCAAATATTCTGCAAGCTAAAATGCTATTTATTGAAAGAAATCTGTGAGTAATTTAAAACCAGGGATTATTCAGGGAGTTTTATAAGTGTTTTGTAGACTATTTACAAACAAGAAAAGAAGGATGAATAACTTCATTACGTATTACTTCATCTCTAGTTTTGGTAGTGAGGGAGTCCAGTCACAATGCCTAGAAGGCATACATGCCAAGGAGTGGATTTCCTGGGTAGAAGCTATCTGATATGATAACACAGTTGTACTGCATATTCAGTTTTGATATGTAACCTTTTAAATAAATTGGAATAGTCTTTGTGCCTATACCAGCACACACGGAGAGATCGTAAACAATAATGCTGTAAAGGTCACTTCCTCTTGAAGCGCTTGGAGCTTATGGCAAGAGCAGTATAGGCCTATTAAAGGACCTTTATGCTTCTGGAGTTTGGTGGGTGTTAATATTTTTGCGGTTTTGAAGCTCTGTTTAATCATAGAATCATAAAATCAACCAGGTTGGAAAAGACCTTTAAGATCATTGAGTCCAACCATTGCCCAGCACTGCCAAGGCCACCACTAACCCATGTCATTGAGGGCCTCATATAGGGGCTCTATAGTCTTTTATGCCATAGGCCTGTCTCTGAAGCCTTGTGCTGCGTTGCCCTGCTGCGAGGCTGGCAGTGAGTGCCCTCACTGGTTTGGGGTGGTCTGGGAGGTTGCTCAAGGAGGCAGCATGGTGCAGCATGACTGAGGCTGGCAGCATCCTTCCTGCGGGCAATGAGGGGGAACACAGCAAGATTCAAACCATTGCGGTTTTGACCTGGAGAAAGGGGGATTGTGCACCCTCAGCACAATTGCTGATGATATGAAGCTGGGGCAGTGGCTGATACACCTGAAGCTGTGCTGCCATTCAGCAGGACCTCGATAGGCTGGAGAGAAACCTAATGAGGACATGTTCCTGTGTGCCCTGCTCTGGGTGGCCCTGCCTTGGCAGGGGGTTGGACTAGGTGATCCCTAGAGGGCCCTTCAGCCCTAATGGTTCTGTAAGCCTGTGATTCTGTGATAAAACCATGGAAGGCTGCTGACCTTTTGTGTCAATAGCACCCCAAAACACCCAAGTAGCCCACCAGTTTAGCATCCTCAGGAACCTGGGCAATGCGTGAGTGCCAACAGTGGCTGAGGGACCTGTGCAAGGCAAGAGATACCAGCTGCCCACCAAGCCCATGTTGCTCAGCTCTTTCTGCTTTGTCTTTGAAGGTGCTAATGATGTTATTGATGGAACCATTTTATATTGGTCCAATTGAAAACTTCTCTTGGTCTTGCTTGTCTCCATCAAAATATTTTATCTCAGAAGAAACTTTTGGAAGCTCATAGTGCATCCAACCAACATGAAAACCAGCTCTATCTGCTGGTCTTTAGAAGCAAAGGCACTTTTGTTACAAACTCCCCTTATATTATAGCTGCTGGGCCCTTCTTCTTTCCTGTGATTGACAAGAAAGCCTAAATCAATATCCTTTTCTTTTCAGACCTCTATTATTTTAAGGAAATCCACATCTGTCTTGCTGACAGTTAGTTTAGGGAAGAGTTATTCCCCACTGTAGTGGCATCAGAGGACACCATCAGCTGGGTAAATGGAGTCTATCTGGTGCCATTAATATAGCCCCTAGCCTGTGGCTTCGTGCAGCATTTGAGGGCCTCTGCCCCATGAGAGAGTCAAGAAAGAGGCTGAGATGGTGTGTTTTAGTTCTGAGATGTGTTCTCTCCAATTTTGCCCTTGGTGTAAAGCCACTGTAGCTCATAGAAATGTTTGTAAGGATATAAGGAGCTTGAGCAGCAGGTCGAGGGAGGTGATCCTGCCCCTCTGCTCTGCTCTTGTGAGACCCCACTTGGAGCACTGTGTGCAGTGCTGGTGTCCTCAACATCAGAAGGACATGGAGCTGTTGGAGCAAGTCCAGAGGAGGCCACGAGGATGATGAGCGGCTGGAGCACCTCCCGTATGAAGACAGGCTGAGAACATTGGGGCTGTTCAGCCTGGAGAAGAGAAGCTGTGTGGAGACCTCAGAGCAGCTTCCAGTGTCTCAAGGGGCTACGAGGGTGCTGGAGAGGGACTCTTCATCAGGGACTGGAGTGACAGGACAAGGGGTAATGGGTTAAAACTGAAACAGGGGAAGTTCAGGTTAGATCTAAGGCAGAAGCTCTTCCCTGTGAGGGTGCTGAGGCGCTGGCACAGGGTGCCCAGAGAAGCTGTGGCTGCCCCATCCCTGGCAGTGTTCAAGGCCAGGTTGGACACAGGGGCTTGGAGCAACCTGCTCTAGCATGAGGTGTCCCTGCCCGTGGCAGGGGATTGGAACTGGATGATCTTAAGGTCCTTTCCAACCCGAACCAGCCTGTGATTATATGATATTGGCAATATGCAGAGGTGTCGTGATTAGCCAACACCATAGTGTGCTCACAGAAAGGATGCTTGATGTTGCAGGCCAAGCTCCTGCTGCCAGCATCCTTGCTGCAGTGGTGTTTATTCAATACCTAGGAATTTTAGTTCAGATTGTTTCAGCTCTCTCTCTCAGTGAGAAGCCCTTGAATGTGTGATCCGAAGCTTTGATTTTTCTCTCCTGTGGAAGGCCTATGCCTAGCACCAGTCTGTGATCTTGGGGAGGTTCCATGTGCTCAACAGCAGAGCTGTGTCAGCCTGAGAGTTTAAATTACTCAGGTGACTCTCAGCCTGGACAATCTCTTCACTCTTTGTGTCAGCAAGCTGACAAAGATGGGTATGTCCCAAACTGAAAGTATCGGTGAGAGTTTGTTGCTCGCTCCTCCTGCATGAGCATGAACAACCCTATGAAGATCTTTGTCCGGTTTATGGGATTCTTAATAAATCACCTAAATTTTAACACATTTGCATGACAGAATTTTACACAAGGTCATATTTTCTATGGCATTATAGAAGTATGTATTTGTTCCACGTTACTCCACAGACTGTTACTGGGTTTTCCTCAACACATTGGGGCTAGTAATTTTACTCCTTTGGCAGCATTTGTCTGACCGTCCCAATGGGCCCTGATCCCGGAATTGAAAGGAATTTTTGGTAAGATACTACATAATCTTCCCAGAAAAGGGATAGGACTTCAATCTCAGAATGAGGAATAAAAGGTGTAATTTCCTTTGCAATTGATAAGCCTCATTTGTAAATGAACTTGCTTTGTGGGAGGGTGAAAAATGGTTGGAACAGTTAAAACATGGATTGAATATGGAGAAAATACATTCCCATCAGAAAGATTATAAATCTTTCTTTATGTGGAATGTGGAATACGAAATGATTTTTAGGCATTAAATTAACAAATTAATTTGGCTGACACAACCTCCAATTTACATAGCAACTATTCTTTCTATTTTCCATGTAGACCATTTTCTATGTTCTGCTGTGACTGAGGGAAAAACAAAGCAGACGAGTCCTTTAAGGCAAGAGGAAAACATCCCAAAAGTCATTTTAACTCATTCCAAGAGTTGTGCAGTGGGCAGGGATTCAGGGAATGACAAAGGCATGCACAGTGATGCCAGGGTAACAGCTGGTATCTGAAGAAGCCCAGTTTGCTGCTCCCTTTAGGATGCTGTGTGGAGCCGTTTGCTGATCAGGCTCTAGCAAGGATGCTGCTGTGGAGCTGCTGGTCTGACACTCATGGCTTGATAGGCCCCAGCCAGTTGGGATCGGGGACAGCAAAACCAGATCCTAACTCCACACTGCCATGGAGAGGTGGAAAGCCAGGTCCTCTCTTGGCCACACGGACTGGGTGGGAATGGCTGCACCAAGGAAAGGTCTCTGTGTGTGGTGGGCTTGTTTCAGTCCTGCTTGTATGGTAGACATTGCCACTAGCTAGGTGGACACACGCAGGCCCATCGGTGTTCTTCTGTGTCTTAGCGACGTGGTTTAGTGGTGGCCTTGGCAATCCTGGGGGAACAGTTGGACTTGATGATCTTAATGGTCTTTTCCAACACATCCCAAAGCTGAACAGCTGGAGAAAGCCAAAGATACATGTTTAAGGCACCAGTTCCTCATGCAAACCACAGCACAGCTATGTGGTGTGATATGATAACAAAGTCCAGTATGTTTTGGTACAGGAGGAACCAGGTGAATGTCTCAGCTGGTGCAGCTCATTTGCACAAGCAGAGTCCAGCTCCCCACTTAATTTAACTCATTTCTGTAGGGACGTTTCAGACAGAGGATGCAGAACGATCCATGAATCCAAAAAACAATGTATGAAAAGTCTAATAAATATTTCCAATTTCTTCCACAAGCAGTTTAAGGAAAAAACCCCGTTCAATAGCTCTGCTGTCATGTGCTGTTTGACATCGAAGTTCAGCAGCAAACTATGTAAAATCAGCCATTCACATTTCCTGTAGCCAAAAATGACAGTGTGAAGATATTAAGAATAGAGAAGCAGAGAAATAGGTTGCCCATTCTCCTTTCTTTCATCTCTTGCACAGTTTGGCAGAGAGTTTGGGAAGGGGCTTTTCACCTCTTCAGGGAGAGACATAAACTTGGACCACACAGCCTCAAACTCTGCCAGCTTGTCATTCAGCTCATGCATTCAAGATGTTGCATATTAATAGCACTCCCTGATGGCTGGTGGATAGGGGTCTCTCCACCTATACAAAATAAGCCTCTTGGCACAACAAAGTACAAAAGAGGCCCACGCAGGAAAAACAAAATGCACTTGAGATCTGGTTTGGAGAAACTCTGCACAGATGCTTGTGTGCAGATGCATATTTCAGATGTTCTTTTCCTGATTAGCATGCAGCAACCTCACCTGGTTTGCTGCTGAGAGGAGTCACGGTAGAAATGGAGAAACCCCTGCATGAGTTCAGTTCTTTCCTCCTATGAATACGATTTCCACAGCACCCTCTTTCAACTGCTCTTCTGTGCAGCCACGGTATGCTTTTCAATCTCCTTCTTGGACGTGCCTACTCCAGCAACCACAGGGTAGTACTTCAGGATGGAGACAACGCAGGGGACTGCACGTTGAGAAGAAAAGGGAAGTGATGGGTGGACTGGCCACATCAACTCTTACTGTACACATTCATTAGGGATGCTCAGGCCAGGTGGGTTCTGGCATGGCTGGGATAGGAGGATGAGCTCTCGGGACCTGGGTGAATATCCAGCATTCCTGATCCACAAGTGATCTGACACTCAGCACACACATAGCCTTACCTGAGGTGTGGTTATGAGATCCAAGAAAATGAACCAGCCTGCTTCCCCGCAGGTGTGCCTGTTACCAGAAATGTCTGCTCTTAATCAGAATCACCGAATCAACCAGGTTGGAAAAGACCTTTAAGCTCATCCAGTCCAACCGTTCCCCAGTACTGCGAAGGCCACCACTAACCCATGGCACTGAGGGCCTCATCTACACGGGGTGTGAACACTTGCAGGGACGGTGACTCCAGCACTGCCCTGGGCAGCCTGTTCCAGTGCCTGAGCACCCTCTGGGGAAGGAATTGTTCCTCAGCTCCATCTAAACCTGCCCTGGTGCAGCCTGAGGCCGTTCCTTTTTGTCCCGTCAGTTGTTCCTTGGGAGCAGAGACTGACCCCACCTCACTACAACCTTCTGTCAGGCAGTTGTGGAGAGCGATAAGGTCCCCCCTGAGCCTTCTCTTCTCCAGACTAAACCTCCCCAGGTCCCTCAGCCGTTCCTCATCACACTTGTGCTCCAGGCCCTGCACCAGCTCCATTGCCCTTCTCACACTGAGCTCTACAGGCAGCTCCTATGTATGCCAGGGGAAGAAATCTCCTTTGTGCTCTGCTCTCTTGAAGCTTACACCAGTGGCAGAAAGCACAGCTCCGTTCTAACTGTGTCCTCTGTACAAATGAGCCTCGGGAGGAGAAGGCAGGGAGACGGTTGCCTATACATGTGTATCTGATGCAACCACAGTGTAAAGCTACATTTTGCTGGATATTTCAGCATACGCTGGGAATGACACGTGAGCAATCCAAGCTATTTCAGAACTGACAGCTTTGCTTTTCACTCCAACAATCGCTTCTTCAATACACTGGAGTATGCAAAGTGCTTCAATAAACTTTTCATTAGAAGTACCAGTGAAACTAAGAGGAAGCTTTAGCCCAAACGAGAGCTGACCTCAGCTCATACCTGTTCTGAAGTTTTTTAACATCTTAAAAGAACTATCACACCTTGGCATTGATTTCTGGCAAGACTGAAAGCAGGAGTCCACAAACAGCTTGAAAAGATTGGGTTTATGATGCTCTTGACCCAGGAGAAACCTGCTCTCATGGGAGCCATGGGCTAAAGCAGTCTGGATGTAGCATGCTCTGAGTTTAGGAATTTTTCTAAACTGGACTATTCAAAGTGTTGGAGGTTTTTAAAAAGCCCAAAATCTTCTCAGCTTCTCACACCAGAGAACAGATTACAGGCAGAAGTCTCCAGACAAATCTGAAGATGGATTTCACTGCAGCGTCTCTTTCATACTCTGGCTGAAGTCTGCTGACTGACACCAAGAATGCAAATATACAGTGGAAGGGGTCTCTCTTTATTCCTAAGCTATCTAAATCCATTTGGTGTTTGAGGTGTGGTGGTGTATTTCCTGGGAACTTCATTTCTTTCTATTACCCTCCTGACAAAAGTAACTGATCCCTTTGGAGCTCGCAAAGGAAGATGTGTCCCACGGAGCTAATGTTGTGTGTGCTACATGAGGAAAAGATGTGTTTAACAAAGATGAGAAATTATGGATCAAATAATGCTGTGGAAGCCACTCTCACAAACAATGAAGATCATTCTGGATGCACTCCAAATATCATTACTATTGTTTAATTTCAACTCCAGTCCTGCATCTGCTTAAGATAGTGTCGAAGATGCTAATCTCACCAGACAGACACAAAACACGAAACTGAAATGATATTGCTCCATTAGTTTATTTAGAAGTGGTGTGAAACTCCTGGTTTTGTCTGAATCATGCAGGAGAGCTGTGATTTTTACCTTTCAACTCCCCTGAAAATGCAGCAGTTTAGCATCGGCGCCTATTCCTTTCCAGATTACGCTACATGAATGAGTTTGATCGGAGTCACCATGGTGAGGAAAAGATAATGGAATTTCAGGTAAGAGTTCTTCATAATGAATTCCTTCCTTACCCCATGTTAACACCCACACATGGAATTAGGGACCTTTGTAACACAATGCAACAATTTACTAGACAGCACAAAACACCAATTATAGAATTGGACTGAAATTGGCTGCCAAATCCTCCCTTCCCTGACAAAAGAAGGATAGGTAAAGTGATGCCAGCACATTTTAACTCCTTCCTAAAAATCCACTTGGGTCCATTGTGTAATTCCTCAGTGATACAGAAGTAGATTGACTGCAGTGCTATGTATATAATAAGAAGTGCAAAGGAAAATAGAAATGGATAGGTCACGAACAGTGGTGAATATGAACTCAATTTGGATCATATTTATTTAAATAATCACAACAGATAGTTGAACTTGGAGAACCTTCTGATTTACACAAGGGAAAAAGGGAAGAGTCAGCCCTTATATTACATGTTTAGCTTGATAAAAGCAAGGCAGCCTGTATGGATGAAGCAAGCGACTGAGGTTCCTCAGCTGATATTTGATAAAAGCACAATTAAATGTCAGTGTTTTACAAAGAACTCTTGAATCCTCAGACTGAATCTTGTCTGGTTTTACTGGGAGCAGTGTACCAAAGTGTAAGCAGAACTGAGCAGGATCTGACTTTCCATCACAGACAGTTAATAATTAAATCAAACATTATATTCAACAATAGAACATATGCATCAGCTTCTTTCAAATTGCATTTCCTTCCTGTTAGATCCATTAGTGTAAACCAGACTGCCTTTAGAAAACCCCTTATTGCTGCTGTCTTTCAGCACAGTTCCTGAAATGGATAATGTGGTGCATATTATGGGCAATTACACAGAACTCCCTAGTGATAGGGTTTTAGAGTTTTAGAATAAAACAGCTGGAACTACAGGGCTGTAAACTACTCTGAAAAAGAGACAATAGTAAGACAGTTAATGCACATTGTTAGAACATGGACAAAGACGAGATGTGGAATACTACGTTTCACCGTACCCACAGCACCACACAGCATCTTCTCTGCAAAATCCTGTTTAACTCTTGAAAGGCAAAGCAGCCAAAAGCCAAAGGTTTTGCCATGAGAAAATGCACCCGCAGCTGTGTAACCCAAGCTAATTGGAAACATTAAAGAAAGAAGTCTTGATCCAGAGCCCTGGTTTTCTCTTAATGGCAGCAGAGTTTGACTCGAATCCAGAACCCTATTAAAAAATGATAATTTATTAATGAATGCATAATGAATATACACCTAGATACACTCAGAAACAATGTCTCCCTCCCTCTTTTACTGTTTCAATATGCTCTGAAAATGTAGCATTTGGGATGCAAAAATTGGACACATCAAGACTACTGCTCCAAGATGTAGCACTTGATCCTCCATCAGTTCACATTGACAGCAAAGCTCCCATTAATTTTAGTGATACAGCAGCGGATTTTTAGGAGAGCACATGCATCATTTGGAAGCACAATGACCGTGATTACATGCGTAATCATAGTAATTGTGCACACAATTACTGGTTGGGTATCTCACTGCCTTTTCAAATCACTTGCTCTACTTGCATGTCTACTCACAGCAGTCGCTTGTGCAAATACAGCGCAGCTCAGAGCATCCCTACTCTGTGCTCTGGGAAATGATACAGGAGAGAGCTCTGTCTGTGGCAGTATGTGGGGTAGAGAAGCGTATGTTTATGCTGTGGTCGTGTGAACAATAAATAAGAAGGGAAGAGAAATGGCTGCAGTGTCTCTTTGGGGAAGTAAAAATGTGAAATCCCTTCAACTAATTTTTCAAAAGGACAGAGACTGATTTTTCCCCAGCTCCTTTCTTGTGGGGCTCCTTATCAGCAGGGGCCAGCAGGCATCAGCAAGTTGGCATTTTGTAATGCTGTGTCAAAATGAGCAAATAATTGAGCAAATAACAGCCCCGTGCTGCAATAACATAACGAATGAAACAAACAAACAAACAGAAGCCAAAGCTGAGTAAAATTGTGTGGCTTCAAAAAGTCAGAAAACAGCTTTTCCACACAGTTTGCTGTGAGTTTCTCACATTGCACAACCTGAAAGCCGGTTGCTGTGGCTAGCTCTGGTTGAAAAGGCGACTCTTTTTGCTCGGAAGATTGATTTTTATACTCATAGCTGTATATAAAAGCACATCCTCTGTAGATAGTGATAAGAATTCTGGATCTATCCTTTTGCTCAGCAAAATGGTAGCAGGACAAATTTGACACAAAGCATTTTATTCAACTGTCCCTTACAACCCTGACCTCCCTCCTTCCCTGGAGACCAATGCGTCTGTTTTCCTCTCCCAACAACAGCTTTACCACTCCATATCCGAGGGGAACAAGGAGCTGGGGTGGATGTGGTAATTACAAATGACACATGCTGTCTAAATGAGATTTGTATATAAAAGTACCATCATGTCTGGCAGTATTTGGGGTCTCAACTTCCCTTGGTTTAGAGATTGAAAATTAGAAGCTCAGCCCCGTTTGTGGATTTTTAGTCCATCAGCCCCTCATGTCAGGGTCTGGGAAGTTTGGCGCTGGGCTCTGGTACACTGAGGAGATGGACAGGCTCTGTCAGGCCGAAGAGGAAACAGTGTGCAGATGCTTTGAAAAATGTTTGCTCTGCTACTAGAAATCTTCAGCACATTTCCACCAAACAGCATTAGCTTCTTGCTGAACAACAGGCCAGGGAGCACTGCGCTGTGCTTCCCAGTTTGTCAGAGCCCATGGTCATATTGGCTTGACAGGTTTGCAAAACAGCTCTGTGTTAATCTGGATGCTGTGTCCTATTGCCACAAATAATTACTAAAGAACTGTTTAAAACTTTGTTGTAGTACTTTCATAGAATCCCAGACTGGTTTGTGTTGGAAGGAACCTTAAAGATCATCCAGTTCCTCCTCCCTGCCACGGGCAGGGACACCTTCCACTAGAGCAGGTTGCTCCAAGCCCCTGTGTCCAACCTGGCCTTGAACACTGCCAGGGATTGGGCAGCCACAGCTTCTCTGGGAAAAGTCTGTGCCGGCGCCTCAGCACCCTCACAGGGAAGAGCTTCTGCTTTAGATCTAACCTGAACTTCCCCTGGTTCAGTTTGAACCCATCACCTCTTGTCCTATCGCTCCAGTCCCTGATGAAGAGCTTGATTCTCTGCAACCATCCTGCTGCTAATTGCAAAAGTTTTGTTCTTGATTTCATCAGAGCAAACATGAAGTAACGTCACAGCAGTCCAACCAGAGGGAACATCAGCTCTATAGACTGCTTTGGGTCTGCAGTCTTGTATGTAGGAGCTGTGCATATGGCCCGAATTCCTTATAAAACATTGAAAGCTGCCTCTTTTGTAATTAACATTAGAGAGCTATAGGAAGTCTTGAAGCTAAGAAATCCCACAAGCCCTGTAGAAAACATTTACTTATACAGATCTGAAGTGTTATTCAAGGGAATTCACCATAAAGGGTGGGCAGCTGCTGGGATGTGAAGAATGTAAAGCTCTACAGGTTCTTGTGTGACATGGTCTAGTGGGACTTGTACCTGCCCATGGCAGGGGGTTGGAACTGGATGATCTTAAGGTTGTTTCCAACCCACACCATTCTAGGATGATTCTAAGACTGTATGTTGGAGAAACATTCCCTCAGAAGCATACATTTTGTCTCTGATACCTTCGGTGATAACGTGCTGCCTTGTCTGCCACCTCTGCAAGTGGCTTTACTTTCACTTTTACTGCAAAATGCATCAAGTGAAATGAAAACAGGAATTTGGGGTAGGATATAATTAACCTACTTGTGAGTGTTAACCTTAAATATCATGCTAATTATCTCACTAATTTAATTACTGCAGATCTCAAACTTGTTTGTTAAATATTGAATTCTGCAAATCGTTTTTGATGCAGAGGTGTGGGGAGCTTGCTGGGAATGTAAGTTACTCTCTAAAACTCCTTGCAAAGCCAGTGTATGTGAACAAACCCCACTGTCAACAAGACTTTGAATGGAAATCACAGAAACCAGGCCCCGAGGCTAGGAGATAGAGTGTCCTCTTATTTTAAAACCTAATGAACACGTTGTGCAGGGAGTAGACGCGGGTAAATTTCTGCTTGCACATCTTCATGTTTGATTCTACAGGAGTCTAGACTGGAAAGCTTTAGTTTTCCTTGTTTCTCTGGTTGCAACGCAGCTGTAGGGTTGCTTCTGATCTATTCACCTCTTGATTACTTGAGTAACTCAGCAAATGATGTCCTTGATCTTCAGCCCTTCTTATCAAGTGACTATTTTGTGCTAAAAGTAACCTAAAACGTGTTTAGATGCTCCAACACCGCCCAAAGTGGCTCTAATTATTCCTGAGAGGAAGCTTTTGAATTTGGGAGTGTTTGTTGAGAAGATGAAAGCTCAGTGTTTGTTCCTGCCTCCCCGATGGGAGGGGGCCATGCTGGCACAGCCTCCTCCAAGCACCCACAAGGCTCAGCCAAGCACAGCTGAGGCAGGAGCACGGGAAGAGGCTATGGGTGCCAAGGAAAATCCTAAGTGGAGGGGACAGCCAAGCCAGGAGGAGCCCTGGAAGCTGAGGTTCCCTAATCCTCTGTGCCATGGGAATGTGGGGGCTCTCTCCTGTGCAGTGCTTGCTCTCCTTTCATTTCAGGGAGCCCCACGTTTCCGGCTGTACTCATGTGGCAGTACTTCCTCAGTAGTATTTGCTTCATTTTTGTTGTATCTGTCTCCTTAATTGAGGAAGGTGCAAGGCTGGGGTTGACATTGTGTTTCTGCACTGTAATTCTTATTATCAGAGGAAGGTGCTAAATACAGGTGATGGCTCAGAGCAGACCTCTCAGAGAGGCTATTTGACTAGCGAGGTGTCCATATAAATACCTATTTGGGGTTATATTGTTACCTTCTCATATATTATTCAGAATTTCCTCCTGATTGCCCGTATTTATTTATTATGATCTTACACAATTCATCCTGTTTAGTTCATCCCTGGCAATAAGAAACAAATTTCTGTGAATTTAGCTGAATAAAGCTGTGTTTGTTCTTGTTAGTCATCAGAAGTCTGGTTCTTTCTATGCATTATCTCAATTTCTGGGCATTTTTACCCTTCATTTACTCCCCAAATGACTTCAATACTAATGAATACTGAAAGACAGCCAAGACAGGATGAACTTTTGGACAATTTATGCAAACACGAGAGATGAGAATAGATTTACTATAAACATGTCAGGCACAAAAGACTTGACTGCTTTTTAAATACAGATACTGGGAGAGATTTATGGATATTTTCAACTGTTCATTAAAGAGAAAAATATTTCGAAACTATAGGCACTCTCCTTTTATGCAGTTTTGCCTTCCAGGCTGAGTTGCAAACCTTTGATGTTTTCTTCACCAAAAAATAAAAGTAGTTATGAATTTATTTCTCCCAAGCACTTTCATTTTTGTGTCAATTTACAGTTTTTATTACATTGCTGGCGCTCCATATGATGGTGTTTGGAGAGCAGTTAGAGTCCACAGCTCGGAGTGTTCTCAAAATAGGGATTAAGTTCACTTAATGATGCTTTCTGGCCACTGCCTTTTTGCTTCTCCTTTTAGTAATAAAAGGTTAATAAAATCTATGAATACTTTAACTGCCTGCTAGAGCAACCAACCAATTAAAGGTTATTCTAATCTAAATGACTGGAAGCCACTTGAATTGAGAAAGTTAACATGCAATAGCTAGTACCTGCTGGATCAGATTCATAACATGGAAAGGCTTAGACATGGAAATAATGTATAAATATAGGTGTTTGAGGCATCAATTCTTGCAGTCAGATGGGCATATACTTAACAGTATATGTTCAGAGTCTTCTTCTGTGCCCTTGCAAATCAATAGTAAGCCTTGCTTTCAACTCCAGTGCAACTGAGGTTGTTTTCAGTCAATGGTTTTGCAAGATGGGATTGAGATATTGGAGTAGTTTCATGGAATTATCGGATTCTTTCTTTCTAAAATAGTGTTAAACTCATCTAGGTAGTAAAGAATCTCAATGTGAAAATATGTGCTCTCGCATTGCTTCTTAAAGAAATTGTATCTTGTCAAATCTTCCATGAAGTCAAAATTGCACCAAAATGGTAGCAGGAAGGACTGCGCAGTGCTTGAAGATCTAATCCTGCATACGTACAGTGCTGACTATGCTCTTGCTTTTTGAGAAGGTGGAGAAAGAGCAGATTTGGGTGGAAAAGAACACAGTTTTCATTGCAACCTTAGAAAGACATTGGCAATTTTGTAGCAGAATGATTTGAGCGTTCGGAGACCCTTCAAAAGAAGGCAGAAAGCTTAATAAAGGCTTCCTCTCAGAAAATCGGGTAGCTGAAAGTCATATTTTAACCACTTTTTAGTGGACTTGCATTTCCAGCCTTTTTTATTTAATTGAAGAGCCACAAACCAGCACACATTTATAAATAACATAATGCAGTTGGAGATAATGCAAATGTCTTTATAAATAACACAGTATCTCTTAAATCATTATTTTTAATGCCTCTATTTTTTGTTCCTATATGAGCAGGTCTGTGCTGGTCTGCATTAATTAAATTTAAGTAGGATTTCTAAGGCCAGATCATCATTACTTCTGTGTCGCTGATTTAAATCTGCAGTAAAACATTTCTCCATTTAGTTTGGTGCTTTTGTGTCATATTTCATACACTAGTTGTCTCTTAATTAAATCCATGATGGCCCACCAACACAGACTATTAAAATAACTATACTTTGCACTTGACATATTTATGAGACAGATTCATAAGAGTATAGACTGATACTTGAACTACTCACTGAGAAATGCTAATAAGATTATGATGAAGGTAAGATTAGAACATTCGTCTCCTTTTCTCTTCTCCCTTCTTTTTAGGAATTTATTTTTATAACTGCAATTCACTACTTCTATTTCAGGCTCTTTGATGTTGTTGTATATACCAACAGTTCTTTCTGTGTGGATTTATTGTGGCAATGAAGAGTGGGGAACTGCTAATTCATATCATGCCACTAAAATGCATAAGTATTGTGGTCCATGAAAGATGAATGTTTGCAGATGTCTTTAAAACCTTCACATGGGATTGACATGTTCAGGATAATGTATATTCGAGAGTTAGGCTACATAAAAGTGAACTGAATGATGCAAAATATGGATTACCATGAAGTGCTGTACTGTTTTACTTTTATTGCCTTATACCTTCAGTGGTCCTGTTGGCCTGATATGTTCCTGCATGAGGGATAAGGCAGTGATCACTCGCTGCACGATGTTGGGCCAGGCAGGATGTGGCCTTATCCATCTCTCAGCTTCAGCACAACATGTTGGCATCTCGTGGGCTGTGCAGTTTGCTCTGTGTGGTTTGACTGTCACTGCAGTGTTGGGAATTGTGTGGATATATGGTCTCAGTGGCTAAGGAAAACAGAAAAGAAAGCAAATCTACAAGCATATGCCTTGAAAGGTTGCTTTGCATATATGCTAAGATTTGATCATTTGCGTTTATGAATTCAACTTTTTGCATCTTAGATGCTGCATTGGACAGGGCTTGGAACAACCTGGTCTAGTGAGTAGAAGGTGTCCCTACCCGTGACAGGGGGGTTAGCGCTAGATGATCTTTAAGGTCCCTTCCAACCCAAACCATTCCATGATTCTAGGATTCTAGGATCTTGAAATGACTTCTCAGAAGCATTTATTGACCGAGTTGCTGACATTTGCTTGATAATTGTGTTAATAATTTGGATGTGGAGGGTTCAAGGAACTCCATATTTGAGAAAAAAGATGTTGCTAGAAGTGAAAAAGCTGTTAAGGATTTCTATCACTTTTCAGCACCAAGGCATTCACCTCTCAGGGACATTTTCCCTCCACCTCTCCCTTTTTTCCTAGTCACATCCTTTCATGGAAGGGCTCCTGTACATCGCTGCATTAAAGGTCCGAGTGTGGGTACAAATGTAGAGGGCTCTAAATACATGCAGTTTGAAGGGCATTTACATTACAAGTGTGATATATAGAAGCCCAAATCTACATGATGTTCAGGTTTTTCTGATGATAATATATCACTATGCTTCATATGCTATTCTCTATGAAAGTGAAAAAGGCAGCAAATGTTGGGATTTCAATCTTAGAAAGTAAGAACAATAAAGATATATTCAATATTTCATCCTCTACAGAAATAAAGCAGCCACAGTTCAGGGAGCTTCACTAAACACATTAAGTCTAATAAAATCGCCTACACGTCCTCCTGACACTAGTAGTAATTAAAATAACTTGTCTCAAAAAACTAGGCCTATACATGAATACTTATTGGCAATTATTTCTAAGTTCTTCAAACCAAAGCTAACATAATTTGATTCACACACAATGTTCTTGTAAAAGTAGTTCATACTGGGGTTTATGTGCAGCTTAGGACTCTTAATTGCCATTCGGAGCCTCACAGTAAAATAGAGTTCAACGTGTCACTTTGGCTGAAGTATTGAGAAACGTTGGAGAAACGCTTGTCTCAGACCAATCAACTGCTGAATAATTTATTCCCGAGCCCTACTTTTCAGTATGAGTAGATCTGACTTTTGTCAGAGCTTTGAAAGTCAAGTCAACTTGTTACATTCATTTCATTAATGAAATCTGTAACGAGCTGGGAAGTGTATTGTACCAACAAGGTTCTTTGGTTGTGTAGGATTGGCCTATGTTCATTGTGACTGTGATGATGGTTTTTTATACTGACAGGTAGCCTTTACTAAACAAATCCATTCTTCTTTTCCACAGGTATTGGTCAATATGAATGGAATATAAACTGTTTTCTGAGCTGACCCAGCATCCAGCTTCCCTCATTCATACAGCTGTAGCTTCCAGGCAATTGTCAGTTCTGGAAGGGTTACAAGTACACAAGTGTTCTTCCGTGCTTCAGAGAGAAGGAAGATGGAATAGAGGTGTGACATACAAGAGTGTGGATAAGAGACTGCCTTTTTTTACTCACAGTTCACCTGGAAAAGGTCATCGCAGTAGAAGATTAAGACACTGACACAAGCTTGCGATCAGGATCTGCACACCGCAGAGGTGTGTGAGGGGTGAGCTAAGGATGCTGAGGGAAAGTCCAGCCCGAAGTAGTTTGTTCTCATTTCTCTGAGCAACCAGCATCATTGGAAGGAAATAGCTGGCAAAATAAAGGGCTCTTACCTCATATATGCATCTTTTTAAAAAGACCCTATATTTACTTGTTAGTAAATGTTTACAAGTCCATCATTCGTCCCATCATTATGCGACATAAGGAACATATTTTATTAAAAATAGAGAGAGATGCTGTGGGGATTGACACATCCTTTTTTAATCCTTATGCTCAGACAAACTCTTCAGCCTCAGAGAAAAGGTCCTTGACTCTGGTCTAAAATACTGTCCAGTGCTTATGGGGTGTAGTAATACGAAAATCATCAGACCTGTCCTTGGCAGAATGTTTCTTTCCATTAGTTGATTAAAATGGTTTATTGTTGCCTACAGCACCGTTGCTTTATATGTATTTTTGTTACTCAGGGCAGATGTGCCCATGTCTTGCACTGCTTCTCTTTGTGTGGTTTTTGATGAATACAGAAGTGAAATCACTACCTGGGCAGATCCCCCTCTCCAGGAAGAGGGGAAGGAGGGAAAGGTGAGGGGCTCAGTGATGGAGCTGGGGTACTGGTTGCACAGGGAGCAACAGGGGAAGGCAGCACTTGTGTTGCATCAAGATGAAAACCTTCCCTATCCTTCTGCTATTACAAAGAAAACAGGAAAAGTCCAAGTCTTCAGGGTGAATCTGATGTTTCTTTGTTTTCTTGTTCCACTCATGTTTGATGGGGGAGCTGAAATCTCAATACAAATGCTATTTCCAAGTCCAGCGTCATTTCGAGCAGTAGCTTTGACACAAGTACCTTTCCATCCCCGCCCCCAGCACAGATTTTTCCAAGGCATGTTGTCATGTAATAGTAATATGGTCTTTCATTACAGAGTCACAAATCATTGGGCATGTGATCTTATGCTCAATAAATATTTATTTGAGAATGATAGGTTAATTAATTTCCATTGTTTCTGGTTTAATTCTATACATGCCTATACTATACAATTAGAGAAAAACACAGAGAACCACGAGTAAATGCTACTCATGCAAAATGTTTCTATTATCCTTTACTTTTAAAACCATTAATAGATTATTATGAGATATAAACATAGGAGACCATGGATCATATTTGCATGTTAATGAAATCCATGAATTATACATTATTTGCTGTGGAGAGTACTAGAAACAGTATTCCTCCTTTCTAATAGCTGTAAAAGCTGACGGTTTCCTGGAGCACACATCACATCCCCTCTGCAATACCTTCTAATAGAAAAGAAAGAAATCCAGCTCTTCAAAGCAATCTCTCTCTAAATGAAATAGATTTGTTTGTGTTGCTTTGCAACACACCAATGTGACAGTTCATTTTTAAACAAAATAGTTTTAATAATGTCATTACTAATATCTATTTGGTCATCTCACTGAAAAATGGTCTTTTAATAGGAATGTTTCATTTTAATAAATGGCAGAAGAGGCAAGCTCTGCCCTGAGTCAGCAGGAAGTGGATATACACCAGAGAACAGGCTGATTGTGTTAGATTCATCCAGAACATTGAACAGCACACAGACAGTCCAAGAAAAAGCAACTGCCTTTATTCAAATGATTAGTCTTACTGCTACACTGTAGCACAGATTCACACATTCTTCTATTATTCCTTGACCTTGTGCCAAAACCTCCCACTTGAAGTAATAATTAGAATTAGTGTTTCCAGTGCATGCTTCCATCTTCCTCACAAACAGTAATGAAATGTGGCTTTTACAAAATATGCAGTTAATTAAACTGGTTTTTGGAGCATTGTTTGATTAATACAGTTCCCCTGTGCAAGCCCCTCATTATGCCCAGCTACCTCTACCTGATATTGGTGAGAAGGAGGAAAAACACCATCGATAGGATGAGTGAAAGTTCAGAAATATGCACTTTAAAATTGCTTGTGGGGTTGGGTTTTTTTTTCCTTCTTGTTTTGTCTCTGTCATGGAATAAACTGGAAAATTGGCCATTATTTGTAATCCTGTCTTTTAAGTCGAGGACAGTATGTGTATTCTCTACAAATACCCTCAGCATGAATATGAAGAACACATATATCAAGTGATACGAGGTAATAAGTGGATTTGGAGGCAAGATTCTTGCAAAGGTGGCTCAGCAGTGTATTGCTTAATAACACCATGCAAATAGAAACTCGGATTTCATTTTTTCTTTATTATTATTTCCTGCTTTTTTACTGTCAACCTTAATTATCCCAATGCTGAACAAGTGTAGTCTTTTGATTGATGAGAGTTCCACCCCTTTACCCACACCGCTGGCAGATATGAGGCTCCACAGTTTAGTACCATAAATCACTGTGATTGTATAACTTAACTACTGTATGATCAGAGATCACACACAGCGTTAGCCTGAATATGCATTCATCCTTCGTTATGGATGTTTTAGGGCTAAATTTATTCGGGATGTTTGGAGCAATAAGACATTTCTGTACAGAAGAAAGCAATGCATTTTAAATAAGCAATTCTTTCAACAACTGGAAATAATCAGAAAAGTCTTCTATTTGCAATCTTCATTAATGTGAGTTATGTCATCACTTTAGGAGAAATCCTCTCCGAGAAAAACAACAATTAAGCCCCTTCCCTTCCCTCCCCCAAGTTCTGACAGCTAAAAATCTATGGATCAGCCAGTTCAGTAATTAACCACAACTCCTCTGATTTGTGAATTTCCAGATGATGAGGCAGGAAGCAAGTTATATCTCGGAGAAATTGCCCTCAGGAGAGAGGAAAAAACTATTGTGAGGTTGACAGCACAACCTTGTACCAGCACAGTCTCCCTTCCCTAGTGGTTCAAGGAGTTCCAAGCACCCTCCTGTAAATCATCAGCTCACATCTATTTATTATCTTCCAGCCCAGTGCACAACACTATCTGTTACACACGGATACCAGCAATATTACAAGGTGGACTCAAGGGATAAGAGACAGCAAGCCCTGCACACCTCCTACGCCTGAGTCACACTGGTATGAAGGCAGGTTCTGTTCATAAAATACATGCTATTGTCAGAAATGAAACAATATGAACTGTTATGTTTCAGAGTAATCTTTTTTTTAGCATTTCTCAGCATCTTATCTGCTGATATCGTTGTGTTATTACACAGAGACAAAATTTACCTGCATAGCAATGGACAAACTGTCTGTGAAAATATTGCTATTCATTCAATGATCGTTGTTGTATTTGGAGTAGGCACCAGCTACTCTCTGTGATGCTTGTCCTGGAATATCAATAAATAAATCATAAAAGCCAATGCTTCAAATATTGAAAAATTCACACTTCAAACTGTGTTTTGAACTATACTGCAAGCAATGTCTCAGATTGTCCTTTTGCTTTATATGAACAGAGGAAATTCAAAGTAGGAGGAACTCTCTCCTGGGATTTGGCATAGGGGAGTGCCACAAACCATCAGCCTTCCCATCTCTGCTGTGCCAGAAAAGCCTCTCCTGGGATGCACCATGAGGTCCAGACAGTGTGTCTGGGGAGTTAATGTGGCTTCAGATGAAATCGTCTCTGCAGCATCCACCTCGCCTGATGGTTGTGTGCATGCAAAGGAGGCAGGCAGTGGCAAGGAGCCAAGCCACAGCAGCACGGGAGAAAAGTAGAAGCACCTCCCTATGACCCTGTTGGGTTAAGTGAAGTTCCTTGCACCATAACCTCGTGGTGTTGATGAAGATGAGGCATCACGACTCCTTTATTTCCTTCTGTCTAAGGCCCCAATTTGGTAAGAACAAGCTCGCTGAAGTCCCCACCCTGTTGCCCACTTGTAGTGCTCATTGGTAACAGATGTCTAAATTATATGGTGTGAATGACAACATTAAAAGGAGAAATGCGGGCAAATGCCCTTCTGAACGGTATGCTCTAGTTCAAGCACAGGTTTTGGGGCTGATGCCCAAGTTGCAGAATGAATTTCCATGGTTTGTATAGTACAGGGGGCCACGGGGCAATTCCAACAGTTCTTTTGCTTTTTAAAGCACTGAAATTAGATGAAAGCTAAAATTAAGAGGAGTATTTTGTAGTTTAATTGTGAATGCAAGGCTAGACTGGCACTGGAAATCACTCAGGTACATCTACTCAAAGGCTGGAAGAAGCAGCACTGCAGGTATTCAGTGCTTTATCTGATTAGAAAACAGCCTGGCACAGATGTGATTTCTGCTCCATATATCAAGCTATGGCAGGCTTTTGCTGCTTCATTATGAAAGCATCTGAAGTAAAATAGGTTTTGGAACATAAAAAATGACAAATTTGGAAAAATATCTATATGCCAGATGGGTGTAGGAAGAATCCTTGTGACAAATATATTATTAAGGGAATATGCATAAGGAAAGAAACTGTGCCCAACTCTTCCAAGGATGGACAGGCAGGAAGGTAGCGTCTCACTGTGTCTAATGTATTCTCATCTAGTCTAGCTCTAATTAATTATGTTGCACTGCTGACATCAAATCCAGGCACCACACACAATAAGCTGCATCGGGGCTTCAGCAGGACCTGATGGTTGCTCTGCCCTCCCTGCTTTTGTTTGCTTTCCTTGGGGGCTGCGGGTCAGGGTGACGACATCTCTGCTGAGGAAAGGCTAATACAAACAGATGAGGCTTCTGCTGCACACCAGCATGAGCTCATCCTGGTCTCCAGAGTTACCACACTGTGTCAGTCTCCTCCAAGGATGCTGCTTGGAGGGGTTTTATTTGCAGACCATGTGTGCTCCAGTTCAGCTTCTCCTTGTGCCTTGTGGAGAAATGGGAGCACTTCAGTAGTTGCTGATTTACTCCACTGATGTTTTTGGAGCTGTGTTCAATGTCCCAGAGATGGGGCCTGGACTGACTGGGAAGTCAGCTCCTGGCTTTCCAGTGTAAGAAGGGGTGGTGTCTGTAGTTCTCTGACTTGGGGCACAAGAGGCTGTGAAAGCAGGAAAGTTAGTATTTCAGACTAAAAACCCCCAAAGGACATGCAGACTCTGGCCAGTCCTGCATCTTGAGGCAGACCAGATCTGAGACAGTATGCATGGCAGCAGGAGGTGCTGCCTGCAGATGTGAAACACAGCTGAAAGAGGTCTCAGCCTTTGATTCTTCCCAGAGATGGGACACATACCTGGTTTGGATTCAAGGTGCAAATGATCTAGCCACGAGGAATGTGTTCAGAACCGAAATAAAAATGGAGGCAGGGGGGATGGGATGGCAATCTTATCATTTGGCTTCACATAATTTGATTTCACAGATGCCCCATCCACTATCTGATTGTTCTTTTCCTACTTAAACCCAGACAAACCAGGAGGCTTTTGCTCATGGGCTTTTAGTACTATTTTATTTGGCAGTTATGGAATAAAAGAATTTTAGTATTGCCTTAGAGTTTCTCCTGACATCTATCACAACCAATCCAGCTCATATGTGGGTGAACTGTGTTTTGATCCAATTATGCAATTCTATTGGAGTCTTGTTACATTCTTATCCCGTGTGCATGTTGAAAAATTCAAGAGCAAAAGAAAATTCCACAAAATGTTTCTCATTTACTGCAGGTTTGGAGATCCAGGAAGGCATCACACGCTCACTTGTGGAGGCTAACAGCAAACCAGGAAAACAACATATTCTGCAGGAAAAAAACCCCGCCCTGTTAAGCATCAGCAAGATTTAGAGGGAGAGTAGCACAGTCTGCATGTAGATACTATTGTCTGTGGGGAGACAGCCTTACTTTTGGTAATTGTAGTGAGAAGAACTTTGTTGGTGTCCATCACTGCAGTTACAATGACAAAGGAGCTGCCAATCTGAAGACGTTTCTGAGGATGCATAAAAATGACAAATCTGAAGAGAACACAGACACAAAATGACCAAGGCAACATCCCAGTGGATTATAATGACTATAATGCTTAACAACGCAGCTACTTTACACACTTAGTATCTCTATAGCAGAAATGCATTATTAAATCAACAACCCATGCACTATTTGATTACCATGATGCAGTAGTTGATCTGGGATATTTCTGGCTTCCACTGTCTTCAGGCTACAAAACGTAATAAAGGGAATTAGGTGTCTCCCTTGCTCATCTGCTGCAGAAAGCCATGCAGAGGCGTAGCTTCACGGAGTGTTGCTCCCAGGAGAGGAAATACTCTTGCTCCAAAGCTTTGTGGCCCCACCGTGGTGTTCTCCCACACACCTACAATCAGAATCCCCATCCTAAAGCTGTGTGACGAGGGAGATGCCAGGACCAAACCAGCAGCCTTAGGCAAGTGCAGATGTGCATGTGTGCTGGCAGAAGATGTGAGATGCAGCAGGAGGTAATGGGAAATCAACTCCGTTTTTTCCCTTTCCTGTGCACTTTGGGTCAAATTCTCCCTTCATTTTTCCTTAGCACAGCTGAAAAGCAGCTCAGCTGAATCACGAGGACTGTGCCCAAACTGATATAAACAATGGACATGTTAAGCTATTGCGGACTCTGTTGTTTACATTGCTACAGAGGGCTGTAGCTGGGTTGATGGACCACCACTTTTTGTGTATTCATTCTTTATTATCCTTATTAAAAAGGAAACATTAACAAAACAGGACATAGACCACATTCAGGAGTCTCTTTTCTGCCCTTTGCTCGCTTGAACAACAAAAAGCAGAGAAATTTGGAATGAGGATGGCATTGCAAAGCAGCAAAAAGATCAGAGAAAGTCTTAGTAAGAAGAAAGACAGAAGGAAGGCTAACAACACTTATGGAACAGTACAGGGTTCCTGGTAGAGTAAAAGACTTTGAAGCTTATGTTCAGAGGCTTGAAAGTGATAGGATAAGGGAGAATGGCTTTAACCTGCTGGAGGGGAGATTGAGCTGAGATCTTAGGCAGAAGTTGTTCCCTGTGAGGGTGCTGAGGCGCTGGCACAGGGTGCCCAGAGAAGCTGTGGCTGCCCCATCCCTGGCAGTGTTCAAGGCCAGGTTGGACACAGGGGCTTGGAGCAACCTGCTCTAGTGGAAGGTGTCCCTGCCCGTGGCAGGGGGTTGGAACTGGATGAGCTTTAAGGTCCCTTCAACCCAAACCAGGCTGGGGTTCTGTGATCATTCCCAAGGCTGCCTGCTCTTCGTGACATCAGTTTTGCCTGTCTGTGATTTCAGCAGCTTAACGGTTAGTCCCTTTTTCCCTTATTCCTGAGGGTACAGACAGGTTGTTGGTCTCCAGCTCTGGAACGCCATCTGTGTTTCTGCTCCCTGTGGGAGGCTGACAAACGTGGCACCTCTCCCCGTGCCTTCCCCCGGTCACTCCAAGCCCCGTCATTAAGCTCTGCCACAGAAATCTGTTTAGTCACAGAAGCAGATTGCTTCCACGAAGCACAGAAATGTAATTTGCCAGCACTTACACTACAATATTAAATACTCGCATGAAGCTCCTTCACCTTTTCGGTTCTTTATAGCAGAAAATACTTGGTGTGAAATCCTGCCTAGACAAGGGTCAATGATAAAATCTGCCTCAGCGACGGAGCAGCTTCTGCCCTTCCTATGGTGAGTGGTTTTATTGGGTTTGCATTTAAAGCTGTTCCAATACATCAGTGCTTCCATTGCCAGTCTAGAGCACTTGGACACATGCAAAGCTGGTGCGGAGGGACAGCTAGGATTTAAGGACAGCCCTTGCTGGGATTTGCTTTGCCTTGGAAATGGATGGCTCCGAGGCAGAACACACTCCGAGTGCAGCCGTAAGCCACCACGCCTCACCCCAGGCTCCAGCCCTCTGTAGTTAATCATTAAATAATTCCCCTGGTGATGTTATCCAGTGCTGATAAATGACAGATTTCATTGTTTTGCCTGGAGCAGCTTTAAATTGTGTTAATTTCATCAAAGATTGACACTGGCTTTTATTTCCTTTTGCTCCTGTTGTGTCCTGTAAAGGCGCCGTGCGCCGCAGACTGCAGATTGCTCATGGAATTGGTACAATAGATTTTTCTTTTTCCTCATATTTTGAGGAAAATTGTAATCAGAGTCTTGGAAATACCAAGAACTTTTAGATCAATAAACCACTAATGAGAGCGCATTCAAAGAGGAATATGACCACAAATCCAATAGCTTTTAAAACAACCTGAGTGTTGACTGTGTTTGTTTTACATGTGATCTCAGAATGATTTCTAATTTTATACAGCAGTGAATTTATTCCACCTCCAACACACGTTTCTGACACAGGGTTTTCTCCAAAACTGAAGATAAAATACATTATCCACCTTCCTGATGAGCCAAGCTATCATTGGGCTGATTCTTTCTTTTGGCAATGGAAAAAAAAAAATCCCAAGGTAGCCCTATTCTGTTCATGCAGAAGAAAAAGGTAGTTTTAAATCAGTGGGATCTTGATCTTGATTTATGCCAAATTCCACCTATTTTGGAACAACAAACGTAACAGTTCAATGGGTATTGGATAAAGCACATGGAAAAATTCAGAGCTGTAATTTGCAGCTGCAAAACTGATATTAAGTATTTTCTGTACCAGCAACAACGTGACGGAGCACAATAATCTGTTGTAGTAAACAAGGGGAGGTTTTATTCGTGCGCTATTGTAGCTCCCTGTGCAGAATGCTGAGTTCGACTAGGAAATAGTGAATAAAGCTTCATATCCCACCTAAGGCTCCATATCACAGCTGGCATTTTTAATAGAGGCCTCTCTCAACAGTTTCACTGGGGTACCCGGGGTTTGTTCTGGTGGCTTTTCATAATTGTATTGTTTTATTCTCTTTTTAGGCAGGTGGTATAATGCAGTCGAAACACTCACTTAAAGGTGGATAGAAATGAAATGTGTGAAAACACACTGTAAATGTGGATAGAAGTGAAGTGAAGTGAAACCTTAAGTCAGGTGCCCTGAGGCTCTGAGAGTTGTTAATGGCCCTGACAAGCCTCATCTGGGGCCTCCCACCCCATGCATGGGCCAGGAGCACTATTTAAGCTCAGCCGTGGCCTCCTTTCCTCTTTTTGAGCAATGCTGTAGGGGGGCTGGTCTTTTGCTCCTTGTCCCTTGCCCTGCTCATCTGTATTCTGGCCTGTGCGTGGGCCTCCTGGCTTGGTGACAGCCTCTGGAATGTGTCTGGTCCTGATCTATGGATTGACCACCAAGATGGTCTTGGAGATGTGTCAGCCCCTTGAGCTTGTCTAATAGGAGCTTGTGGTTGAAGGTGCTCTGCTGTCCTCATCAGCTGCTGTGGGAGTGGTTCTGATACTGTCCTCTGCTCCTGCCTCCCTGCCCTGCTGGAAGAAGACATGGATTAGTCAAGGTAAATAAATCTGTTAATGAAGTTTACTTAGCCTGGAGGAACCTGCCCTGCACCATGTCTTTAGCCCCTATTTTATATTAGAAGAATGAAATTTTTTAGGAGAATAAACACGCAGCTAGATTTAACATCCCAAAGCAATTGTTCTGCCCGTGTCAGCTCATGTGAGCATGGGCTAGTTTTCCACATCTACTTTTCAAGACTTTGAGCCCTAGAAACATGGGTACAGGAGCTGCAGTTCTTTCAGGGAAGCTTGAGCTCATTCAGACCTGCTGTTGAGCTCTTGTTCTCAGTTGGTCTCCTCTGTGGCCAAGGGGTGCTTGTGGTCATCAGGGCCTATCTCCTTGCTCACCTGCTTGACCTCATGTCTACCTGCTCTGTGTACAAACCCAAGTCATTGTTCATTGATCAAGAATTTCATAAATCAAAACATGAGCCTCCTGAAGTCTGTGGTCATGGTAAAAAGAGATGGTGTGGTGGTGATTGAGCACTGAAAAGAAGCTGGACGGCTTGCCTCAGTTTGCTCTCTTCAAGACTGTGTGTTAGGCAACAAGTTGATCCAAATCCTATGGAGGGTTTCAAAAGAAGAACTATGGTAATCTGTAGCAGAATGGATCAGGTTAAAATTCCCCTCAATACCTCTCCTCAAACACCCAACTCTTGAGAAACCTGTGGCACTATTTCAGACATTGAGCAGAACAGCACAAATGTGTAGGCCATTTAAAGAAATGGAAGAGAAAAGCACCTTCTGTTGAGAAATACAGACAACAGTGTCATCTCTTTCACCTCTACTCTAAAGAATCTCCTTTTGTCCAACTCGGTACTGGGCTTGATCCAGCCTCCGGAGAAAGCCAGGAAAACTGCCTGTTCATGTCAAGGATCACACTCAGACTGTTCAACTCTGTCAGATTTCCCAAAAAGTTTTGATTTCTCAGGAATTGTGGAAAAAAAATCTTTATCTTTTTTTGCAGATAGAGTGAGTTTGAGGGAGAAGCAAGTGTCTGCCCATTTGGGATAGGTGCAGTGTGTCCTTCAGAGTATCTACAAGTGAATTTGGATGTGTCTGTTTAAATGTAGTATTACTGTGAAGGTAATAGAAGAATACGGCCCTCACCCCACAAAGTTGTAACCTGAAGCACTTGCAAGCTCAGACCTTTTACGTATGGGGTTAATGGGCATAATCTCTCTGTGTTTGCTTCCAACTGCTCTGCATAGATTAAAAACCCAAACCTGTGGGTCCTTCCAAGCACTTGAGGGAAATACATTCTCATTTTGAAAGTACTCTTGAATATATTGAGTAAGGGAAACAAAGGCAGGATAACAAAGACTTTGGAAGCAAGGTAGAAAGTCACAGTGTTCGTTTCTTGATACATCTGAGATCTTACCACCTTGAGAAGCAGACCTTTGAAACAAAAATAGCAGGGCAATAAAACAATAATAGTAAAAGGCATTGGTGAAGCACTCGAAAAATCTACATTTTACAGAAGTGTAATCATGATTTAAAAATACAAAAACACTGTGACTCAAGAGGGAGAGTGTG
Organism: Strigops habroptila; assembly: GCF_004027225.2. Lineage (NCBI taxonomy): Eukaryota > Metazoa > Chordata > Aves > Psittaciformes > Psittacidae > Strigops > Strigops habroptila. The sequence continues at coordinate 1,647,821 of NC_044284.2, forward strand.
GGTGTTTGCTGGGGATGAGTCAAAAGAGAAGAAATCGCAACTCCAGAAAGCGAATGCAAAAGCTGAAGCTCTGTAAGCAGAGCCTGCAAAAAGGCAGACCAAATTTATGCATTTGTTCTGCATCCAGAGTTCACCTCCATGCTATGCAGAAGTCATTGATTAACTGACATTAGATTGAAATGGGGCAATTAGACAGAGGAAAATGTCTACAGCATAAATTATACAAGAAAAGTGTCTGAGGAGAGCCTCCCCTTTGTCTTTAAGACTTGCCAGCTGTTCCTTTCCTGCCTTGTGATTTTTACCTTCTCAGATAAGCATATTCCTGTTCCCTAAATCAATCTGGCAGAACAGAGTTAACTGTACATCCCAGGGTACAGCTGTATGTCCAGATATGTTTGTAATAGGTCAGCCAGTGCAGTGGTAAAATAGCAGTGAATCACATTAGCAGATGAGGAGGCTGGAGGGCAAATGATGCTGTGGAAGCACCTGCAGCAGACATTGCTGCACACTTCCTTGGCTCTGATTTCTTGGAACAGTTTGTCATGTGCTTAATCTGAAGCATATCCTTTGGTCCCCTTTGTAGTGGGTACTCAGCCTTGTACAGTATTGAAAGATAATCACAGGAGTTAGAAATCCTGCTGGTTTCCACTGTAAAAAAAAAGCAAATCACTGATTCCTTTCAAGAAGAAAGTCTGGGCAGTTCTGTGTCTGTGCTGGCTCACTGATCTGGGCTTGTGACAGCACAAGGTTTGGTTTAATGTTGTGGGGTTTGGGCTTTTTTTCCACAACAGTGACAATGAAAACTGAGGGTTTTCTTAAGAAATAAATTGCTTTAAGACTCCTCTTGTGTCTGTGGCAAAGCACAGTGTGATCTGGAAACATCTTAGTAGTGAATTTAGCTTGCTTGTAAAACAAACCTACTCTTTGCCATGGTCTTAGGGCTGGCTGAGCTTCCATGCCAGCAGCATGCTTTTGCTATGTCTCTTGCCACACTGCCTGATCAGCTGTGGGGTGTTTATGGGGCCACCTTCAGTTGAGCTCTTCTACAGAAACACAGAGTTGTTGGAGATACACAAAACATGCCGTTTCCAGCGTGTGGAAAAAAACATGCAGCTTTTACAGCCCATGCGCATTGGCCAGCTTCAGACCTGACTGAATAGGAATGGTCCTGGCTATGGCAGCATGAAAAGATTCTGGGTTGTACCTTGCTCCCTGTGAGGCTGCTCTGAGCTCCTCAGCAGTGGGAGAGGCAGTCTGCCCTGATACATGGGGTCGCAGAGGTGGGCATCCTTAGCAGTCCAGTGTGTACAGAGAGCATCTGCTGACCTACAACTGGTCATTTTGTCCAGAATAAGGAAGCAAAATCTTAGCATCCACCTGTCTGAACAAGAAGAAAAGATGCAATGGCTGTGCTGTACAGTGACGTGTACTGGGCTGTTGGAAGTAAACTGGGCATTAGGCATTTTCTGATCTTCCTTTTACTTGTGCTGGCAAGGTTGGTTCATCAGCTCTTTCACTGCAGAATAGTCCAGTTTATAGTATGGCCAAATGAGATGAACTGATCTTGTGTAAAGCTCGTGTTACTGTTTACAAAGTAGAGAGTATTTAAAATAGCTCTTGGCCACTGCAGACTGCTTCAGCAAGCATTCAGTCTTCTCTCCCTGTGTTGATTGCAAAATCTGACAGTGAATGTGCTTGAATTGGTGGTAGCTGCTGGGTGACCTCTTCAGGTTTGCATCTAATATTCCGCATGTTGTCCATGTAATTCCAGTGGTGGTTTCATCAGCTCTTTTCCAGTATTTTCTCTAAAAAGACAGTGTGTGTATTTCTATTTCTTTGTAGTCCTGGCATGGCACTGGCTCAGAGCCATCCACATCTGATGGCATCTCCCCTCTCACCTGTATCAGTCACTTCCTGACCCCAATTCTATTGGCAGGACTCCCTCAAGCATGGACTTGCACAGGGATCAGGGGTTTATCATATTCAAGTTTAATGGGCAACACTGCTAAGCCCAGCCAAGCAAAAGGAAACCAGGTGAGCAGTTAGCTAAATGGTGTTTATATGGTTTTATGTTGGGCTTTATCTGACTTGTCAGACACCCACTTTGTATTTTACAGACACATTTCCCAGCCTTCAAAAATGCAGATTTATGAGTTTGAAAATATTTTACCTAAGCTGAGAGCATTTAACATCCCACAATTGGGTTGGAGGGTTGCACATATCTCACCCAGCCCGATCTGAAGGGAAAGGGAAATGTTCCCATTTTTTATCTATAGACCATGAAAATGTGAAGGCTGGCTCTAACAATAATACATAAACCACAAGAGAAATGTAAACCAATCCAGTCTTATAATATATGTGCTTGTTTTGTAATTTCCTGGTGGTAAGGAGTGTTTATACAGCACTGAAGTTAAAATATCTGAATATCACACAGACAGCATGATGGTTTTGTACAATGAATTCCTTTATAACTCATTTGAAATGAACCTGTCAGTCATCATTAATGGTCTGTGAAACCCTGCCCCAAGCTGGTGCCAAGGCTTTCCCCCAGCACAGTTACATCACGATAAGCTCTGCTGTGTTCACAGTAAATCAGGGAGTTTCACAATGAAGCTACACGATGAGCTCTACCATATTGCACAGTAAATCACTGTGTTGAACAATTCTACAATTAAGCCTCCTTAATTTTTTTCTTTATGGGAGCAACTCTCAGTAATGGACAAAAGTCAATATGAGTATTTTTCTCCCCCTTCTACCACCTACCTCAAATACAATTTATGGATGCTTCTTAAGGTTGGGGGTAAGACCACGGTGTTAGGCTTATATGCCTGCATGTGTGATATGATAGGGTTAATAAAGCACTGGGGAACAGTGCACAGGAAGCCTAGAGAAGTCTGAAGCTGCATCTGAGGCTGTCTCAGTGGTGGGAAGGGTATCCTTGGCTTTCAGTGGGGCTGTGCCAGTTTACACGAGCTGAGTCTTTAGTCTACAAGAAGACACATACTAGAACTTCCTATTTATGCAGTGATTTGTATTTGCTTTGCTCCATCTTGGTTTTCATTGTCCCATTCAATTTTTGTTAGTCAACACTGCTATAAGCAGCATCTTCCCTTTTAAACTCTATTTTATCGATTCTTGTGGTTTACAGGACCATTTCTCTTGCTACCCCAGCTCCTCTTATGTGTTTTAACTTGCTGCTCCTATTTGACAACTCCCAACTCAATTTATTCTTTGCTCTATCCCAAATCTTCAGCTGTCTCCCAGACATCACACTGGTGTCCCCTTGTCCTCTAATGCCACAGACTGGGACTCAAGCTTGCCTTTCCTCCCACACTAATGCCCTGTGCCTCTCCCTGCCTGTCTGCATGGCTCAGACTTGTCTTTTGGTGCCTTGGTTTCATCCCTTCCTCCCTCCCTCCCTATGTCTCACCGCTTCCTAGGGGCTTGCACAGCCTACTGCCAAGTGCTTCAAACATGCAGTTTGCATTCTCCTTGCTTGGCAGAGCCTCCTAAACTCCCACTACTACAGCCTTTGTGTGCCACTTCAAAACTGCACACCTTCTAATCTAATCTTGACAAGATGAAATAATAATAATAAAGGCTCTTGTTGCCATTTCACTTGGGTCCCTTCAGGTGTATAAATTTTTGGAGTCAGATTGTAAGAGATGTCTGCTAAGAGATGTGTCTGCATTAATGCTGCCTCCATAAAGCATCGTGTACTGAAAAGGGCTCTCACTTATACCAGAGCTGCAGGAGCAAAATCCCCATCTGCAGCACATCAGAAAAGCTCCAGTAACATCAAGGGATGCAGCTTGGGTCTGTGCTGGCTTAAGGTCTGGTCTTGAGTGGGGACTGTGTAATGTAAGCAAGGAGATGGCTAACGAGGCTATTTTACCTCTCAGGGAAGCCCACTGCAGATTCATAACGCAAGAGAGGATGTCACTGAAATGAGAAACTTGGGCACAATCCTTTGTGTTTTCAGAACTACCCTTCTCCTTTGTTTTATTGATGAATGTATTGTTAGATACAACATTATTGCCTATGAGCTTAGAGGTGCTGCTCTCTTCTAAATCCTAGTGTGAGGCATTACCCACTAAGTATACATGAGATCTGGTGGTGGTAGGCTCTCCTGTGTAGTGGAGACGTCAGGAGGGAGTTGAAGTCTCTGCCAGCGAAGGTTTGTTGCACTTCCTGAGACAGTGTGCCATTTTTATCTGCTTAAAGCCACACTATTGTCACATGAACTCAGAAGTTCATTTGAGGTGGTTGGGAGGTTAGGAAGATGAGAAGTGAAATGTCGAATGTTTTCTAGTCTGCATGCAAGGCAGATCACTTACAGTATGCATTGCTAGTTTAAAAGCCCTCAAGAGGATGCTGCAGGGCTCTGATGTAGTAAGATATGTGCAAAATCAACATTTGTTGCCCTTATTTAAAATGTCATAAAGCTGGGATGTCTGCACTTTCTGCAGGAGCAGGCTGTGTAGTCTTCAAGAGGTATGTGTAGGTAGTATATTACAGCCCTTTTCCTCATATTCATCTGTTCTGTGGCTGAAACACAGATTAAATCCCATCTTGCAGCAAGTGCATATACTGACACATGCTGTAGTATGAGCAGCCTCCAAACACTGCATAGGACATGTGTGTTCCTGTTATGCAGGAGAGGTGCCTTTGTGTTGGGATGCAGGAAACCTGCAGTTTAGGTTTGTGAAGGGTGTATGTGTAAAATATGGTGGGGGAACCCAGAAGGTGCTCAAAGCTGAAATGGGATGAGGCTGTCAGAACAACCATCCAGCCTGTGTGTGAATCCTCATATTGCAAGTGACATATATGTAGTAAAACCAGCTTCTAAAAGCAGACATTCAGGGGTTAAGAGGCAAAGTTACAAAAGAGTTTAATACTTGGGAACTGGGTCTTTGAAGCTGTTATTCCTGCCTTTTATAAGACTTGGAAGACATGCTGAAATTGTAAACTGCCTTGTCATCCCTGGAATCGCATCTTCCAATGAGGAAGAAGTCTTTTCTCTTTCCTGGAAAAAGACGCACTCCCTGAGTCTTTTCAGATCCCATTTCTATTTGTGACAGTAGCTTTCTCAAGGAAATGAGCAGAAGGTAGAACAGCATGCTGCTCCTGATTGTACATTTCTTAATATGCTTTAGAAATACACACACTGGCAATGTTTTTTTTTACCAGAAAATGCCTCATTTTTCATGAAAGAATGACTTGTAGAAAAAAGCCTTGACTCTTCCGTATAGCCATGTTTCATTAGGCATGTTTCATACTTCTCTAACAACACCTAAATGGCAAATAGTCTTGAGTAATATCTAGGAGAGCAAATTGCTTTAAATGGTTCATTTAGGTGAATTTAGCAATTTTGTTCTGTATATAAACTGTAAAGGTTTTCTTAGCTTAGCTTTTCCACTTGCCAGAGTACAGGTGTGTAGCTGTCGGGTGAGATTACGCATAGGCACATACTCTGTGAGACACTTCAACAAAACCAAACATTCTAGCTTTCCGAATGATGTTCTTAATTACTCCAGAGACGCTGTGCTTAGGCACTACCATGAGCAAGCAGGATTAGATTGTTTGGTAGTAATGGGCAAAGCACCTGATTTCATCAGGTTTCCTCTAAGCTGTTGAAGAAGAGGAGCTGCAAGTGCCAAAAGGGAACTGAGTGAACACTAACTCCAAGGTAGCATCAGAAGTGATGTTCTGAATATTTTAGTTAAACGTTTTTCCCAAAAGCCATCTTGTAACTTCGTTACTCCTTTCATGCCACTTCGATACTCCTTTCATGCCACTTCAATACTCCTTCCATGCTACTTCCAGTGTGAGTTCCTGTGGCACAGAACAAAAACAGTAAGGCCAAGCCCCAAAAGATTCACATCAGTTGGCTTCCCAGTGCAATCATATTGTATTTTCAAGCAATGATTTCTCTTGCTTCCTTATTACCCTTACTTACTCTTCCTTTACCCTGATGGTTGAATTAAACCAGTATACAAGTGCTTTTCTTCTCTGAACGTCCTTTAATTTGACAGCCTTGCGGCCTCAGTGCCCTCCTTTGCCAAATATTGCTTTTTCATAGACATGAGTTAATTCCTGTTGTATTGTGCGACAAGGTTGAGCACAGCGAAAGCCCAGCTTCCAAACTGCCTCATTTCTTTCCAGCCCCTAAGGAATTCTGAATGTGTCAGTAAAAGCGGATAAAACCATCAGCATGTTCCTTCTGTTTTCTTACTTCTGAACATTTTTCTCAACTATATCCTAAAACATGGGATGTTTTTTTCATTTTATTTTCCCCACTCCTTGCCTCATCCAATTTCTTGCCACCTTCCCCATTTCTCACCTCCCCTATAGGAATGCAACAGCCATATATCTTCACTTAGACTCCTTGCTGCAATTTGTTTGCATGGCTGGAAGGAAAGTACACTGTCACTCATGAGCCTTTACACCTGCCAAAGCTAATGAGCTAAGCTTGACCCTCATTCTGCCTGTTTATTTAGAGCTTCACACTCCTAGCAAGATTTCTAATGTCCCAAAGGAGAATCTGAGATGTTACCACAAAGATTCCTATTAAAAAAAAAAAGTATATTTAATATGCTTTTCCCTTTATAGCAGCCTTCCAATATCTGAAGTGGGCTACAAGGATTCTGGAGGGGGACTCTTCATCAGGGGCTGTAGCAATAGGACAAAAGGTGAAATAGACATCCTTACTGTGGCCTGTTGTTACATAGTTAGACCAGGCAGTGTTCAAGGCCAGGCTGGACAGAGCCTTGGGTGACATGGTCTAGTGTGAGGTGCCCCTGCCTGTGGCAGGGGGTTGGAACTGGATGATCTTCAGGTCCTTTCCAACCCAAACCATTCTGTGATTCTATAATATAGATATGATTGAATATATTCTATTTCATAGCTAAAATGCATTTTTTGCACTCAATATAGCCATAAAACTTTCAATAGTAGAGATAACATAATGGCATTTTTACTGGTCGTTGACACTTGCAAAGTTTATTCTGAGCAATGGAGGAAACGCAGCAACAGCAGCTTCTACCCAGCCTGACCCTGAGGTCCTGTCCTTTTCTTTTTGGTGTATGTCCTCATAGTATCTGTGATGGCAGTGACTTAACCCCTGAGTGATGGCAACTGAGATGGGATAACTGGCATAACTCAATGATGACAAATGGGGAAAGGAGATGGGTGGTTGTACTAAAGACATCAGGTGATTAGTGGTTGGTGAACATGATATTTGTAGGCTGATAAGGAAAAGCACTCAAAAGACTAGACCCATGTTTCCCAAAGCTCTTGTCTGGCAGGAAGGGAGCTGAGTTACTCCTGGGGAGATTCTGACTGGATACAAGAGGAAAATGTTCACAACGAAAACAATCAGCCATTGGAATGATCTCCCCAGCGAAGTAGAGGGTTCCCCAACGCTGGACATTGTTAAGATTCAGCTGGACAAGGTGCTGGGACATCTCATCTAGGTCATGTTTTGCCTGGAAAGGTTGGATGAGATGTTCCTTGAGGTCCCTTCAACCTGGGATTCTGTGATTCTGTGAGGAGGGGCCAGTGGTGCACTCTTGGACCTTCTCCACGTCTGGGTCCATGGCTGAGGGCAGCAGTGCTGTCAGTGGCACCATGCAGAGGTGCTGCTGGTGTCCCAGCCAGCAGGTAGGCTGGTGCTCACCAGGGGTGCTTTTACCTCTGAGGACAGCCTGTTATTTGACAAGGAACTTGCAGATCAAGGCCTAGACAACCAAGAGAGCCTTTCAAAAGCTCCACAAACCCTCTGAGCCAGTGTGTTGTATTTATCTCTTAAGGAACCTTGTCATTAGGCTCAAATTAAAAACGAGCTGTCAGTTTCTATTAATAATTAATGCTGAAATGTTAGCACTTTGAAAGACTGTTTCAAGTGCAACACACCCCATTTAATGCTGAGCAGTTTTATATTTACAGTAATTCCACCTTTCATCCCTTAATGTCAACCTCTAAATCTTTAATGCTTTAATCACACTTCTTATTTTGATATCCCAAGTGAGCTGTTCTAACCTGCGTCCGCTCCCTTTCGATAAGGTGCACATTTTAGACTGGAAGGTTAGTCAGCAGCACTTGTTAATTATTAAGGAAAACAAAATGCTACTGCTGGAAAATTATGTTTGTTCCCAGCAGTATGTGTTACCTTTAATCTGTACTGACAAGAAGCAAGAGGAATCATAAAATAATCAGAGGAGCCAGGAGAGAGGATTGTTTGTGAAGAACATTACCCAGCAGAAATGTAGACAGCCTTGATTTGATTCCATAAATGAACCTAATTACTGGGTAATGTATTGTTCTATGGAAATAACATATCTGGAAAATATGGAGTTAAAAGAAGGCTCTGTGAATTGGAAAGGAGACTATTTCTGCTTTCAAGTTGTGCTCCCTATAGCATGTTCCTGGACAGCACTGACTGACTGAGAGCTTTTGTCGTCTTCACTAAAAGAAATCCCCCAACCTGCAGCATATGTCTGAGGCAAATTCTTTGCTGTAGCCTTCCCATAGTGAATAGGGAAGAATTCTGCAGAGAAACAGGCTGCCTAAACGTGCTGCAGAGGTGTTCTTACAATTCTTGCTTTGCCTCCCTGTATGTATCTCAGAATATAACAAAATAAATACTTGGAATTTTCTTAACTGCCAGGCAATTAATGGCAATCCTGGAGACACCAGAAAAAGCACTTCAGTGGCTTGCAAAGAAAAGAGTTATAAAGCACATTGTTCCAATTTTTTTGGGTTTTCCTTGCTGTTTCAGCATATCTCCTTGAAGTGAGATGTATGAATAGTTAATAGTATTTGTAACCAAGTTTACATTACATTAATGGGTTACAGAGGGATATTAAACTTTAACCTACTTTTTAATTACTGGGATCAGCAGAATGAGACTCTTTATCTCAGATCTGGCAGATTCACGTGCTCTGATGTATTGCTACCCATTTATGTTATGAATTTGTTACTCGGGCACGCATTTTCTGGGATAGATGCTGAAGACTAACCCAGTTGCTCCTATCTGCTTCCACTGGTGCTGTTGTATGGAGAAGGCAGATAGTCGTTCCCCTGTAACAGACACCTTGCCCTTTCCTCTGCAGACACTGATGCGCGTTGCTGCAGGGTACCTTCTATGGCCTCTGGGCCCCCGTAGTGACAGGCCCCATAATGGGGCCATATTATGCGTATCTATCAGCAGTAGCATACCAAGATAACCATTCTTTAACAGTAAGTGTTATTTCTTCTATTGCCCCTGCATCCTGAAGCATGTACTCCTTTTCTTTCACCTTTTGTAGGCAAATTTCTCACCCTTGACGAGCTCTCCTTTGGTTTTGCATTGGTAGTGAAGAGTTCAACTTACAGCAAATAGTACCTTACTGCATGAATATCCATTCGGAATCGGGGGACTGTTAGACTGAGACATTCCAAAACATTTCCATCCTTTTTGGCCTGGCCATTCCCACCCGAGCAAGCAGAGTACTATGTTGATCAGGTGGTATTTTGCACCCATTTCACCCAAGTGCTAGTGAAAGCACGATGTGCAAAGTGGTGAAGGATCCAGACTGGATAATGATTAATTCCAGCACGTTTCCACCTCAGATGCATGTATATCAGTAAGACTAAACTGGAGTAAAAGATGGCAGGATTTTCTCAGCCTCTGAACTTTTGCTTGTATTATCAGCTCTCAGCGATATTATCTGCTTTTATCAGGCTCTCATAGACTGGGTTTTTTTCTAATTACATGAAGAGTGGATGAAGTCCTATTAAGTTGTCTGTGACTAGAAAAAGAATGACTGCACTGCTACTTTCAATCCTCGCTGGCTTGTAAAAAATAAAGGCATTCAGAGTTTACTGAACCTCTACCTTGCACATCAAAAAAGAAAGAGGAAAATTCCTGCTGTTACATTATCATGCAAGTATCCAATTCTGTCCTTCCACACTGTGGAGATATGCACAACATGCAGGAAAGTCTTAAATATCTTTGTAAGATGCCCGACAGGACAACCCAAAAGGACACGTGTAACATATGTACATTGTTCCTTACAAATGTGATTAGTGTGTATATATAATAGATGTGTTGTTAAAGCACAGTGGGCTTTTCAAAGTTTGCAAGTTTGTTATGGATTGATTTATTCATGAAATGCTTTGTTTCTATGACAACTTTATTGGTTTGCCTGTGGTCTAAATACATATAGGCATGGCAGGAATTCCACAGTACAAAACAAATTACACACTACCACCTGAATGGCTTGATGCCTTTAGGGGAATGTACAGAAATAGTCCACAATGAGGGCAGAAATCACCATAGACTTTGCCAGTATGAGAAGGCTTGCTTAATAAAGAAAAATGCTTAAAGGTCCTACACGGCTTCTAACTCTGCAATAAAAGGGAAGGGATGGAAATGAAGAAAGGAATCTGGCAGGAAAACATAAAAGGCACCCAAACCCCAATTGCGGAGATAGTAGCATATTCAAGAAAAAGCCACAGATCAAACACCAGCGTTCTCTCCCACAAATAATAGAGCTTGTGAGAAGCTATTAATATTCATAACAGATCTAGAGCTACAAAAGAAACTGGAGAGCTATTGTTAGTAAGAAATTAGTGTGAAAGTATAGGGCATTAGTTGATAAAAGGATAGGGAGGCTCACTGGGACAACACAAAATGGGATCAGAGCAGAAAGTCAATAAGTGGATCAAATGACGAAGGGACAAATTCTAAAATACAAGAGCAATAATTAAGACAAGGGCTTGGAAGATGACAACTGTTATGGAGGTCTGAGACCTAAACAGGAGAATAACACGTTTTAAAGTACAGTAAGTGAAATATAGCAGGGCTTTTGTGACTGATCTCCATGACATGGCGCTCTCCACAACAGTCTCCTAAACTATGGTAAAATCATGGTACTTTGGCTGCTTCTGTCCTGTGTGCTTACAAAGCTCTTTGGGAAATGACAAGCAAGACCAGGGGAGTCTGTGAAACAGGCTCTCCTTCTCCATCACCCACAATCTATGTGCTACTCAAAGCCACAAACATCAGAAGAAGCTGAGAGCACACTTCCGTGGCAAAAGCAAGTTTGCTGGCAGTGTTTTTAAATCTAAACAAAGCTGTCCAGCATTCTGGATCGTATGGAGAAAATGAGCATCTGAATTTCAAAGGGAGGAAGAATCACTGAGTATCCTCTGCCTAGCCTGAAAGCCAGCATGCAAATACCTTCCATTAGAGCAACCCAGGCCAAATGCAAGTCTTTGCTTGGTAACCACACTGCCCCACTGTCTCTTCTGCTCCGCGAGGGTCCTGTGCTGTGTTGGAGGTGACAATCTTTCCATGCTCGCTTGACGCAGAGCAGTAACTTGGCTGTTGGGGTGTTGTTCATTGAAGTGACACTGGTTCCACCTCTTAGCATGGAGTAGGCAGAGCTGGGGGGGTGGGATGGGTAGATTTGGCAGCAGCATAGGCTTAAGGGTGCAGTTGCCTCCCTTGCACTGCAGTGAAGCCAGGCTGCAAAGCTAACAGGGTTTGGTCACTAAGATTTGGCTCAATAATGAGTTCCAGATGGTGCTTTGGCCAAATAACTTGTTCTCATTCATTAACTAGGTAACCTCTGAAAGGTGAGCAGGCTGACACTGACAGCAACGGCGTCAGAGCCAGGGTCCTGAGTCCAGAAAGCACAGGGAGAAGAAAACAAAGGTAGTGAGATGTGAAGCTGCACATGGCTGTGTGCTGGGCAGGCACGCAGTGTGCACACTTCACTGCCACTCTCTAAGTGCCTGAGCCATTTGACTAATGTGACATGGAAGCACTAATAAAATAAAAAGCTTCTCCAATTAGTGCATACGCTCTATTATTTCTGACTTGTGTTCTGACCCAGTCCCTTCCATACTCCTAATTGCCTGTGCTGCACTAAGTGACATCGCCTTCCATGCACTTTGAGCTGTAGTCTCCTGCAAGCGAATTATCTGTCTCAGCCTCCATGATTGATCTGAAATGGTTCTTACTGCAGATGCATATTTACAACCTATGGAATATTTACAGGGCTAGGCTTCAGAGGGAGGGAATGGTCACATCTTTGGACAGAGAGCCTTATCCTCAGCTGGGCATCCTTTTGTGTCATGCTTGCCTCAGAGCTGTTCGTAGTAGCAATGGAACATCAAGCCTCTGGTAGGTATTCAAAAGAAAGCCATCTTTACCCTATGGGGTTTTTTAGGCTGGGGGATAGCCTTGGGATAGAAAGGAGAGTTGACATCAGTCAAGTAGCTCCTGACTGCACCAGACCTTTGGAGTCTGAAAAACTGAAGCACTTGCTGCTGTGCTGAAGGAAAATGGGGTTTGGTTGGTTTTCTTTTGGTCTCAGTTTCAAGATATCGAGTTGTCAGTATCTAGTTTTGTGGTTATTCTTTCTGTTATTTAATTTTTCTTACTGGCTTAACCCTTATATGGTGCAAATAATACATTTTCAATTCAGCTTTCATTTTAAGAAAGCGCATAGGCTGGACAGGGGGACAGTGTATCCCTTAAGGCTGACTTAAGCTAAGGCAGGGAGCCAACAGTAGTCCTAAATCTCCCTTAATGGAGTGGCGGAGGCTTCACTCAGCACTTCTGAAGTATCTTCTGGCTTTCCAGCACTGTTCCCAAGAATCACAGCAGAGAAGGAGTGCTGGTGAGAAACAGCAGGGCAAGGATGCTGCTTTGCACCAGATATTTTGGCTGCCAGAACAACCCCAGGAGCCAAGGTACATGGCCAGAGCCATGTTATGTTGGTCACAAGGGAGATGGGCAGCCCAGCAGTGCAAGTACCACTCTACTCTTTTGTCAAACTTCTTTGTCCTTCTCCTTTTCAGGCATTGGGAGATTTCTGGGGCGTCCACCACAGGTGGGTCTCCAGCAGCCAAGTAAGTTTATGGTTCACATATGGTATCATCAAAATAATTCTGGTTGTACCACATCAGCGCAGCTCCTGGTATCTAGTGCATGTGTTTCAGTAAAGAGTAGCTTTTGACAGACCCACTTGGCAGCGAATTTACAAACACTTTTTCAAAGTCCTTCCTTCCCTCTCATGAATGCTTTTAGGGCCTTTTTGAATGTTATCTGAGCTGCATAAGAAAATGTCATAGTTCATCCCGTAACTAACCACAATATTTAATTATTTAGTGATGGCTATAAAACAAGTGTAACAAAGGGAAAACTGCTCTGAACTTTCTTGACACTGTATTCAGCAAATATTGCTCTTTATCTGACATGCCATCATTTACTTTCTCAGCCCTCGGAGAACAGCAGGATGGCTGAACTATCGATATAGCAGAAGAAAAATCATAGCAAGGAAAGTAAATTCTGACATTTTGAAACTAATGGTGTAGTTCATCGTTGCCTCATATTCAATGAGAAGTCTAGAGGGAAGAGCTTAGTGCACCTCTGAAAATCTCTGTGCAGTTCTAGATTGTGTGATGTCACATTTGTGTACGTATAAGGATGTCGTATGATCTGATGTGATGAGCTTATGCAGACAGTACACACACATTCAAATGCTTAATAAAACTGCTTCTCCTCACTGCCTCTCAGGGGCTGGGCTTGCATGTGTGTGCATATACATGCATACAGAAGGGTTATGAACAGATATCCTTTTTCATTAAGCAAGTGACATTTTCGTGCTGGTGCAGCATCTATCTGTCTTCTTTCTGGCAAAGCTGTGTGCCTTTCAGTCAGCATCTGACTAAAGATCAATGAGAGAAAGCTTTTTGAAGGTGCTTTCAGGTCCTGCGGCAAGGGAGATGATCAGAAAGCTGCCATAAGCTTTGGACCCACTTGACAAATGAGGAACTATTTTGGCACTCTGTAAACTGCTGTCACATCAGTTAGAAACACTAATTAGAACTACTTTGCTGTTGAAAGTGTCCAGTGCATTAAATACCACTTCTGCTTATTGCAATTAGCTTATCCATTGACTTACGCTTCATACCCACAAGACTATCAAAGATGGAAATGCATAAGGGAGGGTTTAATAATTGATGAGGGAAATTAGAACTGAATGGCAAATAGTTTTTGCCTGCTACCCTTTGACCTTTCCTTCCTTGCAGACCAGGAAGCTCACATGTGAAATGAGCTCCTCGATTTTGTTTGGCTGGAGAAGAGTCACCAACCAAAGATGCGCAGGTTTGCAAGCCTCAGATTGTCAGCTTTGTCTCAGTGATGTGGACTTCAAGTGGTGTGGGTAGCTTCAGAGAAGCAACTGGACATCCTGATACACAGTGTGTAAAGCAAGAGAATTTTGTGCTCTCCCTGTATTGTTATCCAAAATGGTTCTTACTATTGATAAAGCAGCAAGACTTTGTTAAATAACCTATACCATGTGGAGTTCAGAAGAGGGGGTGGTGAGATTTAATGCACTTTCTGTTCTTCACAGGGCATATTTGTAGGTGACAGAATCCAGTAAAAACAAAAAGCTAAGTCATTTGTAAAGATTGACAACTTCCTGGGTTTGTTTTGGAGTTTAATTGTGAGCATGTAGTACTTCAACATGCCTTAGGAATAAGAAAAGGAAGCAAAAATGTTCTCATGCCATAAGACAGAAGTGGCCCAGCCATTAAGGATGCTCTAATTCTGCATTGTACACAGATGGTTTTAGCTGAGAGGGAAGAATATCGCTCTAAATGGCTGGCTTGCGATCTAGCACACAATACAGTCATGAGGCTGTACTCCTCCCCCTGCACTTGTTACCTTGGTCTAGGCACTTGCTTTTTCTGCTCAGATTCCCACTGATGATGGTAGTCCTTAGCTCAGTTTCCAGGGTGTTAAGGAAGAGCAGGGTTTGTAATTTGGTTTAAATATAAGATAGCAATCTGATCACCACTCATACTTCTCAAGAGCTGGAATGATTTTCTCCTTAAGTGATTTTTTTTGTTCTTAAATCTTGTTTTGCTCCTTGGGACCAGCTCGAAGAGTGCTTGTGTTCTGTTCCTCAACTATTAGTAACCTAGAATTGTAATGCACATCTTTTGTCACTTAAAGAAGCAGACAGGAAAGACAAAGCTGCAATGGGACGGTTTCATCTAAATGCTCTTAAAAATCACCTTTAACGATCCCGTTTTCCAATTCCTAAATACTTTTAACAAAGGCATAAATATACATACACTCACCTAAATGCAAGTGTAAATTGAAATGGGACATGGTCTGGGTCTTTGAATATATTTGCAAGTTTGGTTTTCTTCTTTAGGAAAGAAAAGAGGAGAATGAAATGGCAAGATTTCAAACCGTACCATGAGCCTCCTCAGTCTACTCCCATCCAAAACCAGTGTCCTCATTTCAGGTTTGATGTCTGTAACCGGGAGAAGGGAGAGAACTGGTTTGTTTTAATTAGACGCATTTGAAAACCAAAGATGGTGCAACATCAAATCTCAGCATGACATTCAGAGCTGTCTGAGGCTTACAGCAGATCAGCAATTTGGTCCCTGGGGCAAGCGGTACATACTCCTTTGAGTGGCCTTGCTCTTCTGGCTGCCACAGCAGGAATGTGATTGAGACATTACTTCTTGCAGAAATCCACTGCAATATTGAGAATTTCTGGCCATTATGGATGTAAAGATCCGACCAGGAGCTATGGAACACTTCTGAAGCTCAGCTGTGACTTCACTGCTGTAAAGATGCTGGTGGAGCCAAGGGGCACTGTGTGGGCAGGAAGAGCAGAAGCTGTATGTATTGTCCCAGCCTGCAGCTTTGCTTCCCTTCATTCCTAATTGTCTGCTGCCTTCTTTTAAGTCTGGTAACCTTAAACCAGAGGGGAAAAAAGAGGATTATTTTTAATCATGATGAAATTTAACTTGTAATTGCTGTTTCCACAGCAGCCAATTGAGAGGTGAGAGCAGAGCTTTACCAAGCAGCTCCTAATCTCTAGGATTTACAAATGCTTGCAAATGAGCAGGAAAGCAGAGCTGCAATGACCCGGCTGTGTTGCACTTGCACCACATGCTCACAGATACCTACACTAAAGACAGTGCTCCTAGTAAATTTTGCATCACCTGCACAACTTTGATGCTTGTGTCAGGTTTCACCTAGTATTAATGGGACCCTGTGTTGTATTTAATGTCAGTTGTGGTATCCATCTGCTTAAGACAGGGTGTCACAATAGATTCCATTGCTGGCAAGTTTCGACAGGGAAGCAGTAACTTACGCATTGACTGTTTCCCTGGAGGTTTCATGTTCATGTAAAATCAGACATTTAAAATAAAAGGAATATTAGTTTAACTTCCACATGAAACTGCTAAAAATCCCTGTCAGAAACCAGCACTTCCAATGTCCGGTGCTGTAGGACAAGCATCACAATGTTGCTCTTTGGCAGTATTTTAACAGCCAGTACTGATTTAGGTTTTTCCTTTCTTTAAAGCCCCTCTGTTGTAGTACCAAAATTCTTCAGTTCTAAGAAGGGATCTGGTTTTCCTCTACCACACAAAGTAAGTAAAAGTATGCTGTCAGGTATGTGGTACCTACCAAAAGCATCCCCTGGCAAGAAATGTGCCATATGAAAGAGTTCAATCCCTGTTCAGCCTTTTGCTCCCAGCCCTGAATACAGGAGTGCTTGGTTTATTGCCCATTGTTTCTTGGTGATGCAGTTACAGTATGCTGGCTGCTGAAGGCCAAATAAACCATGTTTGGGCTCGTACAGACTGATTCAGAGCTGCTCTGGCGTGAATGTAGTGTTTTCTATACTAGAACATCAGTGATGTGATTCGAATTCACATGTATTTTAAAGAGTGATCCCAGAGCAAATCACTATACACATACCACATGTAGTTACAATGGGCAAGAAAAAGGGTTTGTTGTTGTCATTCTGTTCACTGACTGCTCTCCTGCCTTTGTGTGAGCCACACATAAATAAAGGAAGTATTGGCAATGGCATTCTTGTGCATTCTCAAAGAAAACCTGAGCAAGAAAGTTAGAAAATAGCTTTAGATAATTTCTTTTTCATTATACCAGAGACATTTTTGTGCTGCTTTAGACATTGTTGGTGCCCTTTTTGGGACAGAAGGCTTCTAGCCCCCTCGGTAGTTTGGCCTTTTCTGTAGAAAAAAAGGTTTACCTGCCAAATCTCTCAATTAGGGTTTCCTTCCCCACCTGATCTTAACATGCTCCTTGCTTGAGAGGCACTAAAACTTCAAGTGACCTCTTTCTTTGGGTAAAGTATGGCCGTGTCCCAGAGCTGCTGCAGGGAAGGTGAAGCTGTGCCCATGCAGGTTTGTGCCTGATGGGGCATGCCTGGATGTGTTTTGCCCCTTCCCCCTGTTTTAGGGAGCAGGATGTGTTTGGAGGGGAGGCCTCCCCAGTGCAAGTTCCCCTCCTGACTGTACCCAGGACTTGCTATGGGGTGTTGCTGGGGATCCTACCCCTCCTTCTGCCCCAGCAGCTGGTGGGATTCAACCACTCTTGGTGCTGAGGAGGAGTAGCTATGCAGTAAGGTTATTTTCTTTTTATTCTGATAGAAAATAGGGTAATATATGAACTTTGGTTCGTTTAACCCATGTATGTATTAAAACTCCTGACAGAGGCATATGTGGTTAGAACAGCCCGGTTGAATGCAGTTGGCTTGGGAGGCAAAGGCCGTTCCTAAATTAGAACTGGGCTGAAGGCAAGTTGGTTTTTGATCTGAATTATTAGGCAACCAAATTCTTTGTCTCAGCTTTGCCTGAGAAATGCTCTTGTGAAGTCTGGCTGGACTTAGTCTCTTAAAACTTCTGTAGATGGCAAAATTCCAGTGAACACTTTAAAATGGTATTTGAAAATAAATACGGGGTATATAAAAATTCTTGATAAGCAGCTGAGCAGGAGAAAACTCTAAGAAAAATTGCTATTGTGTAAAGATATATAGTTGCAGCGATAGACTGATATCCAATAATTTACTACTCCTAAGTTCTAAAAAGCAGATGACTGCAAAGTGTTTGCTGAACCATTCTTTTTCATCTGACATGTGGTTGGATTATGTGAACTGACTCACCATTTAAATGGGGCTACTGAGATTGGTGTGTTATTGATTCAGACAATCCTTGACCTCAGGGATAACACTTGCTCTAACAGAGGAAACTGGCTTTTAGACTGGAATTCTCCATCTCTCTCTGCAGGTCTGTTATTTGACAATAGTGAAAACAAAAAGATTAGGGAAGCAAAGCATGAGTTAATACTAGCAAAGTCAAGCAGCTTTCCCTGGGCTGCTTATTCTGATGAAATAGTGCTGGTGTTCTCCAGAAGATAAATCCAGATGTGCTGAGATTTAGTCCTTTGGATTCCAATTTTCACCCTGGCTGCTCTCTGTGTGTGTATATGCACGTGTGTATATGAACATATACATGTCTCAAAGGCTGGTCCTTGCTGATGACTGATACCTTGGTGCTATGCTCTGAGACAGCCCAACTATAGACCACGCAAGGAGTGCACTCAAGCCTAAAATAGGAGCTCAGTCTCCTTAGGCTCGCTGTAAAGTCAGTGGAGAGGTACAAGCTCTTCCGCAAGGCAGTTTAGAGCAGGAACCTATGGAAGGAACTTTTTCTGCTCACGATGTGCCAGGGTGACCAGGTCTCCCCAAAATGGCACTTACATTAAGTAACTGATGGCACTGGGAGTATTCACAGAGCAATAAGCACTATTGGTTTTTAATGTCACAGTGCCATCTGCAAAAGCTGTGTTGCTGCCAGGGAGGGAAATGTGGAATGTGGAGAAGGGGTCTGTCTGTCCAAAGTGTTGGGGAAGGACGGCAGCAGCCCAGGCTGGCTCCACAGGAACCTGTGAAGCTCAGAAAAGCACTGGTGAACATGGTGAACATGGTCCAGGATGGCTTCTGGACCCTGCACACAGAGTAAAGGAAGAAGGGAGGGAGTTTTGTGTGTAGTGGGAGTTCTTGTTTTATTTGTGTGTTGGGGGTTTATTACTCCAGTCCTTGTGCAGAACACAAATGTTCTGGGTTGCCGAGGAGGGAATTATGACTAGGATGGACAGGAGAAAGCAGAGGATGCCTGGGATATATGGGATTATTAGGAGATTTGGATGCTTCAGGTTTTTTTTTGATAGCTCAGGAGGAACTTTGTCCAGAATTTGTCAAAGACAAAGCTATCAGTGGCACTTGTCAGGATGCCTTCAGGACCTTTTCTTTGCAGAGAAACCTCAACATAACAAATGAGTAACACAGCAGATTGATCATAGTCTTCAAACTTACACTTTATGTTTTTGAGGATATCTTCTCTAGGCCTGTCCATAGTCCAGGTACTGTGTGTACATTCCCAACCTGTCATTCATCACATTCCTAACAGTTATCAATCTCCAGATATTAAGCAGATAGCCTGGCACTTGCCCAACAGGTACTGCGTGATACTGCAGCTGCTGAACAAGTGCTTCATCAAAACATTTCTGGCTTTTTATCAGCTATTTCAAATCCCAGGTTGCAAATCAGTTGCTTCCTTTTTAGTTACATGGAAGCAAAACAAGATGCACCTGAATGCTTTTAAAAACAATTACTTCTAATACTATTTACCAATGCAAACACCCCTCCATCCTCAATCCTTCTTCTATAGACTATAACACTCACTCCTTTCTTACTCTTTCATATGCAAACACTATGTATTGCAATCACTGAGCGTAAGTCAGATAAAAGTAAAATCTGATGTATTAACAATGAAAATATTCTTCTGAATAAAAATATGGATTACCATGGGATTTTTCCTAGAATTATACTATACTCAATATGATTAAGAGCCTCAGAACCTGTCTCTGAAAGTCTTATTATTCTGATCAAAGTGAACATCCCATTTTTCTATGCCCATATGCAGGCTGGAGAATGATCTCCTTATATCTACAGTTTTTCCTAGGCACAAAATTTCACTAAAATCATCCAGGGAAAGGGCAACTGGCAATATCCTAGGGTTGATCTTCCTGTAGTCTCTCTTCCTGTACTGCTATTGAAACAAGATGCAGAGGGAGCTAGTCTTTGGGAGCCTGAAATTTCACCCTATTAATAGTATTGCGAAAAGAAATCCCTTTGTAGCTGCCTAGAGTGGAATGATGTGGTCTCTTCTTGCAGAGCAGCAGCTATGTGTTCATGCTACATGGCTGGGAATTCCATAGTGGAATGGTTGGTAGTTCTACAGTGGGACAGAGTTGAACAGGGAGCTCTGTGTGATCTATGTGTATCAGCTTTTGGAGATATTTCCTTTGCATTTTCAGACAGCTCCAAGCCTTTTGCTGACTCTTGGAAGGTTTCCTAAAGCTGTGAGTCAGAAAGCATTGGTGTTAGGTGTTGATAGTATCGAATGGGTTACATGTAGTAAGCTTCATTTGCTTTTACATGTTTAGATGATAGTCCACTAGTGCCAAGCGGTGGCAACCAAAAACATGTATCAAAACTGGGTATGACATGGATGCCAGGAAAAGCCAAGCGTGCAAAGAAGTTCCTTTTCTCTCAGGACCCAGAACTGTCACTGAACTACTGATATATGTCATACAAGAGGCCTGTGCCTGCCCCAAAAATGCAATGGTCGTGTCCTACTGACATCTGCAGCTTAAGTCAGGGTAGAGTCACACAGCACAAAAAATGTGGGATTTTTTTCTAGCAGGAAAAGAAATCCAGTAAAGTTTCCACAGTTATTCTTGGATGGATCAATATAGTGTAAAATAGCAGTGCACAGCTCATGGGAGTCATATTGAAGCTGAATCCATGCTGACGGAGAATTTTGCTTCCAGTTGTGGAAGCAACTCATTTCCTATGAGCTAGATTATTTTGTCATAAATTGCGGACACCAAATAAGATGAGTTTAGCCCTTGCCTTTGTTGCTGAACGTGGCAAACGGAGCTGTGAGTAATAGAGCAAACAGAGCAATCTGTTCCAGAGCCGCCGTGAAATCTTCCATTGTTTGGGGAACGAATCAGCCCATTCTCTGCATGAAAGGGGAAGTCACGCTTCGGAACTTGATTTGTTGCAATGATCTTCTTTAACGCATTGCGCTAGTAGTGACATTCTTGCCGCTCTTGGGGTCCTTTGTGTGCTTTGTCTCAGGTTTGTTTTCTTGCCAGGGAATTGAAACACCTATATGTGTAAGGAAGTCAATCTTTGATTCTTTTTAGCCCAGAAGTGTGCCTGCTACTATGCTTCAGATCACAGGCAGCATTCACGGTGGCACAGAACCAGGGTGTGAAAGGTTTGCTAATGATTTTACCCCATCTTCTTATTGCACTGGTAACTTTCACCTTAAAATGAAGAGGTTTTGGGGAGCTCAGAGCAGTGTTTCGAAGGGCACAGCTTCCACCACACTCACATGGTTGCTAGATCAGAGCTGGTTGGATACTTCCTCTAACCTAAGACAGGACTAAGAAATAAATAACTTGTGAGTTCATGTGATTTGATCAGTACTAACCCGAATGCCCCCTCTTCCCCAAGATCTGGTTTTACAGGGAATTTCTCCCTGGACCACGTACCCCATAAATCCCAGGTGTCCTCTCTGGAGGCTGGAAATGGGTCCTGAGCTGGTGCAGCTGAGACTGATTCCTTTATCAGTTTAAAAAGACTCAGAAATGCTCCTGAGAAGTTGCTGTTGCTGGGGAAGGGGTTAATTTTTCTCTGATTTTTCCAGGTTTACTCTTCATTTTCTCTTTGCTCCTCAGAGGAATGTGGCCCCAGCTTACAAGGAACTAGGACTAGACCAGACTCTTTTTAGACAAAAGCCTGAAATTCCATGGAAGGCCTTTACCCCTTTTGGTGCTTTTCTGTCATTAAAAGGAGAAGCTGAGTTTCAGCTGCAGGTCTACTACAGAGGTAGAAACCAGCTCTAAAGCTTGACTTTGGATCCTGATTTCCTCCAAAGTCTGTGCTGAAATTCAGACATAGGCTGGCATAATGAGTGCTCCTTAGAAATAATGCCATGCAGAGTGCTTCTGGGCTATGCCTGGGCTAAAGTTTGGTGTTGATCTTGTGAAGTGCTGTCTGCGGGGTGTTGTTTCAGGGGTCACTCAGCAGCGTCTCGCCACAGAGAAGAGCACTATTGAACTCCTTGGAAAAGCTATGAAATTTCATACACTGGTTGCAACCCCAGGAGACTAATCCAGCCCCAAACACTATCACTCTTAGATTTGTGTTTCACTCAAGAAGTCATGAAGCAATCTATTTTGCCAGGGGAAAAGAAAAAAATAGAAAATCATTATTTTATCATCCTGAGTACTTTCCATGTATCACAAATGCCTGAGATCTTTGAGAAACCTCTCAGTTGTGCAGAAAAGCATTACACTGGCTGGGAACTCAGCCTTTCTTTGGGTATTTCTGCTTGTCATTTTTACTTACATACAAATATTAATGAAGACCTAAATGTGCCCTTTTCCCATTGCCCTTTATTTTTTTATAAAGATGGCTTATAATCCTACAGCTGTCTTTTTCCCCACTCTAAAAAGGTTCTTGCTTCTTATTGCTGTCAGGATAATGCTGCATCATTCCACCTAACCACCAATAAATAGAAATGCAGAGCCATGACTTCTATTCGAAAGCATGCAGGCTCCTTTGTACTGTTTCTGTATATATAAATCTATCTTCCAACTTGTAGCTGTAGTACAACATCTGAATTAAATCATGACTTATTCTTTCTATTAAAGCTGTGTTGTCCTTGCCATTATCCCCTTTTCCAGTAAACGAGTACAATGAAAAATTGATTCTAGCTCTATTGGACTGCAGCAAAATAACAAAAGATGATTGTTACATTATCAAAGCCCTCTCTGCTTCCATAATATGGGAATCGAAAACACCTGCCTTTATCTCCTCAATCGATATTGCACCTGAGTCACATTTTCCTGGAAAACACTTTAGAGGTGTCCACTGTATGTTATTTAGATTTAGCAGATGCATTATTCAGGCTGTCTTCATTTGTTTTGATTACCTGAGATTGCTCTGCCATCCTGGTGAGTTATATAAAGCCTGATATTAAATGCCAAGCTAGACTAGTGTGTCAGTAACAATATCAGATGACTTCTCGTATGTGAAGCAGTGTGACAGCCGAACAAGTACACTTGGTGAAATGTACATGGAAAACTTGTGTTCAACAGGGACAGATCATTGCGTGCTGCTCCTTTCCTAAAAGGCAGAGCAGGGCAGAGGGCTTCAGTTAATGGTTGCTAGGACAGAATGACCTCACTGGAAGCAGATTTGGGGAGAGCAAGGGTGGACATTAGAGTCTGCATTTCTGGAAAGGATAAGCCGGTGTTAGATGCCTAAAACTGTCAGCTGTGCTTTACAGCCATGCTTTTTAATATTGTTAACAGGCAATGCTTAAGAGCAGCTAATTTACTGCATGTCTCAGTAGCAGTCTAAAGCTATCGAGCAGCTAGTAAGAACAGAGAAATAAATGTGCAGCTCTAGAGGCACGGCCATCATTTCAACGTGTGCATTTGCATATTCCAGCTAATGCCTGAAGTCAGATGCCTAAAATTAGTAGATTTATTTGGATGTGTGGAAATAATTGTAATTTGTTTCACAGCAATCAATTTGTGCTGCTTTGATTTCCCTTTCTACAGAATTAAATTATTAAGGGGCAAATATGATTTTCGAGAGACTTTTTATCATTCCCTCTGCTTGAAGTTTTGTCAAGTTTGACATTCCACAACCCAACATTCAGCCACGAGTAATAAATATTAAAAACCTGCAATCAAATAAAAAACAAATTAAGGGTGAGGAATGCAAAGAAATGAGGGACAGCAGGATAGTACCTTGCCAGGAAATGTGATCTTAATAGGGGCCTCTTCTCCTTATCCACTGATTATCTGCATCATTTCTGGATGGCAATGCTGGTCTGAGCGAGGAGGCTGTGCCTGACAGGCTCTGTGCAGGGCCATGTATGGAGGGCAGGGAGCAGGATGAAGGGTTGAGCGACAGTGAGACCCCACTTGGAGCACTGTGTGCAGTTCTGGTGTCCCCAACATACGAAGGACATAGAGTTGTTGGAGCAAGTCCAGAGGAGGCCACAAGGATGATCAGGGGCTGGAGCACCTCCCGTATGGAGACAGGCTGAGAACATTGGGGCTGTTGAGCCTGGAGAAGAGAAGCTGCGTGGAGACCTCAGAGCAGCTTCCAGTGTCTGAAGGGGGCTACAAGGATGCTGGAGAGGGACTCTTCATCAGGGACTGGAGCGACAGGACAAGGGGTGATGGGTTCAAACTGAACCAGGGGAAGTTCAGGTTAGATCTGAGGCAGAAGTTCTTCCCTGTGAGGGTGCTGAGGCGCTGGCACAGGGTGCCCAGAGAAGCTGTGGCTGCCCCATCCCTGGCAGTGTTCAAGGCCAGGTTGGACACAGGGGCTTGGAGCAACCTGCTCTAGTGTGAGGTGTCCCTGCCTGTGGCAGGGGTTTGGAACTGGGTGAGCTTTAAGGTCCTTTCCAACCCAAACCAGTCTGTGAGTCTGTATTCCTCAGGGCCTGGAGGGGTCAGTTTTGCTGTGGCTGCATATGTGGGGGCACTGAAATGAGTGGGGAGTAGAAGAGCTGGTGCAAATGCAAAGCTGTCCTGGGCAATTATGGGGATAACTCAACACCATCGGAGGTTCACCTTGGCTTAGATGAGATCAAGAGTGCCAGGATGCCTGTGTCAAATGTTTTCAACCTTCCACCAGCAATATTGCTTCGGTACCTTGGCTTTCTCAGGAGCTCTGCTGCCAGGACAGCTTTGCTGGTGGCATTTTGGAGCTTCTCCTTCCGATCCCAGCCAGAATGAAGGGAAGAAGAACAAGAAATTATGTGGAAAAAGCGTGCTAGCCCTGGGCAAAGGCTATTTCCATTGAAAGTCGACCTCTGTCCATCGCTCCCTCCGCATGCCTGTCTCCTGAGGATCTCTCAGCTGTGTTCCTTTGAGCCGTGAGTGCTCAACAGGCTCTGCCTGCACCATGGGTGGTGGGAAGGGGCTTTGTACCTGGGCCTGTGAGAACCTGCAGTCCTTCTGTCTGCAGAAATGAGCTGCTAAGCTGCTGCTTAGCTCCAGGCCTTAATGCATTCATATTTCCTTGTAAATATAACTACTAGCTGAACTAAAATTTGAGCTTATGATGGGATTCTGGCTTTCATTAAGGAGCTTTGTACCTATTTAAAAAATATATGCAGGAGCATGTTCTGATTATTTTAAGAACCTATGCAAATGTATTGATTTGCAGTAGGAAAAGCTCGCTGTGATGTGTAAATTAAGCCATTTAAATCATCCTGTTTGGTAACAGAAGCACCAGCTCTGTTTACTTCATGGGTTAATACCCTATTACCCAGCAGAGTTTTATAGTTGCACTTGTAGTCATTGCTGGCCTAAAAGTGCTAGCTGGCTGTCTCCTTGGTTGTCTTTACCAGCAGATGACCCTCCCACTGCTTGGGCTAGGTTTTGGTTGTTGCTGTTTTATGGTGGCCCAAAGTGTGCCAGCTGCCTCATCATCCTTGGTAGGCAAGGACATGGTGCCTTGTGTTGGTGGCAGCAACCATGCCAAGCTCTGCTGTTGATTGCTACAGATGCCTTTAAAAATATTTCTCAGCAGGCAGAGTTTTCACCTAAATACTTCTGCAAAGTGCTGTTAGGGGTATATTCTGTTTCACTCCCACCCTGAGTCAACAGTGGGTCAGGTGTAATTGAAGATTAGACAGACCCTAGATTTTTTTCATGTCCTTGCACATGAATGTTTAGAGGCTGCTTTAAGGATAAACCAAGGGAGATATTAACACATAAGTCCTGCAGATAGTTGTATTAGTTCTCAGGCAAACACACACATGAAAGGGTGGTCAGGCATTGGAACAGGCTGCCCAGGGCAGTGGTGGAGTCACTGTCCCTGGAAGTGTTCACACACCATGTAGACGAGGCCCTCAGTGACATGGGTTAGTGGTGGCCTTGGCAGTGCTGGGGAACGGTTGGACTGGAGGATCTTAAAGGTCTTCTCCAACCCCGTTGATTCTATGGACATACAACCTGCTACACTTGTTATACCAGAGCTGGGCAACTGAAGTACGTAGGTGTGCTTGGAAACGTTTGCAGATATATGGGGTTGGGGTCTGAGGTAACATAAGAAGAGTTCTCAGGAAACCCTAGCCTGGGCTCTGCCCTGAAGAGGGATGCTGCAGAAAATAACATTAGATAAATGAGGTTCCTTTAACAGGTTCTCTTAATCAAAAAGTTGAGATGAACATTTTCTCTGGTGCATTGGCTTTTCCCTTCATCCATGTTGATGCTACCATCATTTGCGCTTTCACCAGATTCTTCTCAAATCTGTTTTTTCTTAGCAATAGAAAAGAATCACTCAGTAATTGAGGGATTATTCAATGCAGGAGTAATGCACACATCATCCATCAAGGCAAAACCACCCTGACTTTTGAAAGTCTTGCACGCAATGCATGTGGCATTTGCCCATTTAGACAACTACAGGCTTCTGGGATAACAGCCCATTGGTTGAGGCTACTGGTATTAAGTAGCTCAAAACCATAACAGTCCTGGTAGGCAACACAGCATCCTTTCAGGGAAAATACAATGTCCTAAAACTTCCAGATGAAACTGGGGAAAAAAACCCTCAACAAAACATTAAATGCAAATGTTAAGATGCATGTTTTAGTTCTCACATTTTACAAATGTAAGAGGTGCTGAATTTTACTGACAGTTTTCTTGGCAGCAAGTGAATGCCAAAGATGCACATGCAAATATTTGTCAAAACTGAATTTTCAATTTTGCATGCCTAAGGATTGCTCCAGAAGTGCTGGCATAGTCACTTGCTCACGGAAGAAAAGCAGTGTCATGGAGCACATCTGGCCAATCCCAGGAAAACTCCGTATTTTTAATTTTAAATATTCTGATTAATCCATAGATTAAAAAAAAAAAAAAAAAAAAAATCTAAAAACAACATAGTGCAAAGAAAGTCACTGAATATATTTGAATAACAACTAAATTCAAGATGGTGTGATTGGCTTATATAAATTCCCTGAGCAAGGGGAGACAAAATTAATCAGATAAATTATTCATTTTGAATTATTTGTTCAGCTCTGTTTTTACAAGTGGAGGCCTAATACTGCTGTCTGAATTCTGCAGTTCACTACCAAGGTTCTCATTTCATGTGTCCTATCATCCTGATGGCCACCACTTTGGCTCTGACTTCTTCGCACATGAGCACTGCATTTGCTCTGAGGATGTATTCTCTGTGAAAGAGTTGCTAAAAGCAATTAGGTCTTGAGTAGCATTGAAAGTCTTAACATGCTCATTGACCAAAAGGCATTAGAAATGTAATGTTGCCCATTTCTACTAAATCATTACAACACAAATAGCTCCTCTGCCTTGGCCTTTGATCAGAATTAGATTCAGGTTAGAGTGCATCAGCACACTTACCCCGAGAAGCACTCAGTGCCGCTGTCCTAATTGCACCCCAGATAACTAGACTGTATTTAGAGAGGATTTAATGGCTCTACTACCAAAAGTCTGTTAGCCTTTATTACATTTATTTTCAGCAGAAAAACTAATCATTGTGTTCTCTGAGATAAATACAGTAATTAAAATATAATTCTTCTTTCTTTGATAGCAATGCGATGTATGGTACTTGTCTGCAATCTTGTTCCAAGCTCATACAGGAGGGGGAGGAGAAAGTTGAACTATTTAAGCACATATCACTCTTCCGACATTAATAATTAGAATCACAGAATTAACCGGGTTGGAAAAGATCTCTAAGATAATCAAGTCCAACCGTTCCCCAGCACTGCCAAGGCCACCACTAAACCATGTCACCAAGAGCCTCATTGTAGTTTGTGAACACTTCCAGGAATGGTGATTCCACCAGTGCCCTGGGCAGTGATTCTATGGGCAAGCGGTGGAATGACAATCGATTCTGCAGCACTGTCTTGCTGAGGCGAATTTGAAGTGCTAAATGATCTGCCCCTGCTCCAAACTTGAGCATGAGGCTCAGGGCTTTGCTCAGTGCCTGGTACTCATGTCCCACTGCCCAGGCAGTGGCTGTGTGAGGCAGCCCCAGCCTGGGCAGGGTCCAGGGCTGGTGCAGAGAAGGGTTGTGATGGGACCTGTGAAACCTGGAGCAGTATGGTGGGCTCACTTCATAAAAGCCAACAGATGATTGTGAATTTCATTGCCAAACCTGCCTGTATTTGAAATGCGAAAATACACGAATGTAAGTGGCACTGTCAGCTCCCAAAAAATCACATCTTCTGCAGTCTGCAATACTTGTTATGTTCCATATGTGGAGGGATTTTTGTGCAATGTTCCAGGCAGAAAGTGAAAAACTCTGCGGTGTACTGGCACGATAAAGCTATCTTGCATGAATGCAGTGCTTTCCACTTAAAGTGACTTGCATAAGTGGAAATATTATCCCCATTTTGCTGATGAAGAAACTGAAGCCCAGCGTTTCCTTTGAGGAGCATCCAGCGAGCAAGGATAAAGCCAAGAATGAATGTGCTGACACGCAGGATTTCCCAGTGCCACCAGACAGGTTGTCTCCACTGAGAATGTTTCATTCTGACTTTTATAGTCATCTTCTCCCTGATTAAAGTAACATCTTACTAACCATTTTATTTCCATAGGATAGGAAAAAAAAAGATATATTGTCTGCATTTGCTCCAATCTGCTCTCCAAAGCATCTCACGATGTGGTGGGAGACTTTGCAAGCTTTGCTTGCAATGATTAGGCACAGCTAGAAGAGGCTGTGTCCTAAATTAACTGATGCAACTGGTGCATGCACTAAATCTGTAAATTTGCAGGTCTACAATATACAGAAGCCAGCAAAATGTGGATCCTGGAGGCCTTATGTTGTCTATAAGGAATCGTTATGGCTTTGGTTAGAATTGTTAACAATGCAGCCAAATGATATGAGACATAATTAGGTGAGTTATTGATCAATGCATATTAAGACTGACCTCCATTTCTAGGTTATTATGAAGCGTTACTGGGGCCTCTGAGCACATCAATAAAATCATTTATTTCTTCACATGGATACTAAAGAAGACTTAGAAAGATGCCATGTGCAGAAAGCTGCTTGTGCCAGTAAATTATATTTACATCTGCTGCATATGGATAGGCGGGATGCAGGCCAAGTATATGATGGTGGGAAGCAGCTTGCTGCTTCTGTTTTGGGAAAGTTCATCACGGTTGAAATTTTGGACAAATTGCATTCTGAATCAAACTACAAGGGAGAGCAGTAGATGAGCTCAAAACTTTGTTCCAGAAACTCCATTCAGAATCAGACGCTATCTCACGTGCCTTACCATAGAATTGTTTAGGTTGGAAAAGACCTTTAAGATCAAGTCCAGCCACAAAATCTTTCCATCTGAGTTTTGAAGATGTTTTTTTGGCTGCTGATGGGAGCAGGGAGGAAGAAAGGATCTTGCACTGAAATGAAGAAAAATACAAGCCATTTCACTCTGAGTTTTGTGTTTAGGAAATCACAGGCATAGAAGAGGTCCATCTTCACTGCAGTTGGGTACAAAAATATTAAGGAGGTATGACAGTCAAACTAAGCCAGTGGTGAATCTGGGTTTCCATGCTGGTTTATGCCCAAACTCAGTATAGACAAGACCAAATAGAGTTTTTGGGCAGAGTGTAAGTTTTGGATAAAGGATACAGACACGGGCATTTTGTCCCCAGAGGCAGATGAGTGCAGTGATTTCCCTGGCACAAAACCAGAGCAGAACAGAGTCCTCCTGGGAAGGTCCCTTTGCCTGGTTTTGCACCTTTTTAGGCTCCTGTCCTGCTGCTACCTCCCTCTATGTGGCAGGGAATAACTTGGCGTGTTACCATTGGGGGCTGCGGTCCAATCTCTGCTCCAGTGCTCCCACTCAGGAAAGAGCTTCCCCTTCGGCAGGAGGGGTCTGGGCAGGGGCTGCAGGGGCAGAGAGCAGCTTTTGCCATTGCTGTTTGTGCATTTTGCTCTGGAAGAGCAAGAAGCTGGACCTGCATCTTGGTGCTGTACCTGAGATGGGGCAAGCGCACACTGACCATTGGGTCTGGCTGATGTGTATCAGAAACCTGGCGCGGTCGCTGCCATTACTTTGCAGTGCAGAAAAAGCAGCCTTTTCTTCAGAGAACAAGGTAAAAATTGGCTTCTGCTTTATCTCCAGACCACCTGAGGTCGGCTTAGAGACTCGAGCAAGCATAGCCACGGCCCTGCAATGCAAGTGATGTCTGAAATGGAGCTGGTTGGACATGGTTGCACCACTCTTCCTGCAGCCCTCTCGAAACTCCTGCAAGTTGCAGTGGGGGGGGGGGAAACTGAGCATGGGAGGGAGGACAAAAAGGGAGGACTTTTCCACCATCGTGCTGATAGTTTGTTGACTTGTAGGTGTTAAATACTGGCTAAAAGGGTGCTTTCAGGCTTGGCTGCTGACAGGCGAGATCTGCATAGGGGCAGCCCCCTGCCCAGCAAGCAGCGTGCCTGGCTTTGTCACAAAGCCAAGGACACTTACTGATCCCTGTGCTTTGCCTGGTCAGGAAGCCTCTGATCTCAACTCAAAGCATCCTGTGAAGATAGTACTACCATCATTTGCTGTCCGGGCCCTACTTGTGGGTTGTCCCATAGCACACACCTCTTTCCTCTGTAGCTATTTCACTTTATACTGAGTCAGTGACAGCTCGGTGTAGTAGATCTCAATGTAGTAGATCACAACCAGTGAAGACTTTTCAAATCTAAAGTAACATTTTCCTGCTACAGATACGGAATGGAGACCGAAGGTGACTGAAGACCCTTTCCCAAGAGGCCAGAGTGAACCTGACTCCTCAGGCTGGAAGTAAAACTCTAGCAAGCCCCACATCAATTTATAAAGGTAAATACATATTTCATCAGTAAAATGCAAATGTGCCTGGTGTAGTTCCCCAAGTTGCAGAGTCCTGCTGCTGTCCTTTGTTTGTGTCTATCCAATTTTGGATTATGTTTGCCTCTCCGATTTAATAATTTTGACAAGTTAATTACAGCCTGTTCTTGACGAGGCTGAAGCTACAAGGAATAAAGGAAGGAAAGAAAGAAGAATAAAATGCTCCAGCAAGGCAATAGCAGGAGATTAAATGGCAAGCTACTTAACATATAGAGACTATTGAAAATGGTGATATCAAAGTGTATCTTTTTTGCCCAGAGAAGGGAACGTAACATCTACTCTGCTCAGAAATGACTGAAGATCCTGGAGCAGCCAACTTGTGTGCTGTTGGAAGGTGGTCCAGTTAGGCTAAAGCAAAGGGCCTCAAAGATAAAACAATAATAAAAATTCATAGATTAGCAACTTAAGAATCTGCTAGAGATTTCCCTTCTGGGTCTTCAATGCAACGGTTACAGCACCCCAAGTCAGCCCAGTGCAGGTTACACACCCAGAGAAACCTCTGGAGCAGCTGATCCTGCAGCCTGGTGTGTCGGCTCTGCTCCATCTTTCTCCTCAGCCTCTCTGGCCATGCTGTTCCTGCTAAACCCTGCTAACAAATGAGTTACACTCTACAGGTGGTAAATACTTTGGGGCGTAAATTAAAGAAAATTTAAGAGAAATTGGCTAGAGAAATTAAAACTGCCTCAGGCAGCTTAACTTGTGCAGCGACACATACAGTACTTAGCACCCTAGATTTCATTATTCTTAACAGCATAACTGGAGTCCTATTTTCACACATTAAATATTCTCGGAGTTTTTTTCCCCAATGAGCAGACATACGATTTTTTTTTTTTCCCTCTGCCATCAACATGCATGTTTTGTCCTTTCAGAGACTTTCTTCAAATTGGAATACAGATTAGTTTTACCTAGGATTGAAAGAGCTCGACGGCTTGGGAAGGCCTCAATCCCTGTTTTTTATGGAAATGTGTAGCTTTGGGGGCTATGGGGAGCTGCTCTCTGTTTAGCACTTCTGAGAGGAGATCTGTGCAAGACTACACCATCTTCACATCTCTCGGGTTTCACAGACAACATGAAATATGACTGCTCGCCATGAAGAAACAGTGTTTCTTAAGTAGGGATGGGCATGCTCTTATGCTCTCCCAGGCCCGGTGTGCAAATCCCTGACAGCATGAAGGAAAGGAAATATCAAAGCCTTACAAGAGGTAAGGACCAAACTACCAAGGCCAGTTGTAATGTGCCTGAGGATGTATCATTAGGAGACTAGCAGTATTTGACATGTCTGCTTGTCACTGGAAAGAGTGAGGGGAAAAAGACTTGCCCAGCCAGCCCCACGGCAGGCAATGCGCCTGAGGAACTACCCACTGGTCGTGATAGCTCACCAGTAAGCCACTTGCTAAAGCAGACTGGAGGAGGCCAGCCTGGGCATGGTGAGTTTTGGCAAGTCCTGTCATAGGCTTTGGTGGGTTGCCAGCATTGTCACTGATAATCTCTTCACATTTCCTCTTCTTGGGTTAAGATGGTGTGTCTCTTGAAACCTTGAGCTTCAGGGCTTCGGTCAGGTATTGTCATGGTCCATGGAGGCAGTTTCTGCATGCACGCACACACATACCTGCCTAGATCTTGCTGGGCTCTTCCCTGTTTTCTTCTGAAGCCCTAGAGCCTTTTGGGGTGGGATTTGGGCAATGGAGAACTCATCAGCAGCGAGTCTGCCAGCTCACCAAACACTGGCATCTGCTTTGGGGGGCTAAGCAGCTTGCTAGATTCCTGGTGTATTGTGTATAAATCCCCATGGACTGCAATTGAGGCTCAGAGGCACGCGTGGGGCACCGAGACTTAGGTGTGGCGCTGAACCTCATCCTTGGGACTCAATGCAGCTGTAAAACAGGGTCTGCTGCCACTTGTCACTGCCTTCACCTGGCACTCCTGGGAGTGTGGGTGCCTGCTGTGCTATCCTGCATTCTGGGATACCTCACATGAAGTGTCAAGTGGCACCAGGCATTTATGGTTAGGGACCAAAATCATTCTTTAACTGACCTGGGGCCAGAGCGGATGAGTGCTCTGATGTAGAGTATCATCTTCTGCAAGATCATCTTCAGGTATCTACATCCTGCTGCTCATTAAATCTAAAGCGTCACCTGCTGGGATGATCTGGGTGTCTCTTATCTCAATATTCTTTGTTATTGCAGGGGGCTTAAGTATTACTGGCAGCTTTGCCTGTCTTGTTCTCAAGCAGTGGAGCACAACTTAATCTGAAGACTTGAAATACATTAGTCTAATGAAGTCTGAGTTTAGTGCATGGGTGACAGGTAGTAACGTATATGGTACAAGAGGTCAAACTAGATGAACTCATAGTCCCTTTTGGCCCTAAATGATGATATTCAAAGAATGATTTCTAATAATGAATGCATTTGTAAAACTTCGATGCCTTCTCATGAATAATCTGCAACCAGAAAAACAACTTGTTTTGTTAAGCAGACTGCGACAAACAGTTCTTCCAACTTTATGCTATGCAGACATGTATTTTTGGATATTCTTTGGGGGAAAAATCTACTGCAGCCAAATCTACA
Organism: Strigops habroptila; assembly: GCF_004027225.2. Taxonomy (NCBI): domain Eukaryota; kingdom Metazoa; phylum Chordata; class Aves; order Psittaciformes; family Psittacidae; genus Strigops; species Strigops habroptila. The sequence continues at coordinate 1,681,222 of NC_044284.2, forward strand.
TAACCTGTGAGGAAAAAAAGAATCTGAAACAAAACAAAAGATGTATGTAGATTATGAAAGGTAGAGAATCGAGTTTGAATTCTAATGTAAATGTATGTCATTATCAGTAGAGATCACTTGTAAAGCACTATTTTAACTTGAAGAGCTAAGAACTGGAATATTAAAGCAAAAGTCTTTTTACATGTGCATTTAGAACAAAAGCTACCCTGTCATTAGAAATGATATCTAACAGTTGGATGAGGGTTGTTGTTTTCAGTGTTTAGTTTAAACACAATAAAGATGAACAAAATTAAAATGTGTTCATTGATGCATGAGGATAAAGTCAAGATCAGAAGTACCATTTCCTAATTTTTAGATGTATTCAAAGGCTCTTCCTTTGTATTAACTCCTACAGATGTTTAATGAATGCTTAAAACCAAACACCGCTTTCCCCCAACCCCCCCACTGTGTTCAATGCATTTCATACAGGCAACCTGATAAAAAGAGTATCTGGGAGGAGGGGAAGGCAAAATCAAAGTTGATGTATCAGAACATCTACTGCATATCTAAACACAATGAAATCTGAACTGTGTGGGTGTTTTCACTTGTTTTAAAGAATGTTCATTGATTTTAGGTTTATTATGTTTGGAATTGTGGTATGTTACACAAAGACCATTTTACTGATCTTTATGATTCCATAAAAGCCTACAACAATTTGGAGAAAACTGGCTGCACTGTATTTTTTCCCTTTGTTTCTACTGTTAGACTTTATGCTTAGCTCTAGGTATAATGAATACTTCAAGCTTTGTCCTCACTCACTGAAAACAATAGGAACATTGCTACAGACTCTGAGGCATCCAGCTACAGGGTATATCCTGGACTGTTCAACAGAGATATCTGGTTTGGCTATGTGTGGACTTACCTAGGGACAGCATGAAGCTGATGTGAAATGAACCTGTGGTAATAACAAATGCAGAGAATAGGAAATCAGCATCTAGCGGATATAAGTTGGTAAAGATCTGTGAGCAAAGTTCCATGAGGTCTCAGAGATGCTATGCCCTGTTCTGAGGAGATTGTCTCCTACAGCTGCCCGTCTGACAGTCCACTTCCTGGTGAGCTCTTGGAAAGAAGGATAAGCCTGATGAAAAGGTGAGCCAGTGTCCAAGCAAAACTCTCCTTTCTTCTTAGAAAGAAGTGCATTGAAGTCAGAGAAAAAGTAAGACACAGTATCTAAGAGCGTCAGGTACAGCCAGGGAATGGCAAGAAGGACTTGGAGCAGGGGAGTGGGAGTCCCGTGAGTTGGGGTCTATTTATAACTCTGTAGAGATCCCACTGTGTGGACTTGGACAGAATGCTCCAGATGGAGAATATCAGTAGCGATACATAAGACCCCTGTTGGCTTCCAGAAGCTTTGAAGTATGTTTGAACCAGACTTCAGTGGCTCAGTACATACTACACTACCTGCTTGTGTTCTCCCAGGCTGAAGCGCAGACCTCCTGCATGGAGCTGTCAGGCCAAAGTTTTTTCTCCCCAAGACCCAGAGGAGGCAGATCAAGGGTGTCAAAATAGCGGCTTTTTGTGCTGAGAGACTGGGCTAGCTTCTGCCATGAGGTGAGACCTCTTGAGCCTTCCCTTCTCTTCTGCAAGGAGCTGGCAGTCAGGAGAGCCTCAGCATCAGCCCCTGCGGGGTCTGCACCCAGCCAAATCCATTGCGTCCTTCTTCTAAAGGTGGGTAGCTGTGTGTGGGAAGTCTTTACTTGCAGCACGGTGTGCAGTTCTGGTGTCCCCAACATACGAAGGACATGCAGCTGCTGGAGCAAGTCCAGAGGAGGCCATAAGGATGATCAGGGGCTGGAGCACCTCCCGTATGGAGACAGGCTGACAACACTGGGGCTGTTCAGCCTGGAGAAGAGAAGCTGCGTGGAGACCTCAGAGCAGCTTCCAGTGTCTGAAGGGGGCTACAAGAATGCTGGAGAGGGGCTCTTCATCGGGGACTGGAGCGACAGGACAAGGGGTGATGGGTTCAAACTGAACCAGGGGAAGTTCAGGTTAGATCTAAGGCAGAAGTTGTTCCCTGTGAGGGTGCAGAGGCGCTGGCACAGGGTGCCCAGAGAAGCTGTGGCTGCCCCATCCCTGGCAGTGTTCAAGGCCAGGTTGGACACGGGCTTGGAGCAACCTGCTTTAGTGTGAGTTGTCCCTGCCCACGACAGGGGGTTGGAACTAGGTGATTTTAAGGTCCTTTCCTCGTCCTTTCCTTAAGGAACACAAACCATTCTATGATTCTAAGTCAGCAGTCCTCATGCAACAACACAGCAACATGTTTCCACTGTATTTTCCAAAAGAGACTCTTCAGGCTTCAGCCTGAATATATTCATGACTTCTTGTATATGAAGTCTTTCAGGACTCTGTGTTGTGTTCTTCAAAAATGTTCCATTTAACCCCAAACTATGAAGTTGAGAGCTATAGGTTTTGCTTTAACTGACTCATGAATGAATTCTTCATCACCACCTTGTTCCACTAATTGCCAAAACAAGGAGCTTGTGCTTCAGGGAGAGGCTGGGCCATCCTAACTACAGTCTTTCAAGTGTAGTTTTTTAATTCATTGAGAAAAGCAGTAATTCTGTCTGGTTTGAAAGGATTCAATTGCTTTTTTTCACTTGTTCAGATTAACCTTCACTTTTTGAAGTAGTTTCATTGCTACATGGAGTTTACATGTGCACCACAGGGTGCTCAGTTTCCGTTATAGACGCTTGCTATTTTGCAGGGCATGTGCCACAGGCCCTACATAATTGTGCTTAATTTTGGGTAAGCAACCCTGTCTTGCATGAGAAATAGCCTTATCTCAGGTGATGTCTGTCTCTATAGCCAGTAGAGATGTCAGAGGCATGTGTGCAGTATATTCTTAGACTGGCCTTGGTCTGCAGGTACAGTCAGAACTGTCTCTCAGATGTGTGAGTGCTGTACAAAAGGACACTCTTCATGTAGACAGCTCCCATGGCTTTTCTCTTGCTATGAATATCGCTCTAATCGGTGACTGAGAAGCCAAGGATGGGAAAGTCTTGGTGCAAATTCTATTAAGCAGATTTCCAGGGTGTTGGGGCTGGTTTTTGTTGCTGGCTGGGTTTAAACCATGACAGGACAGCATTGTCCTTTGTATTCACTTGTGCTCTTCCAAAGGCATGATGCTATGGAGAGCATTAAAAGGTAATATTTGTGTTAAAAGGATTCAAATACCCTGTGGCTTTTAGTCTCAGTTTTGCACCTCTATTTAATTGTTCCCAGATTTTTGCGCCTGACTATAATTTACTGCTGGGTGTGAATGTCAAGATGTAGCCGTTTAGCTCACTGATTTGTGGGAGCAATGAAGTAATTTTATGCCTAGGTCCTCTCATTTGTACCTGCCAGCAATGCAGAGGCAGTCTCTCCTAATCAGGCATTAAAAGTTCTTTTTGATTAATCTCTGACTTTGCTGGAGCCATTCCAGATTTAAGCCAGTGTAATTCATTTCAGGATCAGACCCATTAAGTGTTTTCCAATGACTAATATACTGTGTCATTCTTCTGCTATTAAGTATTTCTAAGATCACAGAAGGATTGATGCAGATCTGGGAGATACATGGCTCTTGTGCTTCCACTCTCCCCTTCCCTGACTTTCCAAGATTTGTCTCTAGGTGAAATTTCTTTATTTCAGTTTCTTTCTGTGTTCAGCTGGAAGCATTAACAAACGATGAAGCGTGATCCTGTCAATACAGTGCTCTGTGTGGCCAGGCAATCAGGACAGACACAATTAACACAGAAAGCGGCCTGCCAGTATCCTGCTGAATGAAACTGGAAGGAGTTCAACTACAAAAAGATTTTTTAGCTTACCACTTCTGGGCTACACGTAGCAATAGCCATTTGGAAGGACAACTGCCAGCTTCCATTTCAGATTGCTTGACACCACTAACTAGAGTGCTAAGAGCATCACTCCATGTCAGCAGGAGATGTGAGCCAGATTTGGGATGCGGAGCGTTACTTCCACACAGGAGAAGAGATCAGAGAGGGGATCAGGTGCTGCTCTGATGTGGTGAATTTCTCTGAACACAGGAGGAATGGGGAGTGCCTCTGGTTTTCAGCCTTCCACCACCTCCCTGGCCCTAGCCCTGTCTGTCCTGACCTGTCACCATGCAGGGTCGATGCTGGGCTCATGGGCACAGCCACGCACCTTCACCCAAGCTGCCTTGTGGTGCCTGTGCATGTAGGGTGACACAGGGAAGGGACTCCTGCAACTCTCTGAAGACCATCCTCCCCTTCCTCTCTCTGCCAGATTCAAAGACAGTTGACGCAGCATGGAACAGAACAAATAGTGGCTGTATAGATCAAGAAATCTTCCTTAGGATCAGGGATGTCTCCTGCTGGAGAGGTGATGATCCCCTCTTCTACTATTGTCTTGGCTGAGCATCCACAGCCAGGTTAAGTTGTAGAATCAGCAGGGTTGGAAAAGACCTTCAAGACCATCCGGTCCAACTGTGCCCCAGGACTGCCAAGGCCACCGCTAACCCACGGCACTGAGGGCCTCGTCTACACGGTGCGTGAACACTTCCAGGGGCGGTGACTCCAGCACTGCCCTGGGCAGCCTGTTCCAATGCCTGAGCACCCTTTGGGGAAGGAATTGCTCCTCATCTCCATCTAAACCTCCCCTGGTGCGGCTTGAGGCCGTTTCCTCTTGTCCCATCCCTTGTTCCTTGGGAGCAGAGACCGGCCCCAGCTCACCACAACCTCCTGTCAGGTAGTTGTAGAGAGCATGTATTAAAGCCATGTGTGTTCAAGACCAGGTTGGACAGAGCCTTGGGCGACATGGTCTAGTGTGAGGCATCCCTGCCCACGGCAGGGGGGTTGGAACTGGATGATCTTAAGGTCCTTTCCAACACAAACCATTCTATGATTCTATGATTTGTATGTCACCACTGTCCTTTAGATCATTTCCCTGGCTTTCCCTCCCATCCTGCAGGATCCCATGCAGAGAGTAAGGAAATAAGGCAGAACTACAGTGCTCTACTTGCTGTAAACTGGATATCTACACTGATAAGATTGCTGCTGTACAGGCTAAAATTAGATCTGTCCTGGCAAGCACAGAAGCTGCTGCGTACCTTTCATGCCCTACAATTAGCAGTGCATTGTCTGCCTACAGCAGGAATATACTCGGTGCTTTCAGTGTTTTCAGAAACGACAAATGAGTAGATGAATAGGAGAAACAAGGGAAGACAAAAATAAAGAGTAGGAAGCCTATGGAATGGTTTTCCTCTGGAAATTGTTCAGACTGGTGGGCTGAGACGCCTGTGGCGAGACAGCGTTACTCTGCGGTGCCTGCCAGTTTGCATACACAATGAATTCTTCCAGGATCCCCAGTTCTGCCTTCTCACACTCAGTGATCCTGAGATGGTCCACTTGTACCTCTGCCAGTGGTATATGTCATGAACAAGCCATTACCCCAAGGTCTTATAGGCCATGACCGACTCTGTAGAGACACTTGAAACCTAAAGCTATGCAGAAGCGATGCATTGTTCCTGTTTACAGGTTTAGTCCTGCCCTTCCTTTACTTTTGCTTTGTGGTTCATCTTGATGAGCACGAAAATGACGATCAGCCTCCTCTCTCTGTTGTGAGGACGAGTTATGACGGAGGCCTGAAGAAGCACTGGAATCTAATTGATTATTAACTTCAGAAAATGGTTCCATGAGCTCCTTTTGAGAGTAGTGTTCCTCATTGATGTTAATCACTTATTTCCTATCAGATAAGTTCTGTTGTCTTGGCCTGGAGGCCTGGCGAACCTTGTCTCTTCTTAGAGCTAGGCATGGCGTAAGATGGTTTATTAAAATAGTGCCACAATTATTATGAAGAATTTGACTTTTTCTATGACTTCCATCATGTCTCTCTTCAAATTTGTTTTGAGTACATGGATTTGATTTTTCTCATGCATCCCGAATTCAAGATTTAAAACTGACCTTGCTTAATTTGACCTTATCTAGCTAATTTCTCATGGGCCTGCGTTTCTAAACAGTATTAAATGGAGCACATTTCCTTGTATCTGCCCAAATAACTAAGTCTTCTGCAAAATTTAAGCCATTAAAAGTGAGGGTGATCGGGAAAGCTTCAAGAAATAAGTGAACTTAATATAAATATTCATAATCATGTCAATTCCACATTTTAAACCATTTCTGAAATGTTAGTTTGCTCTAACGGCTGGTCAGAAGCACAAAGGTTAGGTTAAAGCTTCCTTCGTTAATGGTTTGGCTCAATGCACCCAGCAGTATAATATATTTTATCAGTGAGGGAAATGATATTGGTTTAAGAGGTTTCATGTAACAGTCATATCCTGGCCAAATGTAATTTTGAAAACAATCAGGGCCATTATGGCTCACACAGAAAGAAAGATAAAGACAGATAGCTGTATATGGGTTTTTAATAAGTAATTCACCCTGGGTCTTGAAACATCAGATTGCCAAGTAATATTATTAATGTATAAGCATGTTGGTAAAATCATGTATTCTTTCCCATTGGTTGACTATAGATATGTTTCTGATGCAAATATCATGTAAGTGTATTGAATCCGAGCAATGTAAAAAGACTATATAGTACATCCATCAAGCAGTTGACTTGATTATTCCACACACTAAAGAGCATTTTCTGACATCAATCTACATTCTGCCTAAATAGAACATTTTTCACCAATGATATTATGCATCATTTACTGTATATTTGATACTAATTGTTCAGCATATCGATCACCCGTCACCCTGAGAGTGTAGTGATCTTTGCAACTTGTCCTGGCAACTTGGAAGTCACAAGCAGTGGGTTACCTGTAGTCTGTAGGAGCAGACTGAGATTCCCTGAATGAATCTTGCCCTGGGTAGGCAGCATAAAGAGAAGAGTAAAGGGATGGATAAAGGCTGCAAACTGGTACTTGAAAAGCTAAAAATGACAGCTTTTTAATTTTCATCAAGATTAGGCTACAACACACTGCAAAGATTAACAGATGTCTCTTATTCTGCACTTCCTCTTCTGTTTGGAAGCAGGATTTTATGGAAGGGTCAGGATGAGGATGACCAGTAGAACAGGAAGACAGGGAGGGATCCTAGGTGCCGGTTCACCCTTTACTCAATGCACTGTGCCATTTGGTTTTATGATTGCAGGACGCAGAAAATCTTTCAACTTCTTCTCTTGCAAAAATGGCTAAAAAGAAGGGGGTTATCCTTCTTTTGTATGCAGAGTGTGCATATGTGGTAATCAGTTACCTGTCAGAGGACAATTATAGCAATAGCTAAAGGATATGGCTTTAACAGAACAGTTTCAAACACCTGATAAAGCAGGCTCTCTTTTAATATAAATATGTTGACCTTGCTGATCAATTTCAAACATCTGCTTCATATATGAAAATATGGAGATTTTAAAGTAAATTTAACTGCAACTGGAGGGGGTCTGTTCATATTCACTGTTCAGTATCTGTCACAGCACATACATTAGTGAACTAGAAAACTACTGGAAGCAAAGGCTTTAGCAATAGGAGAAGAATATATTGATTTAATCACTGCATTCATTCAGCAGTTCTTTTACAACCTTTTTTACAGTATGGAGCGTGGTCGGTCTGCTTGCCACAGACTTTATTCACCAAGCCTGCATTTTCCTTTATAACCCCTCTGTGTTCCAGGCTTTTCCCTCTCCAGAACATCAAAGTTCTTATCCAGGTTCTCATCCCTCCACTGGCTCAACTACCATCAGTTCTTTCCCTCTGTTGTCTGCCTCAAGCCTATTCTACTAACAGCCTCCAATTCCCTCCTTTTATCCTCGTCCTTACAAGCTAGCCACCAGCTTGCTCCTCATGGAGGCTTCTCCCCACTAGCACCCAGACTTATGATTCACCCCATTGCTGTTCCACTTGGCCACAATGTTCCCACTCCAGCACAAAAAAGCTTTCTAGAAAGATATCCAGGTTGCCTGGGAGCACGTTGGCTGTTAAGTGATAAAGAGGAAATTTTCTGGAAAATAGCATTTCAGGGAAAAAAACGTGGAAAAGGATTCACTTGAAGCAAAACTTTGTCTTGTGTTGAATGATGTGACCTGACTGATCCAAACTGGTTTTACCCCAGTCGCAGAATTCAAGGTTGTGTTATTTTCCCAGCTCTCCCCAGTGAGCCACTGGTGACATGCACCGACTGTACTGAATGTGCAGACTGGCTGTTTCCCTAAACTTTAGTCATCTGCCTCCACTCCTTCTCTGGTTTTTGCCTTTTTTTAGCTCAATCCCTTCAGATGAACGTTATATTCTTCTTACCAAAGGACTGCACATTAACCCAAAACCTGGGACAAAATCACTAATATAAAAAAAAAGGTTTGCAAGAACTGATAGCAGTGTCTCAACAGCTTTGCTTTCCCCAAAGGCACGATCCTATGCTGCTTGTACGGAGGCACGGTCTCCCTCCTGCTCTGGGAATTGGCAACTTCAAGGTGGTGGTTGTCCACGTTTCTCATTGATTCCTGACTCTGGGGTTTCAGACTGCTCTAGAAGGCTTCTCTGAGTCATTCTGGGGACATCTCTGCCCCATCATCAAGCAAGTAAAGGCAATTCTCATATGCAGGAACAGAACTGCCTTGCATGTGTATGTTTTGCTTTGGATCTTTTCAGCTGTCATTGTGAGGACCTTCTTCCCAGGGGTTATTTATGAAAGAGGCTTTGATTCAGGCGGCAGGTGGGTTGTGTGTGTGTGTCAGGTAGTGCACACAGCGCCCTCTCCGCAGCGCCTTCTTCCTTCTCCTTGTTCTCCCATCCTCAGCACAGCGCCTTGGCTCTCCCCTTCATCTCTGCCTCCCGGCTCCCTCCCTCCCACCCGCTGGCTCCGTCTCCCAACTCTGAAAGAATTTGCTGGATGCACAGCTGCTTTGGAAGGGAGAAAGCTGTGTAGCAGCAGCTGTAGCCATGAATTACATGAGGATACAGATCATCTGAGCACTTGTTTCAGAGAGGTACAGCTTGTCTCGGATGTAGACTCTGTGTAAGCAGTATGGAAATGACAGCAGCCCAGCATTGGTTTATTTGGGCCCTTGGCTGGTATGGGCTGTGTGGGGAGGTGGGCACAGCAGGGCTGTGGACAGACAGAAGTGCTGCTTAGCTGGCCCAGTGCATGGCCATGGCACCGGCAGCAGCCAGTGTAAGCTCCTCAGGGCAGGAAAGGTTTCCTTTACTTACCCACGAAGCATCATGCAGAGCAGCAGTGGTTTATAAATAACAGATGTTTAAAAACACTCAGGAAAAAATCCTCTGCTGAATATACACAGCAAAATGTTACCAAGGCAAATCTGAGACTGCCAGAGCCACAGGCACAGTGAGCAGAACCGTAATGTCCCCCCATTCATCTCTCTAACAGTCACCACTCTGCTTTACATAGCTGTTTACTTTTTCAGGCATCTTCAGCCATAGCATTAAGGCACAACAGGGTGTGCTTTACTGGGACATTAATAATACATCGGGTGCGTTGTGAGCCATGACTGGAAAGGCTGAATGACTTCAACAGCCTAAGAAATGTATGAATGCTCCAGTAAACCACATCCGAGAGCGGAAATTCAGGTTTTATTTTGTCATTTTATTAAGGACACAAGTTACATGATATTGTATGTGATGCTGTCTGATGGGGCAATGGGAGAATGGTGAGCCCACGGCAGTGCTGGAGGGAACAGCTTCCTTCTGCATGTGCAGAGGGCAACTTTAGTTAAGGAATTTTAACTAACTGCATCTGCTTTTGGGGGAATATCATGGCAATAGTAGACAGGACCTGTGCAAACCTCTTGAACACATTTAACAGTGAGGGTGGTGATGTTGTGAAGGGCACATATACATACTAGAAACGGGAAGATGGATGATTTGCATGTGCCTGATGCTGTAGCTGATAACATCCTTCAGCAGGAAAACTGGGCTCCTTCTTAGCATGAGAAATGATGAAAGAGAGGAAGAAAAAGAAAGAAAATCATATCCCAAAGAGCGCGAGAAAGAAGGAAGGACAGACGCCCGTTTGTAGGAAGCATCTCACCTCATTAAGCATCTTAATTCTCTTTTATTGTCCATACTGCACTGAAGCTTATGAGATACGTGTGTGATTTATAAACAGTGCTGTGCACCAGCTGAGCAGTTTTATCCAGGGCTCTGCAAGGCTGAGGCATGTGTGGTGCTTGGCTCTGGGTGGGTTTGTCTGCAGTGGTAGAATCTTGCCTGATTTCAGCCGGGGTGTCACTTGCTCTGCTTGAATGCTTTTATTTTGACAAGTGGTTAAACACCTCTGTCCCCAATGAAGCCAGGTAAATACAAGCCTGCTTTGCTCTGATATCATCTTAAAATGAATTTACACGTGGATAGCCCTATATGTCATTAAAGTCCACTAAATAAGAGTCACTGATGTTTATTCAGAGCCAAGAAGGCTTCACGGATAATTTTAGAGTCATTTAATACTAGTATTTGCTCAACTTAGCATAGTTTAGGTTTTCTTCTACTTTTGACTGTGTTAGGTGGACAATCCTGAGGAAAATCGGAAACAGCAATGAAAAATGCTGCTGTTCAGATTCCAAGATAAATCCAATAACAACTGACAGGATTGATTACAACAGAATCAGCAAAACCTCCAGACTCTTTTTAATGTGGTTTGAGACATAAAGAAGATAATGAAAGATGTTACTTGACAGGAGTAGGATCTATGTTTAGAGCAGATGCACACTCCTCTGAATTTTTGATTTCGTTCTTGAAACATTTTTCCACTGCAAAATAGGATTTTGGCCAGAATTGACATATTCATGAAATTACATTAATTTTGATGACATTTATTGAAAAAAAATTAATATTTTTCAAATGATCCTTTGGAAAAATTCTATTTGGGAAAATGAGATAAAATCACAAGCTAAAAGCACTTTTGAAATTAAATTCTTCACGTGTATTTATGGTTTTAACCTCATTTTATGTCATGTTTCTAGCAATATTATTTTCTGGGGTGGTTTTATAGAGCCTAGTCCTCTTCGCCTTCTCTCTCTGCACCTTTCTGCATCTCTGGGTAATTTCATGTGCAAACACGTCGCCGGGTACTGTCCCTGCACACCGACTCACAGATCTACCTGTCTCCTCTGGCCAACTTCAGCTCTGGGCTTGTTTCCCTGTCATTTCATGTAGACGACAGTCTGTCAACTCAAACTCAATGTGGATGAGACAGAACTTTTAATCTTCCCCAATTCATGTCTTCCCTGCTAGTCTTCTCTTTGATCACCACGGACAACCTCGCCACCCTGCCTGTCACTCAGGCCCGTAATTTGTGTGTCATCCTTGGCTGAGACCCTTTCTCAGGTCCTCACATCCAGGCTATGGCATAATCCCACTGCCTACTGCTTAGTATCTCTCAGACGTTGCCTTTCCTGTCCATCCAAGGCCATGGCCCACCCTCTTCTATGTCTCAATTAATGCAACATATTTTTTTATCAGGCCTTGATAAATGCAACACCGGCTTTTTGGTGCGCACTTAACACTGGTAATACTCATTTCTTAGACAATCCGTCTCCCATTTTCTGTCCATCCCTCCTACATCTCTTTCAGCATTGCACCAAATATTACCTGTTTGTCCCCATTTTCCTGCTCTGTCATAGCCTATTTCCAGTTATCAGCAGCCACTTAGTACTGCCATTGATGCCAGCTCCCATTGCTGATGCCCAAACTTGCACCTCCCCAGCTTCTCCCTGCTGCCTCCCACTTTTGAGAGGGCTATCCTGCAAGCATCCCCAAGCTGCCTCGCATCCGCCTCCCCATCTCACAGTGAAACTCTCTGTGCTCTCTTTTCCTAACTACTGCTAGGCTCTTCATTTGCTGCCTGTCCTGTGGCTCAGTATCACCGCAAGTTCCCCTGTCCACACTCATCCATTTTTCTGTGCCCCACTTTTGTCTCTTGCCTTATTCTTATCTTGTAAGGCTTTAGGAGCAGGTATCATCTTTCTGTTTTGCCTAATACTTTGAGACTTAGCCCACAATCAGGTCTCACAAGAGAGAAATCCATTATACACACACACACGTACACATTATGATAATACAAACTGTTATTCTTTATTAATAGTATCAGAATATGGCATGGCATATATCAACTCATGCCCTTTTCTAACTTATTTAATATTCTACTATTGTCCTCCATTTTTGTATTATTGTTGTTATTTGAATAATTAACTTAATTAGCTATTAAGTACAGATTTGAAGCTTCTTATTTTCTAGATCAAAGCATCTCCCACTTCTGTTATAATGAAACACTTGAATTCTTGGACAGTCTGAACAGGAAACTTAGGTAAGAGTCAAAGTGTTTCATTACAAACAAACAAGAGATGCTTTGATCTAGAGAATAGGATTTTCAATATTAATTTTTCATCTTAGAGATAAGATGTAGCACAATAAAGTGAAATCACAGGAAAGTTCAGCTGTTGCATTTCATAATGTATGGAATATGTTGAGGAGACTCATTCATCACATGAGGTGTGTCAGAAGGCTCCCTAGCCCACTCCTTCAGTTTCAGTATTTAGTAAGCAAACTGCCCTATTCCAACAAAACTTGAGTGTAAAGCTGAGAAGACATTGCTGGGAGCTCACTAGGGCAGAAAGGTCCAGGCAGGCCCATGCCACAGCTCAAGGTGGTGGTGGTCCCGCTGTACAAAGGGTGACTACAGAGGGTCTCTATGGATCCAGGCAGTGCAATCCACAGCTGCTGCTAGTGTGACGCTAGAGGAGATCACAGCCTGTGAAGGGGTTTGGGGAACCTCAGGTTTGCACTGTTAAAAAAGTCAGTTTGAAGTTAATTTTGAAAACTTCTTTCTATTCTGGCACATTCTGAATGTGATTTGACACTCTCATTTGCAGTGGGTGTGAAATAGCTGCCTTTCCCACAGATAGTTGCTCAGGTTCTGGGGTTTTGACCAGCTCTTGCAAGTATATCTGATTTCCGCTTAAAATACACCATTTTGCTATTTTACTTTGCTAACAGAATGCACTTTAGCGTGGATATTTTGCAGTGTCACCGGAAAGCAGGAGTAGAAAAGTGCTGAAAATTGCCAGTGAAAGAAAGGAAAAATTACTGTGAAAGATTTATTCACTGTACACGTGTGTTAAGAGCTGCCTTCACCCAGAGATCTCCCATGGCACAGATGACCATTTCATAGAATCACAGAATGGATTGGGATGGAAAGGACCTTAAGATCATCCAGTTCCAACCCCCTGCCACGGGCAGGGACACCTTCCACTACAGCAGGTTGCTCCAAGCCCCTGTGTCCAACCTGGCCTTGAACACTGCCAGGGATGGGGCAGCCACAGCTTCTCTGGGCACCATGTGCCAGCGCCTCAGCACCCCCACAGGGAAGAACTTCTGCCCTAGATCTAACCTTAAAGGGTCCTCCCTGTCCCAGCTGAGAAATCCACAGCTACCACCTCTTTTAGGACATGTGAGCTGCACGGAGGTGCTGAGCTCCCAGAGATTCTTTTGGGAACCGATAGACAATGGATTAATACATTTCATAACAATCTCCATGGAAACCAAAACTGGGGTGATAGAAAAATCCCACTGGCAATGTGGATTAGTGGCTGCTTCTCTGGGAGTCAGAGGCTGCCCTGGATGATGTAGTTTATCTTGGTGTAAATCAGATGTGACTCAGCGGCAGACACAGCGCAGCCAAACGTGCAGAACGCTCACGTCGGTGCTGAATCAAAGCCTGAAACACGGGTTGTTATTTAAAGAGAGTTATGAGAATGCCAGGAGTTTCAGGAGAAGATCAACGCTGCTGAAGAAGTGAAAGCCAAGAATTATAGATATAACGATAGGAAGCTTTTAGGATTTATTAACTGTTTTGTTTGGACTTATTAAAAAGGAATGACACCCATTAAAGAATATCACAGGAATGAGCTATCTAGCAGCCCCAGGCTGTGACTGAAGGGGAACTCTATGATTAGGTGAGAGCTTGCTATTGCTTTCCAATGACAAGTTATTCAGTAAAACAAAGAGAAGGTTTTGCTTTAAAAATTGTTTTCTCAATTCAAGAGTTTTCTCAAACAAGTATTGTTCTACAAATAACTCTAGGAGCAAACAGCCCAGTTAGCATGAAATGCATATGCTTACACATTAGTCTGAGATGGTTTGGGTTTGGTTGTTTTATGCAACTACCTGAGAGGAGGATGGAGAGAGGAGGTGGCTGTTCTCCCAAGTAACAAGTGATGGAAGAGGAAATGGCCTCAGGCTGCACCAGGGAGGTTTAGATGGAGATGAGGAACAATTCCTTCCCCAGAGGGTGCTCAGGCATTGGAACAGGCTGCCCAGGGCAGTGCTGGAGTCACCGTCCCTGCAAGTGTTCACACCCCGTGTAGATGAGCCCCTCAGTGCCATGGGTTAGTGGTGGCCTTGGCAGTGCTGGGGAATGGTTGGACTTGATGAGCTTAAAGGTCTTTCCAACATAGTGGGTTCTATGATTCTGTGGTTTTGCGACAATTCAAAGTGCTCTATAGCCATGTTGTTTAAGGAGGATGTGCACCAACACCGCAGATGGCTGGACAAGTGATACTGCTTCAGCAATTCCTTTTTGCTGTCTCTTCACAGTGGTATTTCTTCAGGTTGACAAACTGCAGGCTGGCCCCGTTTCTGTATTCACCTAAGCACCCATGCACCTCAAGTGCTGTAGGAATCAGCCATGCCCCTCTTCATCTTCCCGTCAGCCTCTGCATGCACATCTTGCAAGCTTTGCATGAGCAAGAACCATAGCTGACACAGCTGGGGCTGCCCCACCAGCAGGAGTGTCCCATCTCTTGCTGCTCCTTTTTGCTGTCTGGCACCTCTTTTCAGTGTTCAGTCACTTTGGTGTTAGTGGCTTTCTTGCAGTGCAGATGTGAGCTGGGTACTTGGAGGGTCAATTCAAGAGCTGTACACACAAGCTTACTGGGTCCTTTCGAAATGGTGTTTCTAATCCACTTCCCATGAGTCACAGACTCTCAGAACCATTAGTGTTAGAAGGACCCTCTAGAGATCATCCGGTCCAACCCCTGCCAAAGCAGGGCCGCCCAGAGCAGGGCACACAGGAACGTGTCCAGGCGGGTTTGGGATGTCTCCAGAGAGGGAGACTCCACAACCCCCCTGGGCAGCCTGTGCCAGGGCTCTGACACCCTCACGTAAAGAAGTTCATCCTCACGTTGAGGTGAAACTTGTTGTGTGTTAGTTTATGGCAATTGCTCCTCGTCCTGTCACTGGGCACCACTGGAAAGAGCCTGGCACCATCCTCCTGGCACCCACCTTTGAGATACTGATCTGCGTTGATGAGATCCCCTCTCAGCCTGCTCTTCTCCAGAATAAACAGGCCCAGCTCCCGCAATCTCTCTTCATAAGGAGGAGATGGGCAAGTGTAAGTCGCAAGCTAAGATAAATCTCTTCATTTTATTTTGTTTCTTCTGTGCCAGCCTTTTCTGACGCATCAAAACAACTCTGGGATTATTTAGCTGCATTCAGAAATTCTGCTTTACCAATGTCCATTTCAGACCACGTAAAAACCACAGCTCTTTCTTTTACATGGTAACTGGGAGTCAGGAGCTTGAAACACAAAAGTTCCAGTCCTGCTTTTTGGAAGCTCAGAGAATGTTGCACAACAGGTTATAAAATACCTCTGCAGATGGAGTTTCAATATGTACGTGAGCTGGTTGACCGTGTCCCTTCAACTAATGGTTTCTATAATTCAGGCAATTTTTGTTTTCCATTTAAAACCAGCTAGATGTTGAACCTAACCAGGATAATTGTGATGCCTTTCTTTTGGGGAAAATAATTGACGACTCCCCCTATGATATGGCAATAGGAGAGTGCCAGATTAGAAGTTCCTACCTCTGCCTCATGAGAACACTTGGTCCTTTGTGCATACATTCTTCTTTTCATTTGGGCAAGTTTCATTGCAGCTTATTGTTGTTGAAAGTTAGAGAACAGATTGAAGACTGATTACAAGGAGATGGTGTACTATAGGAAAAGCTGAGTTATATAAAAGCTTTGCCTGAGACTCAACTACTTTGTGTTCTGCAAAAGCTACTGCAGACATCCCTGTTATTTTTATTGATCTTACAGATTCAGGAATGGGGCACTTAGAGTTTAGCTTTGCTTATTTTGCTTATTTTACCTGAATTTGCTCAAAATTCAACAGATTAAAGTGATCTGACAGAGCCAACCCTCAACCTCCTATGCTGTGTAACCCCTTTCCAAATCTTCACTGCAGTAAAGGCATTTCCTGTGTTTTTAAGAGAAATCTTTAAAACCCGTGATACTCCCGAGGTATAGAAAAGTGCTTTAGTTGCTATTTTACTTAATATTAAAAGGTTAAAAAAACCATGAAAACATACAGCTATGTGGAAATTAATGATGGCTATCTCTTGTAAACTAGTGCTGTGTATGTACCTATCCACTCATAATGTTTTAAAATATACACAGCAGAGTGCAGATAGTGATAACACATTTGATTTTATCCACTGCAAATACATATATATATATGTCAGGCAAATAACCTATCTCTCTTCCTACTCTCTGTATTGATAAAATCCATAGAGGATTTAATCCATCCGAATGTGCTTCTCCCTGTTATTCATCTCAACTGTGCACTAGGAAAGTTCAAATATTTAAACTGCTTTAAAGTCAGAATATTAATGGCTCTTCTTAGAAATTCAATAACAGTTACATTTTTCCCAGTTGATGGATACTGTCACAAACGGCTACTGCAGAAGTGTACATAGTTAATTACTTTGCAGCAATTAGGATCTTAGTCCAAGTGTATGAAGACTTTTACAAGTACAGGTAAAGAGGAGCACTGAAGAACTCTCAGCTCCTGGCTGCTGAAGGAGTATACCAACAATCCTGGCTGACAAACCTTAAGGCAGCTCATGACAAGCAGTGTTGTGCATCACCTAGGCACAAGGTCTGGGAGAGTTCAGGTTACCCCCTGCACAGGACACAGGATTTGGTGTAGACAAACACTGTTTACTCTTCAAAGATCAATGAAGTGATCAGTGGTGAGAGGACTGCCAAGGAGAAGCACAGCTTCTCTCCAAAGGCGCAGGCTTTCAATTCAACACACAGAAAGGGAAAACACACAAAACTTACACAGAGAATTCAGCAGGCAAGGGAACAAGCCCTGTGCACTGACACACTGCAACTCGCCACCTCCTCTTAGTGAAAAGCCAGAACACATGCTTCATTTCAAGCCCTTTCTTAAATACACCCCTAATTATGAAATCATTACCAGAAACCTGCATGATAAGGAAAGAAGAATTATTATATTAACCTGGGGTCTTCAGTGTACTCGGAGGCACCACAAAGCAGCTCTCCTGCAGTCAAAGCCTGCGCACTCCCTGCTTTCTCTCATCCAGTGAGTCACTTCTTCCCTTTAATCTCCCATTAAAATCCTTTCTATCCTCTTCAGTTTATGACTCTGTGGCTGCAAGGTGGTTTGTAGCACTCAGTATGGCTAATCCTCGGGATCGCATCATATTGAGAACAGAATAATTGAAAACAGCTTGAAGCGGTTGTAGTTAGGCACACAAATCAATGACAGATAATCATTTAAGCACAAACCAAAACAGACATTTACATGGAAAACAATCATGGCCTTGGAGTTACACCCTGTTCTTGCCATGCAAAATCTTTCATGGATTTGGCAGAGGACCCTTGGAAGCTAAACCCGGGTGCCAATGTGGCCATCCCCTTGAGACGGCACTGGCAAAGCACTGATGGAAACCTGAGCTCAGCTGTAAATAGATTTGCCTTAAAGACCATCCAGCTTCAGAAATAAATCCAAAAACAAATCCAGAAGTAAAACTGCACTGCCCCCTGAGCTGTGCAAGAGAGCCGTGGTCCAAGGCGAGCAGTCGAGAGCTGTGCAAAGCCACGCAGCTAGGGAGAGCATGCGGCTGGGTCCGCCCTTTCAGAGTGCTGCTCCCACCCCAAGGGAAGTGGGTTGTGCTCAGATACACTGCACTGTGTATGGAAGTGCAGCAATAATAAAGCAAAACTCCCAAAGTGGACTGTTTCCTGACTGGATAGTGCAGATGGGAGCACATATTTGCCTGTCGTTTTCTGATGACAATCATATTTATACCAGCTGGTTAAAATGTTTTAATAAATGATGACCTGATGAGAATGCTTTCTCATGGCTATGGCACTGGGGTTTTGCTCATTTCTGCCATGATCCAAATAATCATTCCAATTAAAAAGCAATAAAAATGACACTTCGAGATCTTTCTGAGCAGCTTTAGAAAGGCACCTGGAAACTTAAATCCCAGCTTACTTCAAGTTGAAGGAAACATTTGGGATGTCATATGCTGTCTGTTGTTTTTCTTAGGCAGCTGGAAGAGCCAAGCCTCCATCCCTGCCCGAGAGCTCATCCCACAGCCAGGTGAGTGTGTTCCTCCCATAGCTCTGAATTTCTCTGCCTGAATTTCTCTACAGTGTCTACTTTGATACAATTATCTACTTAAAAGTAGGTGAGTGGGACTTTTTCCCCTATTATTTAGCCTTTTGCTTTAAAAACATCACCATCTTCACTGGAGAAGTTTCAAAAGTTGAGTTGCCGATTTTCCTTCCGCTTTTCTGTGACTCCCATGAAAGGGTATTATTTATCAAACTAAGTGTATATTATAATCTTTGCAAAATGGTAAAGATCAAAGACTATCTTGCATCAAGCAGAATTACAGTGCCATAACATTTTATATTGTTGCAGCTGATATCAATCACAGCTTGACAGCAAGCTACAGAGAAGGGGTTTTGCAGTCGCTATCACTGACATGCTGCAACATCTGAAATACAGCAGCCAGCTAACATGTGCTTTGGGTGTGAAAGGGAAAAACCAGCAGCAGAAGTAAGTGCCTTCAGTATCCATGTCATTAAGTGGGGCCATTTGGCAGCAAAACACGTGCGCACGACTTTAATTCTGCCTGCGGCTGCTGCATTCTCGGAAGGGAATAGATAAAAGCCTCTACAAGAAGAGAGGGCTTGATTTCAAGTGACAGTGGTGACATTTTCAGCAACGACCCCCCCGAGTGCGGCAGAGTCCTCCATATGATACTCCTGCCCCAAAGGCATGAGCATCATCATCCTCCTCTCCCTGGGAAGAGGAAGAAATCCGGGTGAGCAGCCAGGGCTGCCCTGAATTCCTGAGTGCTCTGCAGCTCTCCTGCAGGAGCCATGAGCCAGTTGTTCTCCCCTCCATAACTCTCAGTCATATCTTTGTTTAACTCAGGCTTGAGGCTCTTCTCACCATGGCCACTGACAGGCTGAGGAAGGGAATGAAGTTTCTCCTGCTCCTCCCGAAGACCCTGTCAGGCCCGCCGGGTCTTACAGCTCCAGCACTAAAAGTACTGCACAGTGTCCCCCAGACTTATCTCTGGTGGAGAACAGCACGGAAAGGGGAATGATGAGAGATCTGTTCCCATACATATCCCTTGCAGTGGGGATGCATCCCTCCTCCCCATGACTGTAGCCAACCCTATGTATTTCTCTTTGCAACACGCACAACTCTGACAGCAGCATCTTCCCATGCTGTGCTCACTGGCTGTGCTTCTGCAAAATGCCACCTGAGCTCCCAGGCTGTGAGACCCCCCAGTATTCTGCAGTTGGGTTATATTAACACTATAACTTCATAAGAGGCAACTTCACTTCAAACGGTCTTGCTATTGTATCTCAGAGACTTCAATCCAGAGAGGGAACCCTTTCAACATAGCAAAGAGGATGAGAAGAAACAAAGCAAATGCGGTTGGGAAAGGACTAGGGTTCAGCAAATCCAAACCTCTTGGGTTTTCAGGATTCTCCTGCTATTTGAATAGGAAACTGAATTGTTTTAGGCAAATCTTCAATTTTTCAGTCTCTCCCCTCTGCTCCCGAGAGCCACACAATGTACTTCCCCTCCGGTAACCAAAATGCTCCTAAAAACTTGAAGAATGATTGGAAAAAGGGCATTCCTATTCCTTATGCATAAACCATGCATGCATATTCATCTAAAACAGTTAGAAAAATTTGTACCAGTTATAATTAGCATGTTTTGTGCATCTATTTTCTTTGCTATTAAATAACAAATTTGTGGTAACCATAGCAACTGGAACATCACATGGTACTGGTGCTATTTTGGGGATAACATAAGTACCTTTCTTAAAGAAGCATTAACACCTCTAAGCTATGAATTTTAATAGTTTCCACGATAAAATATCTGTTAGGTAGATTGTATTCACCCCTCACTGTATTGTTGCTTTAATGTGGAATGCACTACCTTGTTTTGCAGTGCCTGTGACCGCTTAAAAGCACTAATGAGTGCTCTTGTATTGCAAAAAGGCAACAAACTTAAGAGAAGCTATGTGACATATTAATGGAACTTGCATTAAAAGGAAAAGTACAATAAAATGAAGGATTTCTGTTATTGTTGCTGGGGAAGGAGCTAGCATTGGTCATGTAGCTCTTCATGCTTGAATGGAGGAAAGCAGAAGGAAAGAGATGCTTTCAGCCTGGACTAGTATAGCACCTACTGGAATAAGCAAGAGGCGTTGGGCTAGCTCTATTGGAAGGTAGGAGAGTACCTTAGGAACCTCACATGGGAAGAGACCAGCTGAGCAATCAAAACCAATTCCCTGCCACTGCAGTCAAGGGTGTTTGTCTACCAATGTCTGCTGTACACACCACCACATACCACGGGCCTTCCAACATACCTCAGAGCCTTATAGCTAATGAGATAGAGAGCAAGAGGCCAAATGCCACAACATTTATGAGCTATTAAAAGAGATTAGATGGCAACAAGGTCAGTATCCATATTCAGGGATAAATAAAATTTGCTGGAGCACCACGTTACAGGTAAGAACAAAATGCCTCAAGAATCCCTGCCCATGCTGTGCTGAATTGAGGAAAAATGGACACCTGTGGGAGAAATTCCCCATTCAGTCTCTGAAACTGGTAATTCACTTAGTCGTGAGAATCTAAGCAGGATGAACCAAACAGGCACCCATGAGAAACGGATGCTATTAAAAATATCCTGCTCACACTGATGTACTAATGAAAAACGCTGGTTGACATGATCAGTTGTTTGATCATGAAAGTGCATGTATAGATGATACCCACCCTGAGCTGTCAGGATGGTGTTGTCCATCTCCCAGACCAAAGGTAATGAGGGATCATTCACCCTAGGTGGCTCCCACACAGGTGGTTTGGGTTAATACACATACTAAAGAGGCCATTAGGCTGTGAAATTACTCAGACCAAGCCAAGGTGGAGTTTGGAGCAGAGGAATTTTACCACAAGGTGAAGAAAGGTGCTGGGGTTGATGAGAAGAGCCATGAAACTGAGCTGGAAGGAGACACAGCAAGTATGTGCAGAGGATAAGGGTTTGTGGAGCTGTGTGGGTTGGTGAAAGGGTGTGATGCTCATCGGGTGCTTTGGGCTTGAGTTTATGGTGCAGGCAAGAGCTCACCAAGCTGTGGGCTGGCTCAGGGCAAATAGCAAGGAGTAGAAGTTAATGAGAACTTGAATTTTATAAAGTCACCTGGGCCAAACCCGGCAAATCTGAGTAAAGATTCACAAAGCAATGCTTTTCCTCTGCCTCTGTCCTGCTCTGCCTCCTGGTTTCCCCCACTCAAGTGTATCACTGGGAAATGTTCTGTAAAAGTTGATCTTTACTCACTAGCTTTTTCTTACTTTAAGGAAGTGTCTTTTTATTATTATGAATAATTGTAAATCATCAAAATGCTTCTTTTCAGCCATTTAGAATGAAAGGGTTTTGTTTCAAAAAGTGTTCTAGTAGACAAGTTTATTTATTTTAAATCTAGCGAACTTTCTGCTATCTCAAAAATGAAAAGTTTTTATTACCTTCAAATAACCCTTAATAGATTTCTACGTTTGCTCTGCCCTCCAAATAAATAATCCAAGATGGAGCAATCTCTTTTCACCCTTGCCTCATCTCTGGGGGCTTGCAGCGTTTGTTCTGGGAAGGCCCTGGCAGGAGCTGCAGAGCTGCCTAAAAGAAGAGGTTCCCCTGGTCTCCACCATGCTCACTCCATGTGTTGCATTATCGATCCTTTTGGACCTACCTGCTCTGTTTGCTTCCTGAAGCTGCACTACGTATTTCTTTGCCCACTGCCTGCCCCCTCCACTCATGGTTGGTGCATCTCCTCCCATCGCCTGATGCTACGGAGAGGGACTGGCCTTTGGCTCAGCTGAGGGCAACTCTGCTCCAGCCCTTCCTTCACTTTCCAGTCTTGTTCTCCTCCAAATACCCACTTCTTAAGAAAAGGCTTGGGAAAAGTTCTACCAAGGCAGAAGCAAGGTATTTCAGCTCAACACACATGCTTCCAGAAGCCCTGAGAGGTGAAGCAAAACTAAAACTATTAGAGGCAAGAAGGGAAAGTTGCACAGTATGGTTTTTTTTTTTTGTTGTTGGTTTCTTTTCTTGATCCATGCTGTGAAACGGGAACTTCCCATTATACTTTCTGTTTGGAGGGGAGGTGAAGAAAACAGAAAGATTTGGCAGATGCCAGCAAGTGATAAAATACAAAGCAGTTCTTTTTCTTATATAGCAAATAAATGGCTTTCTGCCTTGCCTTTTGTTAAAGCCCTTAATCCAGCCTGTAAATAAGGACTTTCCCTTTGGACTGACTGTTTAGATAGAAGACTTAGAGCTGATCTGAAGTAATGGGATCAGAAAATAGGAGATATATATCAAAGAGAATGATACATATGCTCATAGCAGTGAACTTTCTCTTGCAGCACTCCTCATACACTGTATGTAAATGTTCACAAGTACAAAGTGAGCTTCGTTTTCCTGCAGACCTAAGCTAAGACACCGGCTCTGAGAAGCCTGTTTGATCCTCAGGGGGCAGCCTGCCTGCCTTCAGGCAAAGCACACATCCTCTGCAATAAAGCAGGACTCGAGAGGTAATTTTGTTACGTAGCCTGATTTAGGTTTACTAAATGCTGGAAAAACTTGGCTTTTAAGGATGCTGGAAGCGGAGATTCCCACTCCCAGATCTCAGAAACAGCAATAGTTCACCTGACAAAGCAAAAAAGCCAGCAAATCATAGACTTATAGAACGGTTTGGGTTGGAAAGGACCTTAAGATCATCCAGTTCCAACCCCCTGCCATAGGATAGAGTGAACTGTTCATTAAAAACCAGATTATCTTCAAAGAACAACTGTATTTCACATTCATAGAAGAACTTCTTACCCTAATTGTTACACTCTGCAAACTTTTAGAATGAAGCTGTAGTCTTTCTGGCTGGTTCCTCAAGGCTGTGCCATGGCTTTCTGTGAGTACAGCCATGGCAATGCATTGTTCCTCTTGGGTTTGGAAACCCTCCAACTCGTATTCAGCTGCCATAGGAAAAAAAAATCTGGAAAATTCACAGACTTGTCTGGTTTCCAAAGGCACCCCTGACCCAGGCAATGTATTCTAAACTCCTTAATCATTTTCTACTTACTGAAAATCCTCACCGGCTGAATAGGAATTCTTCCCAAGCCAGATATTAAAAGAGAGAAGGGATTTCTTTTGTGGTTCTTACAGATTAACATAAAAGTAGAGTGAGAATATAAATCTAAAATATGATGCATAGATTTTCTTTTTATTTAAAATGCATAAATGAGTCACTTGCTTTCCATTTTGTATTTAGGACCATTTAGATGCTATTTGATGCTATTTATATTTTCCAGGGCAGCTTTTCATCAGATTAGTTTTTTTGAATAGGTGTGCCTATGACTATATTTTAGCAGCCATTTGAAGCAATATAAAGAGGTAAACCTCCAACCGGCACCATCAAGGTCACTTGAAAAAGTTGCTCAGACTAGAGAGCTCTGAAAACAAACTTGTTTTCTTCCATTCCTTGCATTAATCTTGTGTAAACCAAGTGGAACTTTACAGATCAATAATTAGTCCCAAGGAAAAACAAACCAACAAACAAAACCCTCAACAAAACTTCTCTTCTGCTGCCTACATCTGCTTTCCACATCAGCAGAAGTAAAGATCGATATCTGTGAAAGCTGCTGGCCTGAGCAGATTTTCCTCCCCATTGAAAATAAGATGGGAAGCCTTTAGAGGAGGCAGTGCAGGATCCGCCCTGTGCTCCCCCAGTCCAAGGCCATCAGCATGGAATTAGTTGCCTGTAACAATCCCAGCTCTTCCACTGAACAGAATGAACAATGGACTGACATCTGTGCATGCTGGTTTTCTTTGAAATGGTTTTGAGCACCATTGTACACTCCTCTAACCTGTACTGCTACTGCGGTTTGGGGTTTTCTTCTCAAAGTAAACCTGGTACCTGTCAAAACTACAAGATGTATTATGAGCGTTTAAAATGGCTGTTAGTATTTGTATTAATACATTCATCCCTGATCAGCTGAAATCTGTGAGAAGTTTGCTTTGGATTCATCCCTAAGATGTCTTTTAAATACCAGTCGAGGGGACGTTTTAATTCTACTACACAGTTAGCAGCCACTTTATTGTTTTTCATTCTGTGCTTTAAGCAGTACAACCACTTCAACATCTCCTGCTTCAAATATGAAGCTGTAATATTTAAAACACTTGAAATAAATACTTTATTTGACTTTAGTATGACCATTACTAAAGGCGTGTGTCCTTCATTGCCCATTTTAACATTATATTAAAAGGCCTTGACTTCAATTGAATTAAGTTTCAAGTTAATTAATAAACTGGAATATTAGGCAATGGTACAGCACCACCCCAGTAATGTGAAATGTCGAGCAGGGGATGAAAGGTCAGCCCTGGAACTGGAGCCTGCAAATGCAACCTGCTTTTCATATTGATTGTGTTTTCCAATGGGCTTCAGGTCAGGTGCTGAGACCCTGGGGCTTGCTCCATCTGGAGCTGTCTCACTGTTTTCTTTGCTTACCTTGAGTAAGTTCTGCAATGTTTCTGTATTGCTCCTCCAAGGGTAAAATAAGTCTAATGTTCATCAATTTTGCAAAGGTATCAATGCTTCTGAAAAGGTCTTTGGTGTTCCCTATGAAGAAGATGCTATGCACAATAAAAGATGACCTCTGTGTGTGTATATAAAAATAAAATCTCAAGGGTTAGTGTTTCTCTGCAGGATATTTAATTTTGCCTATTATTAAGTATATTGTGAATTAATGCTTTTGTTTAGATTAACATGGGTTTATAGCCAAAAAAAGAGAAGATACAGGTACCTGTTTAGAGAGAGGAGCAACACAGAGCTACATATGTTTTGCCAAAAGAATCTGTTGACATGGAACAGATCAATGTGTAACTGCATAATAAGGTGGGAAGATGAGATTAAATGTTCAAATACATATACTAATTAGAAAGGACATGTACAGCCACGTAGAGAACCTGATGGTGAGAAAATGACAGAGCCTCAGCACTACAGTGAATTATAAATGTCAAATTACAAGGATGCATGTAAAAAAAGCTTGTAACTGTTAGGAACTAGACTCTGTATTCACGTGAAAGCTGTTGCTTTTATCATCATCTTAAGTCCCTCTAAGGTGCTCTGTCATTCACTGTCAAACTGTCTACGTAAGATAATAAGATGTATGTCACACAAGTGTCCAAAACTGCTTCTCTGGCATTGCCAGGACACACCAATGTATTTTATCGTAGGGGTTTTGTGGGTTTTTTAAGCAATAAGAGTATTAAGCAAGAGATCTGTTTCAGTATTAGCAGTCAATTAAAGAGTGGGGTTTTTTTCCTCTTGGATGTGCTAAAATCTAACACACGGTGCCCAAAGTCTAGGGGGAAAGCGAACCAGCAATGCGTGTTCAGATTTGGCTGTGGACTCAGTAGGCTGTCAGAGAGCCATACGATGCACAATAAAAAAGGATGCTAACTACATTTTGACGTGCAAGAGCATGTGTTTCGTTTGCAAGATGTTTTGTTTAATTAAAAGGTAAATACCATTTATAATTCTTCTCACAGACTGGTTGAGAGCAGCAAAAACACCTACAGAGCTCTCAAGTCGCCTGAAGAACTTCTTTGATGCATCTGATCCAGGGGGTAGGTACATTTAAATGAGAACAGTTCACTACTTTATTAAGTGATGATTTTGTTTTTACACAACATTGGTTATTGCTTCTAAAAATGTCTAAACTTCAGTTGCAAGATATTAGCTGCGCGAAGCATGGAAAATATTCTGCCGTGGAAGTGTGGTAAAGATCTCTCCCCAAATATAATTGACTCAGAGACACAACATTCACCCTGGTCCAGAAGACATATCAACCCAAGGCATCACATAAACATGAAGGCATAAAACCTCTCAGCGCAAGCCACATTCAGACCCCTCTGCACACAGGGCACACAGAATCGTTGCTGAAATGTAGTGCCTCTTTCAAGGCTTGCTCTCCTTAGCTATATCCTCTCCTTCCGTACAACCCCCAAAGCTTGCAGTTCATAGAATCCCAGACTGGTTTGGGTTGGAAAGGACCTTAAGATCATCCAGTCCCAATCCCTGGCACGGGCAGGGACACCTTCCACTAGAGCAGGTTGCTCCAAGCCCCTGTGTCCAACCTGGCCTTGAACACTGCCAGGGATGGGGCAGCCACAGCTTCTCTGGGCACCCTGTGCCAGCGCCTCAGCACCCTCACAGGGAAGAGCTTCTGCCTTAGATCTAACCTGAACTTCCCCTGGTTCAGTTTGAACCCATCACCCCTTGTCCTATCTCCATGGTCCCTGATGAAGAGTCCCTCTCCAGCATCCTTGTAGCCCCCTTCAGACACTGGAAGCTGCTCTGAGGTCTCCACGCAGCTTCTCTTCTCCAGGCTGAACAGCCCCAATGTTCTCAGCCTGTCTTCATACGGGAGCTGCTCCAGCCCCTGATCATCCTTGTGGCCTCCTCTGGACTTACTCCAGCAGCTCCATGTCCTTTGTATGTTGGGATGTCCTTCTTATGTTTTTATGTTCATTTCCTTTAAGGTCTTTAAGACTCAACACCCCATTATAGGTTGTGGTCCCATGATCTGCTTTGGGCTGCTGGGGTTCCTTCAGCATCCTCCATCGCCCAAGCAGGGTCCTCCTGACTCCCCAAGGGCTCAGGTGAGTCCATGGCTACATCCACGGCAAGAGTTCTCTGGAAGCCTCGTGTTTGGCAAAGAGAACAGCTGAAGCCAAGAGGAGATCTCAGTGCTCAGCGGCACTCACTGGTTACAACTGTGGATGAGCAAATGTAGGGGAGCTGCCTGACTCTGACAGAAGGACCCTCTCCAACCAGTGGTCTTCAGGAGTAACATCTCCCGGTCAGCTTTTCCAGCGGGGAGCCCAGCAGCTCTCATTTTGATAGGCTGTTTTCACATAAGAACAATGGCCTGGAAGAAACACAGGCTGCTGACACCCAGCTCTATAATATGCTGAAGCTGGATCCTGTTCTGCTCAGAGGGTCTGATGGTATCAGCCTCTGGAGAATCAGTGTCTGACACTCCCAGCCTGTTGTTCATATTGGTTTGGTCTCAGCTGAGCTATTTCTAACAACGAAGAACATATCTGAGAGAGTTACAATTTGCTGTAATCATATTTTTCCAGTTTTTCTCTGTGATAATTACTCCCATAAATATCATTGCTTCACCTCAGCTCAAGAGAGTGCTCTCTGTTTCTGTGCTCAGTCTCACCCTTCCACACCCAGACTGCTGGGGAAGGACAAGGATAGTATTTGTTATTACCAGGACCACTCCAGCTATGGGGCTGCTGGGACTCCCGGTTTTAGTCCAGTTTCTGTACTGTATTACCTGATCAGAAATAGCCATCTGAAGTGAAAACTGATGAAAAGGTGTTAAATTGTGCATGTATTTAAATAATATGTAATGAAGTGTTGACTTGGTTGTCAACCAGGCAAAGACTTGAAAACCAGAAATCATGCTGTAGCTTTGCAGTTAGTCTCTGACTTTACTGCTGGCCCCTGGGTTTAGTTTAATAATAGAGAAGGATTTTAACGTAATTAGTGGGTTGCAGATCTCAGGAATTCTTGTTCCTACCGTGCTTACTAACAGCTTTTATGATAGATCCTTAAAGTAGACTTTATAGGAGTAGGGGCTATTTTTAACCATCAGCTTCAGGGTCACAGACACTTCTGGACTTCAGAGTGCCAGGTACCAGGAGTACCCAGAAAGGAGGCGCTTGGTCTGGCAGTGTAACAATGTGAGGAGGCATCTGGGAAGGAAAAAGAGGTGACAAGAACGCTAATATTACTGATCTTGTTTTGAAACTGGTGAAAAGTGGCGAAAGACTAAAGGGTTCACCAAAGTTACCTCTGTTGCTTATGGCAGACCTGGTGTTCAAAGCGAAATGTCCAGATCTGTAACGTAACTTCTTAACTACAAGGCTATTCTTCCCCTCCAGAAGATGATATATAGGTATATAAATGTGCATTGATGTAATGGCCAAGTTATAAACCACAAGCCTTTCAGAACTCATGTCCCTGATAGATTGCGAAAGAACTTGAAGTCAGAAGAATTGTGGTTTGTCTGACCTTATGCTAATCATTCTCCTTACTTGTATCTTGGTCAAATGGAAAATGGATAGAATAATGAACCCTTTTGAAAACCTTCATTTCTGGGTGTTGGGCACGACCCAGTTTCCATAAGTTGCTAGGATATGGGGATAATCAGGGAAATGAAGATTCTATCTTATAAGACAAGACTGAAAAGCTTGATTTAAACAAAAGAAATTATGAGAAGGAATATTAGTACACTGTGAGGGGAGTAAATATCAGAGCTAATTAAGTTCAAGGACAAAATTGGCATCTGAACAAATGGATATAAACGGGGCCCTAATAAATGTGGGCTGGAAATCTTAAGAAGCTGCATTATGAGATTCTGGAACAGCTTTCCAAAGGGAATAGTAGGGCCAGAGAAAGTAAGTGGTTTTGAAATGGATCTCCATCAGTTTATGAACTGGGTATCGTGCCCGAGACAACCAGAGACCTAGACTCTCAGGATAAACAAGTCCAATGTTCCGAGGTAACAGCCATAATGGTACACATCGCCACAGGATCACAGCATCACAGGATCATTAGGGTCGAAGGACCCTCTGGAGATCACCCAGTCTAACCCCTGCCAAGGCAGGGCCACCCAGAGCAGGGCACACAGGAACGTGTCCGGGCGGGTTTGGGATGTCTCCAGAGAGGGAGACTCCACAACCCCCCTGGGCAGCCTGTGCCAGGGCTCTGACACCCTCACGTAAAGAAGTTCTTCCTCATGTTGAGGTGAAACTTGTTGTGTGTTAGTTTATGGCCATTGCTCCTCGTCCTGTCACTGGGCACCACTGGAAAGAGTCTGGCACCATCCTCTTGGCACCTGCCTTTGAGCTATTGATCTGCATTGATGAGATCCCCTCTTAGTGTGCTCTTCTCCAGACTAAACAGGCCCAGCTCCTGCAATCTCTCCTCATAGAAGAGATGCTCCGGACCCCTGAGCATCCCTGTGGCCTCTGCTGGACCCTCTCCAGCAGCTCCTTGTCTCTCTTGTACTGAGGAGCCCAGCACTGGACACAGTGCTCCAGATGTGGCCTCACTAGGGTCAGTAGAGGAGGAGGAATCACCTCCCTCGACCTGCTGCCACACTCCTCCTGATGCACCCCAGGACACTCTTGTCACTCCTGGCTCAAGGGCCGGCTCATGGTCCACTTGTCATCCACCAATACACCCATGTCCTTCTCAGTTGAACTGCTCTCTTGTGGATCACCCCCAGCTTGTGCTGGTACTTGGGGTTCTTCCTCCCCAGTGGGTGCAGTGCCCTACACTGGCCCTTGTTGAACCTCATGTGGTTTCTCTCCACCCAGTTCTCCAGCAAGAACGTCTTGGGGATATTCTGTAAAAAACAAGTAGCCAGCTACAGTGTGTCTCAAGCTCCTCCATTCAGAGTCTCTGATTCCCTGATTATCATAGAATCACAAAACGGTTCAGGTTGGAAAAGACCTTAAGATGATCCAGTTCCAGCCCCTGCCACGGGCAGGGACACCTCACACTAAAGCAGGTTGCTCCAAGCCCCTGTGTCCAACCTGGCCTTGAACACTGCCAGGGATGGGGCAGCCACAGCTTCTCTGGGCACCCTGTGCCAGCGCCTCAGCACCCTCACAGGGAAGAGCTTCTGCCTTAGATCTAATCTGAACTTCCCCTGGTTCAGTTTGAACCCATCACCCCTTGTCCTATCACTCCAGTCCCTGATGCAGAGTCCCTCTCCATCATCCTTGTAGCCCCCGTCAGACACTGGAAGCTGCTCTGAGGTCTCCACGCAGCTTCTCTTCTCCAGGCTGAACAGCCCCAATGTTCTCAGCTTGTCTCCATACGGGAGCTGCTCCAGCCCCTGATCATCCTCATGGCCTCCTCTGGGCTTGTTCCAACAGCTCCATGTCCTTCGCATGTTAGGGACACCAGAACTGCACACAGTGCTGCAAGTGGGGTCTCACGAGAGCAGAGAGCGGCAGGATCACCTTCCAACCCCACCAGCCTAAGCACTTGAGATTTTCCCCAATATTCCCACGTAATCCTTCCCCTCTCTCAACTGCCGGGGTAGGAATAGAGCAGAAGGGGGGTGAGGGGAAGGAGAGGAAGCTGCGGCGCCGTGCGCGGCCAGCAGGGGGCGCCGCAGCTCCGCGCCTCTCCGCGCAGCTCCGCGCCGCGCAGGCGGGCTGAGCCCCGCGGGGCCGGCGGAGACAAAAGGCCGCCGTGTGTCTGCCTCTGCGGCAGCGCAGCGAGTGCGGCCGCTCCTCCTCCTTCTCTTCGGGCAGCCTGTGGCAGGGACCGCGTCTGCCGCCTCCCTCCCTCCCTCCCCGCCCCGCTGCGGGAAAACACCGTCCTCTTATTAAGGGCAATAGGCGGCCGTGCGTGCCGAGGGCAGTGGGGCACAGGCAGCCCGTGGGAGCGAGCGGCCCCGGTGCCGGAGCCGGCATGAACAGCGTTAACACCGGGTAGAAAGCGGAAAGAGGGAATAAAGCGGGTCCGTACAAACTTGTGGTCAGGTGTGGTGGGGGAACGAAAGAGAGCGGTCGCTTTTTGCTGGGCACTGGTGGTCCTGAATTACCAGGAACAATAAGTGGATCGCTTTAACTTTGAGGTGGTTTTTTGTTTTGGCACTGCGTTTCGTGCAGCACCGGGCGGGAGTGGCACGGGGCGGTGCCCGAAGGTCCCGCTGTCCCCGCATCCTATCCGTTGGGATAGGGGCGCGGGGCTGGGGGAGGAAGGGAATGCTGTAGGGCTGCCCCCTCGCAGCCGCTGTCGCAGCCCGCCTGGCTTCCCTGGGACCGGGAGCGAGAGAGGCAAACTCTCAAGTTGTGCCCAAGGAAAAGTTGCTCGGCGGAGGGAAGTCGGGCGGGATCCCGAGCGCCGGCACCCGCCTGGCCTTGTTTGGTGCTGGGTTTTTGCCTTGTTCCTCGGCAAACCCGGGGAAAGGGCAGGCTTTGCATGGGAAGTTTCCCGTAGTCGTATGGAGAAGAAGGGAGAGAGAAAACAACGCGTCTTCAGAGTGGCCCCTCGCCTTGTTCTGTCTTCTGCTCCCCTGGCAGGAGTTGGAACTGAGGACAGGCGGAGCAGTGCTCCGTGCTGGGGCCCGCTCTCCCCGCTCGTAGCCCCTCCTAAAGCAACGCGCCCGAGCCCTCGCGTTGAAGAAGCAAAACCGACACTAAGTTCTTCTCCATGAAGGGGGCCCGGGGAGCGCTCGCTGCGGCTGGGCCCTGACCTGCAGAGGGCAATAGTTGGACGCAAATGCGAACAAAGGCAGCGAGGCTTGTTGGCTCGGCACCGTGGCCGGGACCCAAGAATGCCGTGTAGGTAGGCAGCAGTGCTTGATTAATGTATATTGAAACAAAAGATGGGGTAAATTGTTCGATTGGTCTTTAGGCTACATTTTCGAGGCTAATCTAATTCATAACTGTTACATTTATTCTAAAGAGATTAACACAAACTTCCAGGAGAGGCACGCAGTTAACTCCAGAATTACCCCCCAAAAAAACTGTTTACCGGAACGTTTACATTCGTATTTTTAGCGTTACTATTCTCTGCTGATGAGATAGGCGAGGTGGAAACGGACGGCGGTGACGGCCGCGTCGCGCCCGCCCGTTGTCTGCGGGGCCGGGCCGCTGCGGTTCAGCACGACGCGGGCGGACAGCGCCCAGCTCCGCTCCCCCCCCCCCGGCCGCGCTCGCCGTCCCCGTCCCGGTCCCGGTCCCGGTCCCGGCGCCTGCACCCGAGGCTGGAGGTCTGGAGAGGGCTTCGCCTCCCGTTCATCCTGGCAGCCTTTCCTCCCCGCTGGTGATGGATTTATCAGGGAGCGGAAAAGAGCTCCCCGACGGGCGCACTTTGTCTGCCCGTCTGTGCGCGTAGACGCGGCTGCCGCTGCTGTAGACGTCTGTGGCTTGTGTACATACAGCGCTTTAATAATTACATATACGTCTCCATAACCTCATTATTCAGGAAAGACTAGAAAACGCGAGCAAATTGGAGTGTTGGCCGCAAGGGTGATTGCAGGTCTGGATGCACACTCTGTCTCTTCCCAACTCGCCGCCCCTTTCCTTCCCCCCCCGCACCTCCCCCCCCCCCCAAATCATATTTATCTGAGATCATGTCAAATTTCAGTGATCGGAAATGTCTTGCCCAAAAGCCATTCCCACTGGAAAAAGTCAAAAGGGTTCCTGGCATTAAAACATCCTTGCGTCATTCCTGATGAAATTAGCAGTGCTGCATGTTTAGAGCTTTGCTATGGATGCACTTTGGTCACAGTAAGAAGTAAGAGATTTGGGGTTTAAACACACCCCCCCCGTCTGAGCAGGAGCCACTGGCTTTCACTAGCTGCGAATCCCGAGTCCAGCACTCGAAAGCACCTCAGCCCCACAGTCCATTTTTTCCTTGTCTTTAAGTGCAAGCGATGGGAATTGCTAACCTTGGCTAAGAAAATTTCATTTCCCCCATCATGCTAAATGGTTCTGGTCGACATATGTTTGTTATCAGAGAGAGGTGCTATGAACACAGAGCCATTTTCTTAGCAGCTCTTTGACTCTGTGTTACCATAGTCCCACACGGCATTGGTCCTTTCCCGTTGGGAAGTCATGAATAAGAGACTATGAAGCTTGCACGTCAGATCTTCCTCAATTAATCCACCATTAGCATGTTTGGGATCCTCTACTGGATGGTTAACAGCAGCTTTGGTAACTGTATGCTGTCCATACCCAATTATGCTCTGCTAAAAATGAACTCTGCAGAACAACCTTCCTGAGCTGTCAGTGTCTCCCGTTTTCCTATTTTAACGCTTGTGTGTAGTGGCAGGCGACAGATGGTGTAGATCAGATCGATTTGATTGCATTAGGCGATTTTTTTTTCCTCCTCTCCCCCCCGACTCCTTTTCTGGAAGCCCACATTCATCTGAGAGGCGATCGCCGGGGACATGGGAAGCAAGAGCAGCCGCCGATGTGTGAAAGCAACGAGACATGGCCAGCCAGAGGCGCCGGGTCCCTTCCCGGGGTTTGTTAACATGGTAATCCGGCACCAGGAGAGAAAGCTGCTTGCTGCTGCCCACAGCCCGTTCCCCATCACACATCAGATGACTCCCTGGTTTTACACACAGTTGGAGTTCTGCTCGAAGCCTGGATTTAAAGGGTAAGCGCTTCAATAGAGGTGGATTTCTGGTGGTTACTCGGGTAGGTGGCAAAAGGAGCAAGCTTCCAGCGATTTTAGAAAGAGGCTGCCTTTGAGCGGGCGTGAATATTTTCTTCC
The DNA here is from genome assembly GCF_004027225.2 of Strigops habroptila. NCBI lineage: Eukaryota > Metazoa > Chordata > Aves > Psittaciformes > Psittacidae > Strigops > Strigops habroptila. The sequence goes on from NC_044284.2 coordinate 1,714,936, forward strand.
TTCCTCCTTTCTTTCTTTCCCCGTTTTTGTTTTAATTTTTAATTTCTTATTCCCCCTTCCCCGCACCTCCCCACTGCCCCCCTTCCCCCCCCCCCAAATTCAGACCAATTTCTCGCACGGAAAAGACATCGTGCCTCTCTATTGACGGATGGGCTCGATATTCCCCCCCCCTCTGAAATTTGCTTTTAGTGGCAAACCCGAGCTCTGCTCAGAGCTCCGCTCCTGATAGCTTAATTGTTTAATTCCCTCCACCCGTTCTCCTCCCTTCCGGCCGTCCCCCCGCCCTCCCCAGGCACGGCAGAGGCGGTGGAGGTTCCCCCCGGGGCCCTTCCCCGGCCCCGCCGTGCTGGGGCTCCGGTACCCGGCCTCTTTCTGCGGGGAAGCGCCGGTAAACATGGCTTTCGGAGCCGGTGAACAAAGGTATTTAGTGCCGAGGCGGCACCTCCCGCATGCAGCGGGGAAGGTGCGAGGCGGGCAGCGCGGCGGGGGGTTTGCTTCCCCGGTGCTCAGCGTGCCCGGGGGGGGTGGAGGGGAGGGTGGAGGAGAAGGGGGGGGGCTGCGACCGGGAGCGCCGGTACCGGGTTGGGCTGGGGCGGGCAGGGACCCGCCGGCGGGAGAAGGTGCGGGAGCGGCGTGGGGTGCTCGGCGCTGTCCGGAGCTGTCCGCAGCCCTGGTGCTGAAGGGCCCGGCGGGTCGGTGCGGGGCTGGGCAGGGGAAGTTTCGGCAGGCGCGGTATTAGTGGGGGCTTGGGGGGGGCGGGTGCCTGTCAGGGGAAGGGCAGTGCCAGACGGACAGAGAATCGCACGGTTTTCCCCGAGAATCGCATCTTTTAATATTAAAACACACACAAAAAATAATCCCCAACACCCCAAAGTTTGGATTTTTGCCTAATTCTTTTGTGGAGCGCCTCCCAATTTCGGAGAACATCGGTCCAGGTGTACCGCCGTAGAGTGTTTTCGCCACGACTCGGTGCGTTTTACTTTTTTTCAAACGGCTTTTGTTCAAGTTGAAGGAAAGCCACTGCATCGGTTATTTGAGTTGCAACGGCACCTAAATGGGGTTGCAGCCTTCAATTTCACAGCGGGGAAAAATGACAGTGTTTGTTATTTACTTTCTAGCTGCCATTTAGAATACGACTTGAAAGCTTGCTGTTAGAGGAATATAGGAAATTACACCTAAAATGAGATTAAAACAGAGGAGAGCGAGTTGGATTTATTATTTTTTTTTCTTAATTTAAGATAATGTGGCTATCGAAGTATTTTTTTTTCTTTCTCTCTTTGTTTTTCTCTTTTCTTTCAAATTCAGAGTCTGACTTACAAAACACATGCTGTCTTCTCGTATGTTTTCGTAGGAAGCATAGTGGTAATATGTCAAGGAAAGCCAGGGCTCATGTTAAGGAAGGAATCTGCAGAAAAAGCAAGCACAGAATCATAGAATCAACCAGGTTAGAAAAGACCTTTAAGATCATCAAGTCCAACCTTGCATCTTGTATTAATTTCAGTCGGAATCTAATCAACAAGCTGGTCAGTTACCGAGTGCGGTGGATAATGAGAGCCGTGCGTGCTGCATAATTACTCCTGGCTGCAGAAGTGCGGAGCATCCCCGCTCTGCGCGGGGTCTGGCCGCGCGTTGCCAGCTCTCCCCCCACCCCCCCTTCACCCGTCACTCATACAGAAGCTGTCTGGTCCTCAAGCATCGGGAGCCGGGGTGAAATAACCCGGCGAAGTTCCCAATCGCCAGGCGAAGTGTGCTATGCCATGACGTTGCAGAGATCCTTTCTATTTAGTTGGGCGAACAATAAACGTTTATTATCACCGCGGCAGATCATCAGACAAAGCTTTCCCCTCCCGCCTCTCTTCCCCACCCCCCCACCCCAAGTACGAGCGCTGCTGATAAGGGAACGCTCCGGGTGACAGGCAGAGCCGCGGGCACCGTTTGGAAATAACTTCTTTTATTATTATTATTATTATCTTTTCTCTCCCCCCCCCCCCCATCCCCATCCCCGGTTCGCCTTTTGCAAACGCGTGCGGGGGGGCGGCGGGTGTCAGCGCGGAGGTTGCGCTGCCGCGGAGCCGCCCGCCCGGCTCGGTGCCTTGCAGCCGCCGGGCGCTGCCGTTCGGGCACACGCGGGGAGCCAATCGCGCTGGATTTGTACTTTGAAGCCTTTTTCTCGCCTTAGATTCTGATGGCACTTAGATTTTCTGATGGCACTGGGGAGGCCCGGCACAGGAGCGAGCGCCTCTGCTTGAGCTCGGAGCCTTTTGCTATTTCTTTCTTTGATTTTCTTTCTGTTTGCCGCTCTCCTTTCCGCCCTCCCTCCTCTTGGTAGCACATCGAGTCAGTGTGAGTCAGGACTTGTAAAATGCATTTCCAAAGCCCAGATGAAAAGTCTCTCAGGCGTGGCTGCCGCTTTATCGGAGCTCTCCCAAGCCCACCTATGCAAACAGATTTGTAATATTTGTGTGTTTAACCGTGTATCTCTCTTACAGGAATCTGTTGCTGCGTGTGACATCTCTTGCAAGCTCCGAGAGAGAATTGATGGAGCACACGGCTAGGGAATAGGATGCCAGAGAAGCACAGAGGGAGAAACGAGGCAATCACCAGGTAAACTCAGCCTTACTTTGATTTATTTCCTTTCACCTCGCCTGGGAGACCTTGCCCGCTCCAGTGAGGCAGCAGGAGAGCAGAGGGACTGGACGCGTGTGTATTAAACGCCTGCTCCTCTCATTTGCCTCCGCAGGATGGGAAGGTTCAGCGTCCATTGGATATGGGACAAGATCACTCGGCAACCCTTGTGGATTCTCCTTCTTCTAGAGGGGAATTATAGTTATGGATTTATTGTCCCGGTGCAGCACTTCCACCGCTACCACCAGCAACAGCAGCAGCTTTCTGACTCTCTTCGGTGACGGGTATTCTTGGGTGGATAATACGGATTACGTTGTTATTGCTTAAGAATACGCGTAGTCGAGGAGAGTACCGGCGGCGGGCAGGCAGGCAGGCAGCGCGACCGCCCCCAGCCCACCAGCTGGCTCCTAACCTCCTCTAGTTGCCAAGGTAGCACCTTTTCCATCTTTTCCTACGCTTTGCAATGTTTCACTCTGTCTGTGTCTCTGCCCGGGCGGGGGGAGCTCGGACGCCCTGTTCCCCTGCGGAAGGTGGGGGGGTGATGCCCGCTCCTGTGTGTGTGTGTGTGCGTGTGAGCAAGCCCGGGTTGGGGAGGCCGGGGAAGGCTTTGCCAAGCCTCGTAGGAACACACCGCAACCGGCCCTTGGGGTGCCGGGGCCGCTGCGGGGGGAGAAGCTGCTCGCCTCGTCCGGGAAGCCCCGACACCCGACAGGCAGCCCCCAGCCCGCGGCGCCCGGGGCCCCCCGCTCCTCTCCGGCAGGGACAGGGGGACCGGGGGTCCCCACCGCCCGACACGGGCTGCTGCAGGGTCGGGGCGGTCCCGGCTCCGCCTGTACCTGCCGTCGGAGCTCGGGATGCCGCCTCACAGCAGCCGCGTTGTGCGGGGTGGGGAGGTGGCGAGCACCCACCCGTGCGGGGTGAGGACCCCCCACACGCCCACTGGGGACACTCCCGTTCCCCGCCTGGGTCCCTGCTGGGGAGCAGGTTGTAGCCAATTGCTTCGTGGGGGTTATGCCCCCCTTCTTCCCCCTTACCCCCACCCCACGGTACCAGCGCAGTGAGGGCAGGATTAGAAGCCAGCTTCACACTCAGCTGGTCGGGAAGCACCCAGAGCTCGTCAGCCTGAGGCCCCACCTTATTCAGGGCCAAGAGGTTGTTTCCCCAGCTGGAGCTCAGGTGGTGGCTTCTTTGCCCCTCCCCAAGAGCTCGGCACTCCCCAAATGCTACTTGCAGGTGGGAGACACAAGCAAGGGAGTGTTGATTCCCATCACTGGCCAAGCCATTCCCCATCTCTAGCACAGAAGAAGTGCATCTGTCCCTCTCTCCAGCGTCAGCAGCAGGGCACAGGCTTTGGTTAAAGCCTGGTTAGCCTCTCAGATGCTGTGCTTAGGAAAATGCAGGCATAGCATTTGTGCTTCCAGTCTTTTTTTCCCTGGTCCTCTGCCCCCAAGACTGGCAGAGACAAGGAGCAGGGTGTGATCATCCCTATGTTTCCCCATCTGAGGCCTCTCTGCACACCCAGATGATCACAGGTCTTGTTGCCACGTAGTCGCAATTATGAGACCACATTTCAGCCTTAAATGAATTAGATCAGGAGCCATTTTAAAGCAAGACCAAGAGTACTGTGATGAGATAGCCTTTTTGAATGGATCCTTCCCCTAAGCTCAGGCTAAGAATGATTTTTAACATGGATGAGCCAGACATGGGGTGATCGTTAGGTCATGAGCGAGAGGTGGGATGATGGAGAATGTCTTTCTCTCTGCCTCTTGCTTAGCAATTGAAAGGCCATCTATATTCTGCTTAATTATTTCCAACAACTGCCAAAGGAATCTTACTCTGTTGCCTTCAGTAGCGAGTGGAGTGCTCGTTGTTACACAGATGTGTGGATCTGTTATTCTTTAGACACATCTTTGATGCTAGCACTCTGATCCTCGTGTTTCTCTAATACCACTTGAAAGCAGATTTTTTTCCTTGTAGTTTAGTATGTTCAACAGCCTCAGAAATAATGTTAAATTATGCTTTAAAAAGACACCATCAGCTGCTAAATCATAGTCAGTTCAGCACTGTAACACAAGCCACATTCACAAGTGCTGCAGGAACAGCGATGGAAAACACTGTTTTAAACATCCAGGTTTGTATTACAAACCTTCCTCTGATCTGAGCTTTCAGTTGACATTTTCCCTTGAGTCATGACTTAGGGTATTATCAGGAGTTCCCATTTCATCACATAAAGGATGTGGTTTTGTTTGCTCTTTGCTTGGTTGAGTATCTTGTGCAGTATGGATTGGACTGGTCCCCATAAATACAAGCTTGGCAAAATGTTTCTTTATACCTGGTTCCTTCTGGTTGCTTTCTGTTTAGCATGATGAGCTGGTTTTGCTGAATAATGCCTTAATGACAGGGCTGATGCATTTTTAATGCGTGTACTCTTTGTCATTGTCAAAATTAACATTTTGATGATTGTGGATTTCTTTTCTCTGAAATCTTTGGGGAATTGCTCTGATACTGTGGGTTACAAGAGCGAAACTGTAAGGTCCGATCGGAGAAATACTGGATGTGCTCCCCAAAAGAATTGTAAACTATTGTGAACAGCATAAGGGCTCTTGGAATGATGTTTCCCAATAGCACGGCCTCAGAGTGGCTCTCCCTGTTCATTAGCAGTTCTTGGGGTCTGTCACGGCTCTATATTGGCGGACAGAAGCAGTCGTTGCTGAACAACAGATCTCTAGGAAGAGGCTATTGATACTGCAGGCCTGGCCCGGGGAATGCACATAGCACCCACGGGACCGCCCAGGGGAGCAAGGTTGCTCCTGTTAAATCCAAAATATTTGGGGCCAAATCCATTCCATTTGATGCAATAGTAAAGCCCCAATTGATTTCACTGCGGGAAAGATTAGACCCCTAGTGAAAGGGATTTTTACAGCTCTACACTCCCTATTTTTTTGCCTTAGAAATTGCAAATCCTGTGTGCTAAAAAACGACTCTAAACCCCCCTGCCTTTAATAGCCTAATGAGATTTTATTAACAGCAAAAAAATTAGACTAAAAGGCTAGAGTGCAGCATAATAAGAAATTACTTTATCAATAAGGGGTTTTAATTGTACCAGTACGAGTATTCTCTAAGACAACATTTTAGCATGAGGCTTGTGGCAGCTCCAACCGTGTGTTAACAGCTATTTTGGCGAATGCATATTTTGTTCATTTGGAATACTAAATTTCTGTTAGAAAATTGGGGTTTTTTGTAATCTGCATCCTGATAGAAAATTAAATAAAGAATTAGCCCCCAAAGAATTAGTGGAACTTGGCCTTTCTGGCTTGTTTTAAAGGCCATAATCCTATGAAGATTTCTATCTCTGGGTAATTTTATCCGCTGGAGTAGCCCTGAAGGCTGCTCCTGTAGGTAAGTCTTTGTCATGCCAGGGCCTCTGTAGCAGCATAGCTGATGGATGGGGGAGCAGACAGGAGGGTGGCAGCCGCCCTGGTGCAGAGCAGGGTCCCCCCAAGCAGCCACCCTGCTCTGCACTGGAGAGACAGCAGGGGTGTGCCCCAAGGGCTGTGCCCCTGAGCACCTCGGGCACATCACGCCCCATGGTGAGATTGGGAGAAGGAAGAGTAGTTTTGGTCCCTGTTGTCCTGTGCAGACCGGGGAACAGCCCTGTCTGGGTCTACCTATAACAGGAAGCATCGCTCTGCTTAGCAATACCCTAAATTAGGTGCCGTTTGATTTCAGGTGCTCTTTACACCAATATTTAAGCTACAACCCTTATATGTATATCCATAGCTCTAAATGGAATGAATATATAATAAACATATTATAAAGGGAGGCTGGAGCCTAATATGCAGAGCCCCACTCTCCCAGGCAGAGACACAAGTCCCACTCACCTCAGCAGGGCTGTGCTGTTGCAGTGTGTATTTATGACCAGTGCTGGGATTCCTCTTGCTGCCTGCAAATTTGCCTAAAATAAATACACGCTCTTGCATGGAGATATGTACAGTTAGGCAGATAGCTTTCCTTGGGATCAATTGTGCTTGCTTTCCACTTTTAAGACTATAGCTGATTTTGAGGGGAGTGGAAGGTTTCTTTCCATAACAGGTTACCTTTCGTGTCAGTGTAGGTGGCTTCTAGTGTTCATAGGTTTTTCTGAAGGAAAACAGTAATACCTATACATCCACAGAGCTATACACATGCTTTGCAGCTGTAGGAATAAGCTAACTAGACTTCTGTCTCTGGGTTTTTACATCACACTGGAAATAATATGCACCACTGGATTTTTATGCTGCTTTTTTAAATAAATAGTGTCTGTACATACACAAAAGGCTTTTCCTTCTCTTCCTTTGAAAAGATTGCTACTTTTCTGAAAAGCACCTCCCAGGTATTACCCTCAGCTGTTATGACACCTCACCAGTTAGTGTTGTAAACTAAATCATAACACTCATTAGTAATAATCCTATTTTTTTTTCACCAGATTCAGCATCTGCCTCCTGCAGTCTTTAATGGTAGAAACATTTCCTGGGCTAACGCCCATGCTGCTTGCATGCTTTTCATTGCTATTATTTAGTAACCAAATGGCTCAAAAATCAAAGGACTCGATTATCACATACCTGCAATGCATAGAGCTATTTATAAATGTTGGCTCGATAGGAACAATGACTCAAAAGTTATTTAAATGACAGGCCAAAAATAAGGAGTCTAAAAGTGAAAACCCAAGCCAGAATTCATAGAGGTGATGGGAAGAGCCTGACATCGAAGGGCAGAGAGGCTCCTGAGGAAGGTAAAGAGAAGAGGCCTGGAGGTGATGGTAGAGGGTAGATGTGCTGTGGCTTTGCAGAGAGAGCAGATGAGAGGAGAGGCACCAGGGATGGCAGGCGAGGAGGTATCGCAGCGTGGCGCTGGGAGAATGCACCATGAGTGTGGAAAGCAGGGCTGGAACAGCGCACACAGTTGGTAGTTTGCTGTCTGGAAAAACAGTATCTAGTTAAAAGCAACCAAGTGAAAATTGAGCGAAATGTTCCAGAAACTAGAGGGGTTGATTGATGGGAAATAAGAGCCCTGAATATGTAGCTGAAAGGAAGTTGGTTTTTTTATATACATAGATATATGTGTGTGTGTGTGTATGTGAGTGTGTATATATATATGAATATACATACCTAGCCAAAATGACATAATAATACCCGTGTAGACAAATAAGTATCCTGCTTTTGAAATCATTCTCCTACAGTGGGAATTTTCCATGGATTTCAGTGGGCCCAGCATTTTCTCCTGTCTGCAGGAGAGCGCTGTATCCTGGCATGCGCAAATAGACCCAGGAGCAATGTAGGGAGAAAATGCAGCATGGCCATCAAGAAATATTTGCTTTCAAGTGAGCCCAATACCTTTCCAGCCAGCAGGAATGATAGAAAGCAATGGAGCAATCTCCAGGTGGGAAAACCCTTGCCTGGGAGATAGAAAATTAGCTTGGCCAAGACATCGCAGGCAGTAGTCGCCTATGAGGGCTGGAGGACCTTCTTGCTTCTGACTTCTGTGATACACCTCCATGGAGCTGAAACAGCTCCGATAATTCCCCAATACCACTAGAAAGAAGGAGGAAGGCCCATAAGAGGCTACTTTAAGTTTCCAAGCTACTTTCTCAGATGAAGTCAAATTTAATCTTTTATCTGTTTCAAGGTCAGTTGTCACCACAGTATTGTTCTGTATCAGTTTATCTGACTTGATGCAGTGTCCACCCCTTTTACATGAGGCATGAAACATTGGAAAAATATAGCTGACGCTTGTTTAATATTAAGAATTGCTGATTCATAACCTTGTTTGGAATATTAGCAGTTCTCTTAATAAGGCAGGACGATATCACAAAGTGTATTAATGTTCACAGGTCAAGCCTATGTTTTAAATCACTGAAAATCAATGGCAAAGTGATCACCATGGGATTGGTCTTCTCTAATTGGAGAAAGAGGGACATTCTGAACCAGAACTGTACAGCATTTGATTGTGCAGCCTGTTACCAAAAAAAGAACCATCTCACTGCATCTTACAGAGGCATTTACATAGATAATGTAGAATTCATATGACTTCTTTTAGATTATCTGATAGTAATAGCTTTGCAAGTATTCACATTCTCCCAACAAGAAGTTGATAGAAAATTCAAATCAAAAGGCATCACGGTAATTACTGCATTATAAAGGATTTATTTTCTTTTCTAACTTAGCATGGAAATAATAGGAGCGGGGAGGCTCGATGCATTAATGCTTCACACCACCTGGAAACTCATCCTTTAACAATCATTTTTCCTTGGTTACTCCAAGGAAAGGCAGAGCAGCATTGCCTCTTCCTCATGTTGCCAAAAACATTCTTCTGAAATCCAAAAATTACACGGTTCAATGCCTGTGGTTTTACTGGACCAACAGTTAGGTCAGTCTTGTTGCTCTGATTATTAAAAACGACTACTACGGGGAAAAATTGCTTCTTGTTCCCTTACTTTCTTTCCTCCGCTGCCTGGCTGTTCCCCTTCCTGCTTATGATACATGCAAAGGTTTGAGGGGATGGAAAGGGTTTTCTTTCTCAGTATGTTTTCTTTTAGAAATGTCAGGACCATTTAATTTCCTATTTTTTTCTGAATGTCTTGAACTGTAGAAACTTTCTCAGATGTCAGCTGAGGAGATGGTGATTTTTCTGGGTTTAAGAAAGAGACCTTTTCTCCTGCATGTTTGCTGGAGGTCTGAGTGATGCAGAGGACAACAAGGTTTAGGTACAACACTTATCTTTTTGAGTTATATTGCTCTTTGTTGTGTTAGGACATTGTGTGGCTGTTGTACATATGATGACATAAACCCATTTGCCTTCAGCCATTCATAGAGTGCCTTGGTGAAAACAGGATCTGGTCCTGCTCTAGGGAGCAAGAAACAAACCCACTCCCTTTCGCTTTCCTTGTTTAGATGCTCTTCGTTTCTGTGTATGTAAATTCTTACCAGCGAAGAATGCAGGACCCAGCCCCTCGGTTAGAGATGAAAATAGACATGTTTCACTTCAGTTCTGGAGCTGCAGTGAGTCAATGCTGCTCGCTTTGCTCCAGGCTTCCTGGTACAGGGGGAGGAAAAACACCAACAAGGGAGAGGAGGCTGAATGGGCGTGATGCGAAATCTAAGGAAAGCAAACCAAATAACTAACTAACAACATCCCCCCCCCCCCCCAAATATTTAGCTGGAGTGTTTCTGTTTTTATTTTTACCGAATGCCACTCTATTTAAATTAGTTCATGTTTTTTGGATGCAAAACTTAAATGTGTCCTGTAGAGAGGCTCAGAATAAGATCTCTTCTTTCTCTATTAAAATCTCTCTTCTGAGATTGACTCTGGAGCTAGCTGTAAGGTCAGTGTTTCATTTCAGAGGAGGCAGCTCACGCTGACAAGGTTTTGCCTTCTTAGTGATGGGCCGTTTGCTGCTTAGAAGTGTGAGGAATGGCTCTCTGAAATATCGATACCTTGCCTTTGCTAGAGTTCATGATCAAATTTAGCTGCCAAGTATCAATGCGCTACAACACCCAGATTGAAGGGCTGAGAGGCTCGGGTGTTGGTTCGCTTTTTAAATCAGAGGATAACTCTTCCGTTAGTGTAAATTAGTGGTTTATAATAATGTCAAATGAGATTTGTGTCAGAGTTAGCCCAGACTACAGTCTAGTCTTGGGATTTGAAAAGGAATAGAAACGTGAGGCTGAGACCATTAGTATTCTGCTTTCGTTTGGGTCTGGTGTATCAATGTGCCTATGCACACATGCGCACAAATGCAGAGCTGCGCTTCATTCCCACGGATGTTTCCCATGGCCATGTGGCTGCCATTTAACAAGGACCTAAGAGCACACAATCTTCATCCTGGTGTGGTGTGATTGACATGTGCAGAGATATCACATAAAGGCTCTCGGATCCTGCTTTTCATCCTTAAAAGGAAAGCAGGCAAGCTTCATTCCCGGCTAAACCCTTTGCACAGTGTGCATCAATAATGAGGCAGCATCTATTTATATATTGCTCACTGGAAATGACTGAATCCAGACAGAAGTTGGTGAGGCAGCCTGAGCTCCACCAGCCTCCATGGAGTTTATTGTTAGCATCCAGGATGTCTCCTCAGGCAAATGGGGAAAAGGCATCATTTGGAGCCTACCACGCCACGGGGAGGAACATTAGCTTTGGCACTTGTGGTGGTGTCTCCTCTCAGGGGATGCCTGCGATGGCAGGCACAGTGGAGGAGTGCAGGAGAAATGGTCACAAGAGTACAGCCCCATTGCTGCTTCCTGGGAAGTGGCACACTGACCTGGGCTTACCCACAGGGTGAGAGCTCCCTGCCTTTCTTCATGGAGCACCTCCTGTTTGAAGACAGGCTGAGAACATTGGGGCTGTTCAGCCTGGAGAAGAGAAGCTGCGTGGAGACCTCAGAGCAGCTTCCAGTGTCTGAAGGGGGCTACAAGGATGCTGGAGAGGGACTCTTCATCAGGGACTGGAGCGACAGGACAAGGGGTGATGGGTTCAAACTGAAACAGGGGAAGTTCAGGTTAGATCTAAGGCAGAAGCTCTTCCCTGTGAGGCTGCTGAGGCGCTGGCACAGACTTTTCCCAGAGAAGCTGTGGCTGCCCCATCCCTGGCAGTGTTCAAGGCCAGGTTGGACACAGGGGCTTGGAGCAACCTGCTCTAGTGTGAGGTGTCCCTGCCCGTGGCAGGGGGTTGGAACTGGGTGACCTTAAGGTCCTTTCCACCCCAAACCAGTCTGGGATTCTATGATTTATGAGGAAAGGAGATGTCCAAGAGGGAACGGGAGGAAAGCAGTACTTGCTTGATACACGCCGACGCCTTCTTGCCATGTTGTCGCAGAAGGTTTTCAGCAATATTTCTTCTTCAGAAAGAAGAAATAGATTTAGAAATAGATCTAAATAGATTTAGAAAAAGATGCAGTAAAAAGGCCCCATCTAGTATTAGGACATTGTCTAGGTAGGTGTGTGTGGCTGATAGTCCAGTGACGAGGCTGAAGTGCAACGCCAACACATGTCCATGACAATGACAGCTTGCTTGTCTATGACATGCACAAATAAGGCACTCAAAACCCCTTAGCAAAGCACAATCCAGACAGTGCTTTTGCTCCGTGTCCTTTTTTACTACTCCTTTTCTCAGTGGCTCTTGTGCACTTTGCCCATATGCTCTAAAGCTATTTTGTTTTCAGTTTTATGTATGTTTTATGTAAAGTAGAAGAATCAAGCTTCTCTGCTTGCTAAATTATAAATTGAGTGGAAATTGGCTGACTCTCTTTAGACTGTAAGTTACACAAAATGTAAGTAATTGAGCTGAGCAGGCTGGATTGGGGAGGGAAAACACGTCGATAGCATAGAATCTGCGTCCATGTGTCCCTGTACACTGCCAGTTGCTTTTCCAGCCTGGAATATCTCTTTCCTCTAACACCTTTTAGACCATTCTCTGAGGTGCAGGTTTATTGTCTCCTCTGGTACTTTGCTCAGCATATTCATTATGCCTCATATAAATGCACTGCTCCTAAATGCTTGTTTCCACTTTCTTGCTTTAGGACCAGAGTACATCCAGACTGCCTCCTCTGGGAGCACTGATTCATTTCGTTTCTCTTTTGTAAGTCAGAATGCCTGTTGATTTTAGTATCTGTCTCTTTGGCTTACTCCCTGCTTTGGCTCCACTTCCCCTACCCCACACTGATTTTTGTTAGCTTGAGTTTTGCTTTGGGTTATCTTTTCCTTAGCAGCCCACTGCAATCCTACAGGGTAGGACTGTGGTGTAAGAGCAGGAGCAGTGGCTGGCAGCGTGAGAAATGCTGCCAGGAGAGCAAGGGAATTGGCTGGTCTCTTGGGACTCTGTGAGATGGTGGAGAATCTGCTACGAGGCAGAAAAGACATCCTTACTGTGGCCTGTTCCTGCACAGTTAGACCAGGCAGCGTTCAAGGCCAGGCTGGACAGAGCCTTGGGTGACACGGTCTAGTGTGAGGTGTCCCTGCCCATGGCAGGGGATTGGAACTGGATGATCTTAAGGTCCTTTTCGACTAAAACCATTCTATGATTCCATGATTCCAAGAAAAAGGGGCCTAAAATCAGACCTTTAAATCTATCCTTACACATTTACAAGTAGGCTCAATTTTGGGAGCCAGGAAGGGCCAGCATTATCATAAGCAGATACGGGCATGGTGCTTCTCTACAGGCTTTTTTCAGATTCCTGTGACAGGAATCTGAATTTTCAGATTCCTGTGACAAACCAAACTGCCCCTATAAGAGGAGACTGCTGCAGTCTTTGGGCACAGTACGCTCTGCTGATTCCAGCAGGGTGGAAGCATGTGCTTTGTTAAAGGGGATCCCTATTGAGTCAGTTTTGCCTGAGTAGACAGATGGCCTTCAGGAGTCTTGGGCTAGAACCTGCAGGGCACAAATGGGATCCTCTCTGCTCAGGCTCTGCCCTGCAGTTATTTGAGTTTGGTCTCTCTTTCACTGAGTTCATTAAATACATGCCTTTTGTTTTAATTCATTCAATACTTTGATTCAGTGAGAATATGGTTTGTTCTGTCCAGGCAAATGTTTACTGAGACGTGATAAAGAATATCCAACCTGCCTTTTTAGAGCTGCTTATTTTATTTCAAAGGGAGGCATAACCTTTCATTTCCTGGTGCGATTTTTATTAAACCTCTGCCTATTTTATTTGTCAGACCACATACAAATTTAGTGTTATATGGAAACACTAAATTGTGTTTCCATATAAAAGACATATAGGTTGGTAAGCAGCCTATAAGTCAAGCTGCTACTCCTTGAAACTCTCATAAGGATCATTTTAATCCATGGAATTGCTAATGAAAGCTGCTTCTTAATACAGAAAAATTAAGTTAACAGTAATTAATGTAGCCAGCCTGGAACCTTAGGAAGCTACTGCCAGCAAGTGTCTTTTGGTGCACTCAAGAGGATGCAGTTGGATTGTTGGCACCAACAGACAGGTTGGGAATTGTAAACATGGTAATTAGCAGTAAGTTTCTGGATCTCAACTTGCCAGACTGGCAGCCTGAATCTTGGAGTAGTTGTCACATGGGAGGAGGGAAAAACAAAGTAAGGGAATTAGAGCAACCTTGCATTGCTCCTCCAACATATGCCACTGGACCGATGTTTTTCTTGGCAAAGATCTCCAACAAGGAGTTTAAAAGCAGCGTTGCAGCCCAAACTGGGAACCTCACTGCAGGCATCAAGCAACTGGCTCTGGTTCTTCTGCTCAAGCTATGACTGGAAAGAAACTGTAGAGTCTGAGATTCCCCACCTTCACGATGGGGCACAATGTTGATAAGGTTATCAACAATAATGGGATTAAAAGAGTTAAAATCCATCTTTTGCTGTAATCCCAGGGTATTCTATTGTTGAGCTATCAAAGATTAAGGTTATAGTAACCTTATTAACCCTTGGCGTAGTGTAAATAAAAGGGAAATGTCAGCCTTAGTTCCACCATGAAATTACATCTTCACTTCTCTAAAGGATGAATCAAACCCAGCTCGCTCCAGCCAGTGTGGCTTATGAAAGTACAGGACCCACATGAATTTAAGAAATCACATCAAAGAGAGAGAGAAAAGGATGATAAAGCAGGTCGGTTGATTGTTGTCAGAAATAAAATGGTTGCTGAACCTTCTGGAAACAGGAAGCCAGGTGCTGGTGTGAAGGGCTCAGGTTTTCCTTGTGAGCTGATTTCCAGGTGATGGGAGCTACCTCTTTAACAATGGATGGTCCCCTCCTCATGGTCCTGCTCCCCCTGCCCATAGAGGCTCAATCTATTAGTAGATCTGAAACTGCCCTCCAGGACTTGCTGTCTTACCCGAGGAGAGGGAAGGACATACAGACAGACTGGGTTTTGCTTACAAGTCACCGGGATGTGGCCCAGGTAAATCTGTGTTTGCTTGTGAGGGGCAAGAGGGGAATTATAGGAGGCAGGAATGGGCTGTGTCCTTTGTTATGCTTCTATGACTGGGAGGAGAAAATAAAGTAGTGATAAAATTGGATGACTCAGAGTGATTCTGTGTATTAAATACCTCAAACACTTACTCTGAGTCCCTAGCAGAGAAGTAATTAAGGAGCAGTCTATAGTGGGAAGTGAGCGCTCTGGTGGGCAAGAAGCATCGCTAGAGGACAGAGATGGTTTTAGTGTGGCTGTTCACAGGGAAAAGAGCTTTGGCACTTCAGCAACCCCTGTCTCCCCTATGGCATCTGCATCTCCTGGGAATTACTGGCTCTGTGGGCTGATAGATCTGGGGAGTGGGCACGCTCTGCCTCTTTGTATTGCTTACCCAGGTCCTCGTGATCTCTGGTGAAGTTGCGTTACAAAACTCAGACTCATAAAAGAGCTCAGTTTAGGGTGGTTGTTTTTCCTTCACTCACTGATTCATGCTTTCCTCTGGTGTAAACTCTCACAGCTCCAGAGCGTGCACCAGTTCAGATGTGCCTGCTGGGTCCTGGGCTGCCTCTGTACCCACTGCTGCTGCAATTGCTCCCACAGACACAAACTGGCTTGCTATGGCTCTTCTTGCCTTTCTGCAGTGTAGGAATAGACAGAGGGCCCATGGGGTTGTTCAGGAATATTACTGGTTTCCAGTGCTGGCATAATGCTGCCTTCTAGGTAGTACTCCTGTGCTGGACAATTTCCCAGTAAAATAGTAAATGGCAACTGCAGAGAAGTAAAGGCGATGGCGTATTTCTTTGACTGACATCTCAGAGCCGGCAGAGCAAATGCAATTAGGATCCACAGTGTGTTGCAGCTTCCTTTCTTCATTTCCTACCCTGGAAAAGCAGCTGTTAGGTTCAGGTTAAGCTTGGTTCCTGCTTTATGTCAGCCTTATAGTGGTGGAGAGGCTCTGGGGAGGGAGGGTGGCATGTGCCTGCAAGTGCCCTCTGCTTTGGGAGCAGCTGGAATCTCTCAGGGCTCAGGTGAGACAGGACCTGCTGCTGCTCTCCTACTGGCGAGGGTGATTTTGGTAGTAGAATCATAGAATCCCAGACTGGTTTGGGGTGGAAAGGACCTTAAGATCATCCAGTTCCAACCCCCTGCCACGGGCAGGGACACCTCACACTACACCAGGTTGTTCCAAGCCCCTGTGTCCAACCTGGCCTTGAACACTGCCAGGGATGGGGCAGCCACAGCTTCTCTGGGCACCCTGTGCCAGCGCCTCAGCACCCTCACAGGGAAGAGCTTCTGCCTTAGATCTAACCTGAACTTCCCCTGTTTCAGTTTGAACCCATCACCCCTTCTTCTGTCATTACAGTCCCTGATGCAGAGTCCCTCTCCAGCATCCTTGTAGCCCCCTTCAGACACTGGAAGCTGCTCTGAGGTCTCCACGCAGCTTCTCTTCTCCAGGCTGAACAGCCCCAATGTTCTCAGCCTGTCTCCATATGGGAGGTGCTCCAGCCCCGATCATCCGCGTCGCCTCCTCTGGACTTGCTCCAACAGCTCCATGTCCTTCTTATGCTGGGGACACCAGAACGCACACAGTGCTGCAAGTGGGGTCTCATGAGAGCAGAGCAGAGGGGCAGGATCCCCTCCTTAAGTAAGTGTGAGCTTGTCCCAAACTCAGCAGAGCTTGCACTGTGGTGGCCCTTCAGTGCTCAGACCTGCATTCCTCATCAGGGAGAAATCCCTGTTGGTGTCCACAGATGGGCAAAGCGACCGAGGGTTCGTGCTACCTGTCTTCACCGGGGGCAACTGATGGGTTCTTTGGTTTTGCAGGGTCAGCAGATGGTGCACTGTGATCAGAAAGAAGGGGGGGGATGGGGAGGAAGGGCAGTTATCCTTCAGATTTGCCCAAAGGAGGTAACTGAAAACGAATTGCTACCAAAAGCCAAGGGCCATAGTTGATTGTGGTGGAGCACTGTGGGTCACTCACCTGTAGGGAAAAAGAACAGGAAGGAGTCAGAATTGTTTCTCTCCTGGTGAGGAAAGAGGGTCTCAGCCATATCATTTGGTTTGTAGGGTTACTCTGTAGCTTGCAGAGTCTGGCATGAAAATCAGGCTTGGAGCAGTGCTTTAATCACTGGGAATCATGTAGTGGGTGAAGGCAGGAGCAGCCATGGCTTGTCCCAGGGACCGCGGGGTGGCCAGGCTGCAGCATCCCTCCTGCCGTGGGCACACCTGAGCCGGCCCCCATGGGCAGCACGTGGTGGGAGAAGCACGGGCCCCTCTCCACTGGGTCCTGCAAGTGTTCACACACCGTGTAGACGAGGCCCTCAGTGACATGGGTTAGTGGTGGCCTTGGCAGTGCTGGGGAATGGTTGGGCTTGATGAGCTTAAAGGTCTTTTCCAACCTGGTAGATTCTGCGATCCTATGTAAATCCTGGGCTTGGCTGAAGAGAGCAGCAAGGTGCAGGCTCCATGTGCACAGAGCCACTGCGCTACCAG
Organism: Strigops habroptila; assembly: GCF_004027225.2. Lineage (NCBI taxonomy): Eukaryota > Metazoa > Chordata > Aves > Psittaciformes > Psittacidae > Strigops > Strigops habroptila. The sequence continues at coordinate 1,731,965 of NC_044284.2, forward strand.
CCTGCTCCAACTGGGAGTTTTACCTTTCAGTTTGAACATTGCTGCTGTGCAGTGCTTTATTTGTTAACAAATCTAAGCAGTGCAATGTTTGCTATTCCCAGTGCTCCTTAGATGTCTCCACGCAGGCAGACAGCGATGCCCACGTGAACTGGTGAATTGTTTTGCAGCGGGGCCTCTGGATGCGGAGGCAGGAGAAGCAAGGAGGCATGGACCCACTGCCCAAAGGTGGTGGTGGGAAAAGGGCTGCCCTCAGTAGGCAGTGGCTCCCCAGGACTAAACCTCTTCTGTCTCTCAGATAAACTCTTTCAAAATCACTAAAGCTATTGCAAGGGTTCAGGAGATAAAAATAATGATGAAAAAGTGGATCTTTTTTTCACTAAATTGCACTTTTTCTGGATACTTTGACTCAGAGTTCCTGTAGGATTAAAGAAAAAGTTCTTCAGCTTCCTATATCTGGTGACAAATTAAGTACTACCCTCTTTCAGTGCTCCTGGCTCTTGTGCCTCTGCTTTTGTGCTGAAGTAACCACGTACAGGGATGTGCTACAGCCTGCACTGCTCTGTGTCCGCTCCCTGCAGTAATGCTGCATGTAGAGGAAAGCTAGGACAGCATCAGGAATTATGGAACCAAAGCAGGAATGGGAACCAAAGTTTCTTCAAGCAGTCTAAATGCAGGGCAGCTCCGTTGAAGTCTGTGGTGTTAGGTGGGCGCTGGCTGTAACAGCTCTGAGGGTTGGGCCAGCCTGATTATACTCTGGATTCCAGTGCTTCAGAAAGGACTTTCAATATTTGAAGGGGATATGTGAAACGACTTCCAATACCTTCCAGTATCTGCAGCTTCCAGTGTCTCAAGGAGGCTACAAGGGTGCTGGAGAGGGGCTCTTCATCAGAGGCTGTAGCGATTGGACAAGGGGTGATGGGTTCAAACCAAAACAGGGGAAGTTCAGGTTAGGTACAAGGAAGAAGTTCTTTACTATGAGGGTGCTGAGGCGCTGGCACAGGGTGCCCAGAGAAGCTGTGGCTGCCCCATCCCTGGCAGTGTTCAAGGCCAGGTTGGAAACAGGGGCTTGGAGCAACCTGCTCTAGTGTGAGGTGTCCCTGCCCGTGGCAGGGGGTTGGAACTGGATGAGCTTTAAGGTTCTTTCCAACCCAAACCATTGTGTGATTCTAAGACTTTAAAGTATGCATGTGTAGCACAAATATTAGAATAGGAATGTTCCTATCTAACCGGAGATATGTGAAAAGCAATCACCTGGCTCTCCTTGTAGCTTACAACCTTTGATAGTTCAACTTACTCTTAAATAGAAAACCAAATCACATGCTGATTTTTTTGACTTGCTGTTGTTATTAAGGACAGCTTTGGGGAAGATGGGCAACAAAGCCGTTTCTCCTCTACTTGTACAATGCAAAACCCAAGTGCTGCCCAAGCAGCAGCCAGCCCCTGCACAGCGAGCTGGATGCGGTGATGCTGGTGACACTCTGCTCCATTGGGATCCTTGCCTGCACCAGGGCTGTCCCCTCGGGGGTGGCAGAAGCTCTGCTGTGCAGGGCACGTGAGCAATTGCTCTTGTTTTTAACACGTCAGATCATAACTTGCTCATCCCTTCAGTGTCAGGGTTGAAAAACACTGTCAAAATGCAAATACAGGAGCTGGCTGAGGAATAGGGGAGTATTGCTATCTGGGTGCTCCAGATTTAGACATTGTGATTGATAAAGGTTGTAAAATATATTACTTCTTTCCAAGCAAAGAGACACTCCATTAGTATTATACAACTTGAACGTGTTTGTTTTAAGAATAACAGCTCTGTTTCACAGCAAGTGTGAGTACCCATGTGTGCAGGCGCACATCTACACACACACACTGCAGCAGTCCAGCACTGCATGGAGTTAGCTGCTGAACTGAGCTGGCAGTGTGGAATGTGTTATCAACTCCCCACAGGGTTGGGCATAGTACCTGTACAACAGAGTGGAAAAGTCTGAGTTGTACTGAGTGGGAATGTTTCCCTACCTACACTTGCCCATGTTCAAGTTGTAACTTCATGATCCCGTTTGTGTTCTTTCCTATTATTTGTATAAGCTGAAGGGAAAAGAGGCAGGAAATGGCTCTCCTGTGGAAGGAAAAGGTCTTGGCAGGACAACAGCTCTGTGTATGCTGGTAAATGCTGCTGGCTATGAGGAGCTGCTGAACACAAGGTGTATGTGGTGAACCGAAGGGAGTTTGCAGAGGGATAACGATAACCCTAGGGCCTGGTTGGGTCTCCTAAGGCCAGGACATCTGGAAGCTCAGGGACCTTCAGCGGGCAGGATGGTGGATTACTGCAGTGAACAGATCCAACTAATCCCCCCTCAAATCACCCCTAACCACATGCTCAGAGGTTTCTCCCAGCCTACTGCTCCCCACCTCAGGCTGCAGCTCTGAGGGACGCTGCTACTTTGCCGTAGCGTGGCTCTCTGCCCCAAGGCATGATGGTGTAGTTGTAGTGCCTGGGCACAGCCAGCGCTTCCAGCCCTCCTGCTCCTTGCTGGGGTGGGAGATGTCTGGGTGGGCAGGGATGCTGCTGCAAGGCAATGGAGCAGCAGCCGGGATTGCCAGGAAACAGCTCGGCTCCTCCCTGCCCCGCTGCAAGGATGCAGCTCAATAGCATCAGCAGGACCCCTATGCTTTTGACCTTGGGTTTTCTCTTGATGTGCATAAAGCACAGTGTGGGGTTAGAGGCTTTTAATGGAAGGAAACTGAGGAAGCCAGTGAATTATTTTGAATAGTAAATGTTAATATGTTTTGTTCCCAGAAATTTAATAGAATATGAGAGCGGGAAGTCACTGGAAATCATTAAAGAGGAGGGTGTTGGTTAAAGAAACTGAAGCTTAGGACCTCTCTCTCTAGTAACTCTCAAAATTTCCACTGATGGATTTCCAAATAGCTACACTAAAGCTCTGGAAATCGGAGTATTATTTCCAGAGGACATATTTAAGCCTGATGCTCACAAGACAAGCTGTTGGTTGCATGAAATAAATCCCTGCAGTTCAGTCCCCTCTCTGGGTTAACTCGCTCCCTCAGTGAAAAGCTGGGAATGCCAGATTGCCAAGTGGGTGGAAAAAGGGAGAGAGAATTGGTCTGATGAGCTGAGGAGTCCCCATCCCCTGGTGTAATCCACGCAGCACCCTCCCTGCCCAGCATGGTGCTTCCAGGAAGGATTCAAGCTTCCAACACCTCAGCATTCCTGCCCAGGGACATGAAACAAGATCAGTAAAAAACCTGTTTACTACAGCATGGTCTAGTTTTCTGATCCCAACAGATTGCTGTACATTGGGTGTGAAACTCCCTAATGTTTGAGTAATGATGCTGGAACCTCTTTCACTGACAGCTCTGAGCAAAGCACTTTCTGAGGTTACATAAAGGCCTAAAAAGCGAGCTAACCCCAAACCTTCATTGTGCAGCAGATCTGAGTCCTGTGAAGTCTGGGTGTTGCCAGATTTTAAAGTTGTGCTGCTACCTTATATAAATACTCATAAATACTTACAGTAAGTGTCCTAAAAAGATCTTTAACTCTGAGTGAGCTGCAAGAAGGTGTTGCAGGGCTGCCCCATCTCTGCCGGCAGAGATGGTAACGTTGTGGTTTTCACTTTGGGTTTGGTCCACTTTGAGAAAGAAAGGAGAGAGACACGAAGGCCAGGTTGGACGGGGCTTGAGCAACCTGGTCTATAGTGGAAGGTGTCCCATGGCAGGGGGTTGGAACTGGATGAGCTTTAAGGTCCTTTCCAACCCAAACCATTCTGTGATTGAGCGGCATGCAGTGCACTGGCCTGCTCCATAGAGAGAGCTGGTTCCCTTCAAGTCCACCCTGAATTGCAGATATCGGGGATCACATCCCAGGCAGAGGAACAATACTACTTCCATTTCTGATGTCCACAAAGGGGGCAGAGACCTTTCCTTGTGCTTCTGTGCTCTAGTCTGGTGCAGCAACAATTATAAATCACATTTATAAATTCCACCCGGGTGCTGCAGCCCTTGCTCTGAATCTCAAAATGTATTTGAGATTTATTGGCATTGTGCTGCTTTTGACATAAAGGATGTGGGGGACAAAGAGCAGGAGCTTCTGTGCTATAAGGAAGCACATAAAAACCCGTCACACGCTTGTAATTTCATGCCTCTAGATGTTGTTATCCAAACGTCATTGTACTCACAACTATTGTGTGCATTAAATCTGATGTGTAAAATACTACTTGGTGTTAAAAACACGATAGTAGCATGAATGGCTAGGAGAGCTCTTGTTAGCTCTTATTGTCTTGTCCTTGGTCTGACTTAAGGCAGAAAATCAAGCTTACTGCATTTAAAATGCTTTCAGGAAGATGTGCTTAAGTAAATAGATGTCTTTATTTTCAGTATTTGAAGAGGCACATAAAGAGAAGGGGGGTTGTATAAAGGTGAAGGCCATGTGATGGAGCTTATTAATGCATATTAAAAATTGCCATGGATTTATTTTTTTGGCAGAATTGAATCAGGGTCCTAAAGGACCCGTGACATTTTTCAAACAAAGTACCTGTTATACCCTTTGTTGTTGTTGCTTACTCTAAGCTAGGTGAGGAACCAGCGCTAAATCACAGCCGTACCCGCGTTTCCGCTCCTTGGAGAGAGCAGAGGAGAGGGACAGGGCACCTGAGCAAAGGGAAAATGTAGAAGAGGAAAAGCACAGGGCGGAAATACCAGAGGAAGGGAAGAAACAGGGGAAAAAGCAGAAAAGAGAACCAGAGAGGCAAGGGAATGAAAAGGAACAGAGAGGGAAAAAGGGTAGAAAAATTAAAACACCATGACAGAAGATGAAGTAATGTCGTATCTGGCTGCATATTGGGCTGCAGGTCCCCTTTTCTTCTGGAAGGAGAGCTATCTGATGTGTCTTGTTACTGTCAAAAGGAAAAAATCAGTTGTTGTGATTTAGAGGAGCTAAGTATTTAAAATAAAATATACATTCCGTGCTTTCCCACACCGATTCAGCGATAACCGGGCAACTCGAATCAATGCGCTCTTATCAAAGCCCAGAGATTGTATTTTTAAGGTGTTTATAGACTATCTCTGCACTCATTGTGCCCTCTCACAATTACAGATGGGGACGATGAAAACACATGTTCCCATGCAATTGGTTGCTGCTACCTTCTAAAAAGCCAAAGCCAAATGAACTTCAATAAGTAACTAATAGCGTCTTTGTGAAAAGCAACCTGAGGAGTTTTGCCTTACTACTGGCAGTGGAAGCAGACCTCTCGAGGAGAATAAGCCTTCCTAAAAAGCCAGGTTTAAGATAAGATTTGAAGGAGTTTGACTCAGCATTTCCAACCTGATGCAAATGAATTGTGGACCTGGGCTGGACAAGCGTTAAGAATACATCTTCCATAAATCTTTACATTGTGTTTGGAGAGACCGGTAATCGGAAACATCAGCTGTGCTTGCACAAAGAGCAGAGCAGAGCTCTGATAAATGCACTGATCCCAATTTGTGCATCGCTTTCCGAGTCATCAAAGCCATTTTAAAATCAATATGTTATGCTTAAATGGGAGGCCATGTGTCCCTTGCTGGGCAGGAAGAACCCATTGAGCCTGTGCAGGGAGAGTTAACATCCTAGTTTTGCAGTGTCTTGTACAAACCAGAGAATATAAAGAATATTCCAGGAAAGCCATAAAGGGAGATGACGCAGGAACGGTTTCTGGGATGTTAAAAATACAGTTTATGCTTATGAGCTGCTGTGTGAGCCTGACTGCAGTGGCTGACTCGGGGTGATGCTGTGTGGATGACAAGGGAGAGCTTCACAAATGTCAGGAGTGCAGAGCTGAGTCCCCAGCAGCTCCTGCAATTTTAACATGTAAGGAGGCCAGAAGACAGCTCGGTGCAGTGATGATAATGCAATGCCACTAATGTATGTAAAGATGCGTCTGAGAGCATCAGTGGGTCTGCCAGCAGCACTTTGCTGGACACCACAGTGATCAAATCTGGGTAGGGGCTGCAGGCCTAAGTACAGGTCTGTGGGATCAAGCCACTAGTTTTTAATGGGCTTGAGCCCTTCTTAAATAAACCTTCATTAGGGTGGCACCGCTAAGTCTGCTTCCTACCGAGCAGCAGGAAGGCAGAAAGAGCATCTACAACAGTAATAGTTTATCACAAATTGATTTTAAGGCTGGAATAACAGGAAGCTTAGAGAGGTTGGATGAGGGGTGAAGGGTTGGGAAGAAAGAGGTAGAAACAGAGAGGGACAAAGCCCAGCTGGCTGCGGGTGAAGGAGGGATGTGTCTTCTCTGTTTTCTTCTGTCAGCTGAAGCACACACCCCCCCACATTGCAAGCAGGAGATCTGAATGCTTGTGGTACACCTACAGCACCATTCTCACCTTCGTACCCTGTCTGTAGTGCCAGGCGAACAGGGCGAACTGGGTACGCTGCCCTTTACACCCTTCCAACATCCCACTCCACAGCTGGGACCCACTGCTGGGTTGTTCAGGCTGTGATTTACTGCAGGATCTGCTTAAGGAGCTTCATTGTGGTCTCCAATTTCCAGAGATGATTTTTTAGTCTGTCCAAAATACACCTGCAACATCTCAGACCTGTCCATGTCTTTTATTTTGCCTCCTGGGTATAAAGTAGTGTGGCTTTTAGAACGTATCTGAATACGGGGGTTTAGTAGCTTGGATTGCTTTTATATGTTTATGATGAAAGTAACAGCCTCTTAAAAGAATGGGTTATTGATCATGGGAAGACAGTAGATGTTTTTTAACTTTAGAAGAAGAACCACAAATCCAATTATATATAAATATATTTTATTTAAAGGCATTTTATTTTATTAAGAACACTATATCTGGTGTTTACAGAAATGGAATACATCTTGTTTTTTCAGATGAGGGTACAGAGGAAACCATGGTGGGAGTCAGCCCTTCTCACTCAGTGAGTGCACTGATGTCAAGAAGTCAAAATTAGACTCTTCCCAGATTGCATAAACTACTGAAAGATTCAAAAGTAAGGATTTGGAGGGCTGTAAAATTCCCGTTTCAGCTGAGAAACTATCTGCAAGAGTTGTGATCTTTTGCACAGACACACACGGTGCATTCTTTCTTGACTGAAAATTTAGGACTACCATCATGTGTGCCTATATGCACACCAATACATGTATGATGTGTAGCTGAGCATGTATAGCAATGTGTGTGTATATGTTTCTAAAGCTGTATGCATACTGCAGTGCGTTATGAAGATCCAAAAGTGCTTTTGGCCACACAGTCTGTGCCATTTCTGAGTATGCTGAGTCCTGCTGGTGCCTGTAGCAGCTTCTCCCACTGTCCTGCTCGGTGTGTGATGGTGAAGCGCAGCAGAAACTCCCTCCCTGACCTTCTTGTGACCGGGTGCCTGAACGTGGGGACTGGTTTGCGTGTTCCAGAACAGCAGCTCTGCCAGAGGTGACCATGGGGATGTGAGGACAGTGGCCTGAGCCTCGTGAAGCAGAGAAGAGCTGCCTTTAGCCTTGAGTTTGCACCTTCCACCATTTCCAGAGGCTAAGCAGGAAACTAGTCCTTCCCTGAGAGAAGTCAACCAAAGAGGCTTTATGGATTCAAGGAAGCTGGCGGGACTGTGTGAATGCCAATGGTCTTTGTCATGAACCAGATCTCTTCGAGCTGGATGGTTCTGTCGATTAAATCCCATCCCTTCAGAAGACAGGAACAAAATCACCATTTTATAATGTTTTGGCAAAGCAAAATATTTTTATTTGCTGGCAAGGGTTTAACTTGTGTGTGGCCATGCTTCCCGCCTAGGGTGGCAAAGAAAGAGACTTCACTAGTGAAATGCTGCCTTGCCAGCCTGTGTTACCCCAGTGATAAAGTGCTCCAGCTACAGAAGTCACCTTCTGTGTTCAGCTGAGCTCAACTGGAATCATGCTCTGTAGCTGTGCCATTAAGTGACTCTGAAGACATTACGGTGCAGAGCTGTGCGTGTGTATTTCAAGCGATAATAAAAACTCACCAGATGAATTGAAGGAGCACAGCTTTTCATTGCAGCAAGTTGGGACCGGATAAGCAACTCCATCATTGTGCTAAGGCAGCAGATGCACTCGGTGTTTGGAGGAAATGGTTCATGACCTGATGATGCTTCCCAAGGGATGCAGCCAGGAAACAAAGACGCTGGGGGCCCCTCGGGTGGGAGCAACACCGGCGGGGAGGGCGAGGGAAGCAGGAGGAGCAGACAATGGGAGAGAGCAAGGAGAAAGGTGCGGTGCAAGCAGAAAAACCCTTTGCCGTGCTTCAGGCTCGCTCTTGCGCTCAGAGCTGTGGGACAGAAGGTAATAGCTAAGGTAAGAGCCCCTTCCTGAAGACCAGCAGAGCACACCAGGAGGGTGCTGCAGCCACTGTCTCTGCAGTAAAAGTGAGGACCAAGGCCACCATCAGCATGGGCACAGACTGCAGTGGTCAGGTCCAAGATCTGCATTGCTCTGGGACCTCCAGCAGGTCCCTGGAGCAGGGGGAGCCTCTTGCCCCACATGAGGACTACAACCTCCTGGACACCAGGCAGGAAGCTCACTGAACAACCATATTAAAGTGGATCCCTGGCCAAGTGCATGCTGATGGGGTGTTACTGGGGTATTTCAGTTCCTGAGCAGCCAGCCCTGAGAGTACATGGGTGCTGGTGCCCAGAGTGTGGTGCGTGGGGGGAAACACAAGGGTCAGAGGCAGAGCTGGCTCCCGGCTGCCCCTGCACAGGGGAGGTCTGAGCTGAAGGTGTGCAATCCTGGCAGGGGCTTTGCCATTTCCCACAGCACCCTCCTCTTGAGCCCCCCATGGGCAGCATCCTGTTGCTGTCACAGGGGGGCAGGGGCACGTGGCCGCACCAGTGTGCAAGCACAACAAAACCCTGCATGTGTCCTAGAACCATGGAATCAGCGGGGTTGGAAAAGACCTTTAAGCTCATCCAGTCCAACCGTTGCCCAGCACTGCCAAGGCCACCACTAACCCATGGCACTGAGGGCCTCGGCTACACGGGGTGTGAACACTTGCAGGGACGGTGACTCCAGCACTGCCCTGGGCAACCTGTTCCAATGCCTGAGCACCCTCTGGGGAAGGAATTGTTCCTCATCTTCATCTAAACCTGCCCTAGAGCAGCTTGAGGCCGTTTCCTCTTGTCCCATCCCTTGTTCCTTGGGAGCAGAGACCAGCCCCCTCCTGGCTCCATCCTCCTGTCAGGCAGTTGCAGAGAGCGATAAGGTCCCCCCTGAGCCTTCTCTTCTCCAGACTAAACCCCCCCAGGTCCCTCAGCCGTTCCTCATCACACTTGTGCTCCAGGCCATGTAGAGCAGTGGCTCCCACCCTTCCAGGAAGGGTCCCCAGCACACAGCGATGGGCATCAGCATGGCCCAGTCTGTGCCTGCAGGGCACCAAGGCATCTGAACCCACACTTGAGGAGCTCTGCAGCAGCTCTGATAACCCAGCTAAGGGTTTGCCCCCCTTGTCCCTGCATCAAACGAAATCAACTCAGCTGCACTGGTGTGAGAGAGTGAATACATTTTAAAGCAATACCTGCAAGATGAAGGTGCAGCAAATGAAGCTATAAGCGTTGCTAACAGGCTGCACCGACAATGGTGTTGCCTGCTGCTGTCACCCGGGGGTTTAAAGACAAGGAAGTGAAATAAAGCTGGTTTTGTTGGAAAGGATTATGGTTTCTGCACCACTGCTCCATCCCCTATATGGTTCCTGTTTCCCTGTGTCCTGCTGACCTGTCCCACCTGAGCTGCCTCACCAGGGAGCAAACCTGCGGCTGCTTTGGAGGCTGCTGGGGCATGGGAGGGGGAACCAGAGGAGGCAGCAGCAATGGGAGGGGATGAGTGTGGCCTGGGGAAGGCAGCAGGAGATAAAGCAGCTCTGTGAAGCAGGGGCTGAGGCTGGTGTGATGCTGTGACGAGCTGTGGCGCCTCAGAGGACTTGTCCCATGCCGAGGGTGGGTTCCCGTCACTTTGACTCGTTTCAGTGTGTGCAAGTGTGCGTGCTGAGCCCAGAGACCAGCCACTGCTGTGTTTTCCCACAGTTGTGGCAGTCTCTGCTGCCCTGTGATTTGCAATATGTGTTTTATGACTCACATAAACTCATGCTTTCGCTGCCTCAGGGAATTTCACCCCAGGAAGCACTGAGCTCGCTTGTCTTCCTTCACATCCATAGGCACAAACACCTTGGGCAGTTTTTCTGCTACTGGGATTTCTGTATCGCTCGCTTTGGTTAGGTCCTTCTTTAAGAAGTTAAACCTGTCACTGCAAGTCCATTGACTCTCCATAGAATGTTTCTTTCTTTCCTGAGGTCCTTTTGATAATCAGTTGGCATATTAGCACTGTTAGAATCACAGAATCCACTAGGTTGGAAAAGACCTTTAAGATCATCCAGTCCAACCGTTGCCCAGCACGGCCAAGGCCACCACTAACCCATGGCACTGAGGGCCTCGTCTGCATGGTGAACACTTAGCATCCATCCAGCTTCTAGCTTTAGTATTATTGTGTAATGCACTTCCTTTTGTGCTACCTGAAGCTCATAAGGCATCTATCAGTTTGATTCCTGACGGGGGAGAAGGTATCTGTAATCTGTGTTTTGTGTCTCTTAAAAGGACTAGGAATCCCAAGTGTGGTAACTTGTGGGTTTTTGTCTTGGAGAATTAGGATGTCTTTGCATTACTGAGCAGGCAAACACTGAGCAGTGCTTGATCAATACGAGGCATTGCCAGAGGTGTGGTATAGTCTACTGCAGCTGACAGTAAGTGTTGCTATAGGCTATGGAACTAGGAATATGAAATGCCAAACGGCAGTAATAATTCATGCATCCTGGGACATATAAAACCAACAGCATGTCAATAGCTGTGGCACGCTCTGCAGAAAATATGCAGGATTTAGATGTTGCAGGAGCCTGTGTTTTATTTTAAACCATGCTTTCCTTGGCAAAAATACAGAGTTTCCCCATTTGTTAAAAGCATGCATTTTTGGTTTCATGTTGCTACTTTTCTATCAAGATTCTAAGAGCCGTGCGGCTCAAAAGGGGGCCTGACATTCAAAAAGCAAAATATATGTATTTATTGAAGAAAACCACATAAAAGATTTATAAAACAGAGGATGCAATGCTACTTGAGATTCATGGGCCTTTTCACGATTCATAAAAGTGTATATGGTTCTCATGTTGGCTTCAGAGGGAATCAGACTTTGCTAGATAGGTTACCCAGGAGGTCTCTGGCACTGCCTTAAAATGAAACTTATTACAATCACTTTGCATTTTACTTGGATTATTTTGTAAAATAAGGACTTCTCCAGTATTTATCCTCTTAAAAAAAACCCTTCAGGATAATTAATATTGCTTGTCTCTTCTGAAAAGATACTGGGGAGGATGAGTTATTGCAGCTGGGAAGGTACAGCAGCCGTAGGAAGGGAGACTGTCTGTCTAAAACACGTTCTCCCCTGTGCCACTATGGCACTGCTGCCTGGGAACCTAAAGGTGATGAATGCATGTCGCTTCTGATTATATGAATATAGGTCTTAATGTACAGGTAATATTTCTAAGAGAATGGAAAATAGTTTAAAAAAGGGAGAAAGCATCACAAAGAAACCCACCATACATGAATTAAATCTTCTCCTGTGAGAGGCTGAGAATGCAAATCCATATAGATCGCCTGCTCTTCCATGTGACAGCAAACCCTTTACTTCAGAGTTGCAGTTGCCTATTCTTTAATGGGAAAACATCTTAAATATAATATCTGTTTTTGAAGACCATCAAGTGATTTTGATGGAGTGGACTGCACCTACCTAAACAGGCACTAATAGATATTTAAGCCCATCTTGCTGAAGCTAGAGTGTGACAGAGAGGATGATTAAAAAACTTAATCCTGCTAACTGTCTGAGACCTATGAAAAGGGATGTCTTTGTTCTGAGCAGAGCATCTTGGCTCGTTCTGCTCCTTCAGCTTGGTTTGGAGGAGGAGGTATTTTACAGTCCTGCCATGATATTTGGCAAACTTAAAGCTCTCACAGCTGATCCTGCTTCTGTTTGTATTAAAAGAATGTCTATGGAGCTTATATTATGGGGGGGGAAACCTGCTATCTCTACTTATTGTATTTTCATTGTCTCTTTTCTGATGCCTGTACTGTTTGCCAGCAGCCCAGGGGCCACTTTGATGCTTGCTTTGATGCCATGGTTGATCGTGTTGCACAGTTGAGCCGACATTTTTCCTTTCGAATCAGAGCTGGCATACTGGGTGGGGAAAAAAACCAATAAAGCTTTCCTATAATTCTGGTTATCTCATAGAGTCTGCATTTGTTACAGCTGCTGAGGTGCTGGAAACTGGTGCTCGTAAATACCTATGTATATTCTGATTTGGTTTTGGTCTCAGAGATGTTTTTGCCTGCTTCTGTTCTTTCACCCCTGGCCACTCATGCTTGTGTACCTGAATGCCGAGTGGATATTGCCTCGGGAAGACACCAGCCTGCATGTGTTACCTGGATTATGTGCATGGCACAACCTACACCCTGTTCACTCTTCTTGCTCTAAGGGATTAACATCCAATCAAGAAATACAAACTAATACAAGCAATTCACCCAGGGAAGTGTAAGCAGCCAAAATAACCAGAACATTAATACTGGCAGCAGCCAAATAGGGCAGCGTGGCTGGGTTTGAGTGTGCTGTGTGATGTCCACCTCTGTCTCGCTGCTCTTGAAGGTATACAGCTTCACCATAGAATCAGAGAACCAACCAGGTTGGAAAAGACCTTCAAAATCATGAAGTCCAACCGTTGCCAAGGTTGGACTAGCTGCCAAGGCCACCACTAACCCATGGCACTGAGGGCCTCGGCTACACGGTGTGTGAACACTTCCAGGGACGGTGACTCCAGCACTGCCCTGGGCAGCCTGTTCCAATACAAGACTTTCTGGTGCCCACAGAAAGATTCACTTGCTGGCCCCCTTCTTTGCCCCATGCTCCATGTGGTAATGCCAGGCAGGACTTAGATAATACCTACTTGGCTGTAGCTATTCCTTTTCTCCCTATGTCTCCCAGCCATTTGCGGACTGATGAGGAACCTTCTGTTTCCATTTTACAGATGGAAAAGGAGAGACTTTGAGAGGCCGAGTGATTTGTCCAGGATGATGCAGCAAATCGATGGAACAAAAAGGGATCAGGCCACTCCGTGCAGTTGAGGAGTGCCTTTAACTGCCCCATGGGGTTTTCTAGGGAACGGCATGCAGGTCCCCAAAGAGGCAGCTTCCATTGCAGGAGTGTTCCTCCATTATTTCTGTCCCATTATTGCTGTGAACAATGGAGCAATACAAAATGTATTATTCATCTCTCCTACTCATAAAATCAATACCTATCAAAACACAAATACAATTTAAATCAAAGGGCACTTGTTGAGTGCAGATCCTACTAATTAGGTCTGATTTCCCAACAATTTCTTAAATTATTTATTCAAGGGATGGGTGGCAGCCACTTTACGTGCCCCAGAGTGAATATTATAAACCTCTCGTCATGATACAGCAAATGTGAAGTGTAGTACAATGCAGTGTGATTTGTAACCCTGATGAACTAATGTAATATCAATAGACATCAATCTGTGCAGAAAAAAATCTGTCTCGTCGTAACATCTAATGAGAGATGTCGAAAGCCAATAACCTTGTGAAACGGGCACATCTCGGTGAAGGATACAGCCTGTGCTGCTAGGAAACAAGTAAAAATGTAATACCCACCTGCAGTGGAAGTTACTAAACCACCAGCACCACGAAAGAGGTTTGCATCATGCATGGACATTTGTCAGGAGAGCAGCTCCCTCCAGGCTGGTGCTTAGTTCTGCAAGCAATTCCACTGTAATATCGGAGCCCTTTCTCTTATGCTGGTACTGCTTTGTCTAGCCCCGTAGTTAACACCCAAACAATATTTATTCCAGATCTAGTTAATTACACTTTTAAAGCCTGCAAAGAAAAGAGCCAATGGTTTTGGAGACTTTTGTGTACAAATTAGGAAGCAGCTCTCCTGTACAATGAAAATTCGCATTGCCAGTCATTAATGTTAGATGAGTGTCCTTCGGATTTTAGTCATAAGGATTTTCCTTATGCAGCTTCTTTGGATTTGAATTTTCAAACATACACTCCCATCCATACAGCAGGTCTGAAGATTCCATCACACCAGCCATGTGCCAACTGAGAATCCTTGGTCCTAACATACCAGCATTATACCTACTCACCAAATTGTTTCCTATCAGTGATTCAAAAGAACAGCCTGAAATACCGGCTACATTTTCTCCCCAATTCTTTGAGAATAGATGACTTTAAAAGTGAACATTTTATCATTTCACTTTTTCCTTTATCATCTGACAACAATTTAAGAACAAGTGTAATTTTGAAACCTAAACTAAATAGCGGAGCCTGGAGCTGCTATGACTTCAAAGGCAGCAACGCACAAGAGGCTGAAATGAAAGCATCAGAGTAATTCAGAGCTTAAACTTCTTACCCGGTGCCTTCTCCTCTGGCCTTAATGGTGACCAGGCTCCCAAAAAAGCTGCCAGGAGCCTGAGCAAAAAGCTGCAGTGGTCCAAAATGCCTATGTGCTTCAGCTGCTGCAGGCATTCTGTGATCTTCCTACACCATTGGCAGTACTTAGGTGCAATTGTGCAACCAGGGATGCAAGGCAGAGCCTTAATTCCGGATTTCATGGCATTTCAAAGTACAAGTCAGAATTGTAATGGTATTTAAACCTTCCTTATTAGTTGCACAATGAGTGTCTTTCAGCTAGTGTTCTGCAAAATCCTTCCTGGTGGTATGTAAAAGACACGGGCTGAAAGTCAGAGAGCTGGAAGTTGAATGCTGGATATGTGGAAATGGATCACTGAGCCTGAACTAATGGGAGGAGTAAGGGAGTCTGAAGAAGCACCGTATTAAGATATTGAGGACTAATAAGGGAAGTAGCATGGCACAAAGTATGAAGCAGCATGGCATGAATACATGGGTTACATAGGACAAATTCACCTTTAATTATTCAGCTCTCCTGCTTGTATTTTTGTTGAATTTAATTAATAGAGGTTTGTCTGGCATGTATGAAAACAAAAATCAATCCCAGAGTTTTTAAGGTGTAAGTCTTAGCTACATCAAGTGAAAATAGACAATCCTACATGTAATGTCGTGCGTTTTCTTATTCCAATTAAATGAGATATCTGGAAGGAGCATCAAACATTGCAGCTACTGTTTAGTAGTATTTTCCTTTTCTTCTGCCTAATTCCTTTCACACGTTTAAAAAGTGTGTGATTGTATAGTAGTGACTGCAAAGGTTTCCTGAATTAACACCATGGACTCATTCTAAATGGAGGGTAGGAGCACATCTGTTTCGAACAGCTTTGTAATATGCCTTTTGTGAGTTCAAGCCACATCCAGTCGTGACCACTTCAGTGAGCTCCTACATATACAACTACTATTTGCAATTATAGTAGCCAATGCACCTATAAAATGGCACGAGCATTTTGGTGCACTGAAATAGGTTCCTCTTCTCCCCTCTCCCTTAAGAATTCAGTTAGTGTTAAGTCAATCCCAAAGAAAAGTGTGTGTTCTTCCTCACGGCAGATGTGTTATTCACCGTGTTGGATAGGTATTTTATATTTGGCTTGCATTTCTCTTGAAGAGAGGCATGACATTTTCTGTAATTGTAACTAACCCAATTTTTCCACCATGAATTTTTGTAATTATAGAACATTACTAATATAATTGAAGTAATAAAAGCAAAGCGAACGGCCTAGATTATATCTCTGGGTTGTATCGAAAGGTTTAAAGTGTGTGGTTTTGCTGTACATCACACTGGATATAGTTTGGAAGTGATCACACACGGAAGATACCAGATACCCCATCATCACCAGCTGAGGGGTGTATACCTTTCATATGAGCCTACCTCAAATGACTTCCTTAAATAGGGAAATATGCTGTTTTCCACAAATGTCCTACAGATAAAGGTTTGTACAGCCCACAGGTATCTCCAGTGGGCAAAGTGAAAGTAAAGAAATAGAAACGTGTTCAATTGACAAATTTCTGATGTAACTGATTTTGCCTTAAACTGTGTAAGGATCAAAGAAAAGCTTTGCAGGATAGATCCTCCTTGGAATCATAGAATGGGTTGGGCTGGAAAAGACCTTAAGATCGCCTAGTGCCAACCACCTGCATGGGCAGGGATGCCTCACACTAGACCAGGTTGCTCTTGAACATTGCCAAGGATGGAGCATCCATCATGGTGATAAGGAGGCAGAGGACTGCAGTGGTGCTGCCTGGCCTCTGTTGTCGTACAGTTTGTAATGCATCTGTCCTGTGGAGCAGGAAAATGCTATTATATTTAGTTTTCAGAGGGAGAGCTAAGACAGGGACAGATACCACGGGGCCTATCTGCACACACAAGGGAACTCTGTAAAAGCTGAAGGGTTGAAGAAAGCTGTGTGGAGGCCTTGGCTAACACCCTAAACCATTAGACCATACTCACCAGATTTATGTTGCCAAGTCTGTTGCCACTGAAATCTGAAAGCAAACATTAGCAGCCAAGAGTATCATGCTAATTAATTGCCTCAGGAGGACAGGATTTCCAAGATCTAATGAAAGATGGAATCCAGCTCCCATATGTCCCATTTGATGGCCCAAGAAAACATGCCCACATTTTTCACAGAAACAGTGACAAATGTCCAGCTACTTGTTTCTCAGCTGAATAAAACTAATCTTCAGCCCCAGAGCTGCAAATGGCTGCTCATCATAGAATCAACCAGGTTGGAAAAGACCTTTAACATGATCAGGTCCAACCGTTCCCAGCTCTGCCAAGGCCACCACTAACCCGTGGCACTGAGGGGCTCGGCTACACGGGGTGTGAACACTTGCAGGGACGGTGACTCCAGCACTGCCCTGGGCAGCCTGTTCCAATGCCTGAGCACCCTCTGGGGAAGGAATTGTTCCTCAGCTCCATCTAAACCTCCCCTGGCACAGCTTGAGGCCATTTCCTCTTGTCCTAGCACCCAGCCTGAAAAGCCAGCCCAGGGTCTGTCACACAGGAACTGTTTTGATTCACCATGTCGAAGGCAGCTTCAGAACAGGACAACTGAGCACCAGAGCTCCTCTCTGTGCTGCTGCATCAGCCAATAGACCAGCAGGACCCCATACCTTGCACATAGCCAGTTCATTAATTGGGGGTTGGACTAGATGAACTTTGAAGATCCCATCCAACCCAAACTATTTTGTGATCCTATGAATCTATTATTAAAATGTTAATTTTAATTATTATCTTATTAATCTATTATTAAAAAATAAATTATGCTCTTGAAAAAATACTGTAAAGAGGACAGAAGCATCAATATCAATGCAGTTGGCAGTACGTGCCAGCACTGCCTTGCTGTGCTATGGGCTTAGTTTTGCGTGAACTTGATATTCCCGTAGATGGGATGTTCATGCCAGAAGGACAGTTGGTTGCTGGAGAGGGACTCTTCATCAGGGACTGTAGTGATAGGACAAGGGGTGATGGGTTCAAACTGAACCAGGGGAAGTTCAGGTTAGATCTAAGGCAGAAGTTCTTCCCTGTGAGGGCGCTGAGGCGCTGGCACAGGGTGCCCAGAGAAGCTGTGGCTGCCCCATCCCTGGCAGTGTTCAAGGCCAGGTTGGACACAGGGGCTTGGAGCAACCTGCTCTAGTGTGAGGTGTCCCTGCCCGTGGCAGGGGGTTGGAGCTGGATGATCTTAAGGTCCTTTCCAACCCAAACCAGTCTGGGATTCTATAGCCCCAGGGAGACAGCAGGGACTGGAAAACCTGGGCACTCGCCTAAAGAGGGAGGCCTGTCTGTAGATTATAGCCCTGTTCTGAATGGGGATGTCCTATCTCCACGTGGCTCTAAGGCATATGGAATTGTTCAGCTTGCGTAAATTCGTAATGTTTCTCATATTCATTATTCAAAGGATGTGTCTGTTGCCAAGCTGGTTCTCACTTGCACACATAAGGAAACCTTGTCCTATGTAAAGACCAGTATGCTGCTCTGCAGGTGCTGTGGCTGTACCCACAACCTGCCACGTTCGGGGAGAGGTAGGTGTTAGTCTCCACACACAGGAAGGTGGTCCAGCTCTGCTGATGTGAGGGTTTGATGCAATTCCCAGTTCTGTTTGGATAAAATTATCAGGCTGTTGCTGTGCACGCTTCTTTGTTGTACCATAGAATCATAGAATCAACCAGGTTGGAAAAGACCTTTAAAGGTCATCCAGTCCAACCGTTGCCCAGTACTGCCAAGGCCACCACTAACCCATGGCACTGAGGGCCTCGTCTACATGGTGTGTGAACACTTCCAGGGACAGTGACTCCCTCAGATCTTACCCTGCAGTGTGAATGTGTTTCATGTTTCACAGCAACAGCCCCAGCCCAGCTTTCTTGCCCAGAGGATGGTAGGGAGCATCTCGGTGGCCAACCGAACAGAGGGGAAGCTCAGCGCAAACAGGGAAGCAGCAGGATTGTGGCAGACCCTAGTGTATAACGCAGGTCTTCTGAGCATCCCCTTACCCACCCAACCATCATTAGTATGTGCTAAATGGTCAATTTCTGGAAACACCCCAAATTTTCTTCTTCCTCTTTCATCTTTTCAACATGATCCATGTGAAATTGCTCATCTAAAAAGAGTATCTTGACACCTGGTTTAGTGAAAATGGCTGCAAGGAGAGCAGGTACAAATGGCACGGCGAAGTTTTACCTTAAATAATGAAGAAAATCTATTTTGTTCTATCGACCCTGAGATTGAAGAGCAAAAAAAAAAAATCATAGGAAGGTCAAGGTAAGTAATTGTAACACATAAGGTCTTGTGTATTTCCTCGAGAGCTCTCAGGTTTGTCCAGAAGAATGACATTTCTGAACTTCAATAATATCCACACAGGAGGGCACATCATTTTGACATGTCTCGGTAAATCATTTAACACGATAAGGGCTGCCATTGTGCAGCCTGTGGGATAGACTTAGGCACAGCGTAGTTTTCTGCAACTGGGCTTCAATTTCACTCTAGATTTTGGGTGACATAAAGCTCAAAAGGAGCTCCTGATGCTACTCTCCCAGAGATGAGATCAACACTTATGAGTACATGTTTTGATGACACAGCTGAGAAAATTGAAGTGATTATTATCATGGAAGGACCAAGGTGATAAGTACCATGTTCTGTATGAACAACTGTCAGTCAGAAAAGCCAACAAAGGTCATAATCTGTTATATTAATGTCATAAATGTTATCACACACTGACATCATGATGGTCAACTGGGATTCTTGTGCTTGTTTCTTTATTAAGTGCTGCTCTTCTTAAACTTCTCTGTGTCCTGGTCAGACAAGTTGAGTTTTCATTTTTCTCTCAAAATAAAGGACTTTCAAGATTTTCAGCATGGGTTTTCAGACAGCCGCATCATTTTAAGGGTCTTTTTCAGTTAAAGTAACTGGCTGACGTGTCATAGCAGAATCCAAGACACCATGAACAGAGGAGGGAGGAGAAACCAGCAAACACAGTAATTCCTGACTCTTTAAATAGTCCCCCATTGCTTTATTTGAACTGTTGCCATCACATCTGCATCACTAGGGCGTCTCCAGGCCTCTTGCCCACATGCTGGGGCTGCTCCAGCTGAGGATGAGGAGGAGCAGGATGGCAGAGGTAGGAGCTCCAGTGGTGGCTGCTGCCTGCACCAAGCCAGGACTGTTCCCTGTTGCAAATCACACCCTTGACATTCTTCTTGTTGTTGTTGTTTCAGGGTTTTTTATATCAAATATGAACCAGGGTGATTCTCAGGAGTTTATGGCAGTGGAATGAGAGAGTGTAAATCGTATGTCATGTCTTCTGTGTTGCTGAGCATTTTCACACCCACAGAGAGCAGGCAGCTCAATAGATGTCACCAGTGCATGGCTCCTCTGAATTCACTCCAGGTGAAAGGAGTATCCCCAGGGATGGAGAGAGTGCTCTCTAATGAGACTTTCTTCTTGCCAGCACCAAGGGGGGACTGCATCCATTGCTGACCAGTTAAGAGCCAGGAGTTGTCACGTTGTGTCATGTTGTCATGTTGTGTAAATACATGACTGCTTTAGAGCATGAAGTGTCTGAAGAATCTTGAAGGGGGCTACAAGGGTGCTGGAGAGGGACTCTGCATCAGGGACTGGAGCAATAGGACAAGGGGTGATGGGTTCAAACTGAACCAGGGGAAGGCCAGGTTAGATCTAAGGCAGAAGCTCATCCCTGTGAGGGTGCTGAGGCGCTGGCACAGGGTGCCCAGAGAAGCTGTGGCTGCCCCATCCCTGGCAGTGTTTAAGGCCAGGTTGGACACAGGGGCCTGGAGCAACCTGCTCTAGTGGAAGGTGTCCCTGCCCGTGGCAGGGGGTTGGAATTGGATGATCTTAAGGTCCTTTCCAACCCAAACCTGGGTTGGAAAGGATTCTATGAAATCTGGGATTCTATGAAATCTGTTCCCAAAACAGGCTCCCAAGCGAGCACAAGGGACGTGAGCTCTGAGCCCATCCAAAACCAAAGCCTCATGTCCACACTCACTAACTTTACAAATTCTGCAGAGGAGTGGCATCACCTTGAAATGTGGGTGCATCGGAGGTGACACAACTACCCCGTGAGCACTGGACACTTGGTTTCCAGCGTTTGGGGGAATGTTATGGTAAACTTCAGAAATGAAGAGAAATTTAAGGTGAGTTTTCCCGTCCTATGCAGAGTTCAAAGAGAAAAGCAGGGTAAGTACTGCTGGAAAGTGCCACACTGTATTTATTGAGCATATCAGATAGGAGGTATGGTTTTATGTCAGCCTTAAAATTCAGCATTTCCAGCAGACTCATGCTGATGTATGGGTGCGATAACATTGACGCAGGCAGGAGACAGCCACCAGTGAGTCACTGCAGAGTTTCCTCCAGAAGCTGGCTGTCTACAGCAGACATCCCACTGCACTGCTCATCTAGTCTGGCTTGTAAAAGTCACCAGCTTGGTCTAGCTTGTACAATCTACAAAGAAACCATGTTTGTACCATGCAGGTAGATGTTCAAAGTGAAACCAATACGGGCTAACTTGAATTGGAGAAGATAACTGCAAATCGTTACTTCCAATGAGAGCAGAATGCCTGGAACCACAGGCAGGAAAATACATTTACAGACTAGGAAATTATCTTGGCAAAATAGTGGAATGCTTTGTGCTGCCGCACTGTGTGTTCTGATAGCTGAGGAAATAATACTATGGTGGAAAAGGCTCAGAATTTCAAAGAGAAAAGCTTTCATAGCAGAGTGCTTTCACAGGGGAGACAGAGGAGACTGGCTTTTCTGTGTTAGTTAGGGGGAATACTAAAACCCAAACCAAACAAACAGAAAAAGTAGTTGTTTTTTATGATTTAGACCTACATAGAGTGGCATCCTATGATAAACAAAACCTTTAGCCAATTTCTCTAGTTTATAACATAACCTGCAAAGCCCTTCCTTGTTCATATGAGGTTACTTCTCTCTGTGATTGCAACAATACTCTTGGCCACATGTGTTTTCAGAACTGGCAGCAACAAATCAAGCGGCTAGAGCAGTTTGCATGTTATACAGAAGTTTTCAAGCATGTTTTTAGAGAAAACGCAGCACCCTTTGAAATTTGGGAACGAAAGCTATATACCATAGTGCTGTTTATGATGTCTGTAAAGTGGATGACACCCAAAGTGCTTTTAGGATGCTTCAAGGTGTATCAAAGAGCATTAGCTTCAGCACAGCTGGAAATGTCCCCAGATTCACTTCTGAATACGTACTTCTTATTTCTTATATCCTACTACAGTTAACACAGGCTTGATCATTGTGAATAATCCACAGAGTAAGCCTATTAGGTGAGATTTAGCATCTACATTTTTCTGCTCACATCTGCTTGCCTGACATACGTAATCTGCCAGGATGTCACAGTTTACATCCTATTTTCATTGGAGGATAATGAAACTTGATGGGTGTCTTCATCTCCTGCTCCATCCCTCTAAGAACTGTTTCTGCTTGTCAGCTCCTCCCTACCAGCACTCTTTGGCATGATCCTTAGCCAGGTCCTTTATTAAAGGGGAGTGCACGCAAGGCTTACAGGCAACCACACAATTTATCACTGTGCAAAATGGGTGCAGAAAGTGTTACTTCAAAGACAGTAAGAAAAGAAAAGTGATGTAGTAATTTCCTCACCTGAATGTTGTGGACTTCCTTCTCTCTGCTACAAACACATGAGATACACCAGATACAGAGCTCTGGTGTATCGCTCTTTGAGCAGTAATCAGTCAGCAGGAGCTTTCTGAAGACTTTCTTTTCCTTTTAATTCTTACAAAACTGAACTGGAGGCACTTCAGGAATTTTAGATCAGCTCAGTCCGAGAGGTAAATTAAAATTAGGGAAAATTAGACCATTTCTAATGAGATGGTTATTACACTGGATAATGATGATTATTGGTTCTGCTTAATAAAACTGTCAGCCAATGCAAAATATATATTAAGTGGAATTACATTACATTATATTTCTATCAACGCAGAAATTCAGTGCATTGCTTTCCCACAAACCATGGGCATAACGGAATGTTAGACAGTGCTCCCTTTTCCAAATAAGATGAAACGTGGAGCTTTCAAAACCAGCCTTTAAAAGCCCAGATTTAAAGCCCATTAAATCTAATGTGGTGAAGATTCACGCTGACTTCTGTGCCATGTAGATCAGGACATCACTAAAACGAGCAGCGTTCTCTCCTGTTCTCTGTGCTAAATATCTAGATAATACTACTGTGGTGACTATTTGACAGTATTATTAGCCTGCTAAAGAAAAAACCTCATAGATCACACATTCCCAGCAACCTTGCCTCACTGAGCTCATTGCTTGCCCATTCACCTGCTCTTGTGTTCTGATTTACCTGGCAAATTAGGAGATGGACTCATCGGGTGTACTACACTTTATTTCCAAGGTGAAAACAATGAGGAAAAACTATCTGTTGTTAGCTAAAAAATGAGATGCCGCTGTGCAAAACTCAGCATTGAAGGTGCTTAGAGGTGAGGCAACTCCCCAGGAGCCAGGTTGGACAGGGCCTTGGGCAACATGGTTTAGTGGAAGGTGTCCATGCCCGTGGCAGGGGGCTGGAATTGGATGATCTTAAGGACCCAAACCATTCTATGAGCCTGCTGGCTCTCCAGAGGCTGGGAAGTGAGGACACTCAGCATTTTCTAGTTTAAAAGCAGGACATAACATCAAACCTTGCCTTGAGCAAGGTCTGCTGTGCTGAGGAATGAGAGCCAGCTCTCTGGGAGGGTGACTGCCTGCCTCTGCATCCAGGCCCCATATAGCAGTAAACTGCCAAAGGGGGGGGAAGAAAGAAGGGAGGAAGCCAAGAGCACATTGCTGCTCCCAGACATTCTCTGTGTAGGGTTTCATCTAGTAGGATATGTTTTTGTGGAATATTTTGATATAAACTAAGCAACGTAGAAATGGTGTTTACTGCAGCTACACTAGCAGTGTATTTTGTAGATTCTGAGGGACTAAACAAGCATAACAACTGCATGACTAGATATGCCCCCGTGCCATTTGATCCAGTGAACTGGGGCATGGAGGTGAGCGAGACTTAGAGCACAGATTTCCCTATATAATATTATTTCTTGGAGGAAATAAATGCTTATTACAAACAGCAATGCATTATCTTGAACGAGGATGATAATGTGGTTAATAAGTCACAACACATGTGATTATAAGGTTTTTATCATGCTTTGAAACATCTACTAACCGATACGATTTCTCGTTTTATGAAGCCCATTTTGTCGAGTTCCATAAACAAGGTTCAACAGTCACAATTTCATTAGCATTATATTGTTGCCATGGTAATGTGGTACCAATTCAATTGATGGGCTTTTCATCCTGGGCTTATTATAGAATTGCTCTTCCTGTCAAAGATACATCTATATGGAAACAGCAAACAGACCTTATCATCTGAATATTAGCACCAAATTTCGTCGTATGCTAATTTGGATGGGAACGGAGCATGTTATTGGCACCGGATCCACAACCCATCAGAAACACGATGGAAGTTACTAAACATCACACATGGCAAAGTCACACTCTAAAATTAGGAAAATTACTTGCATTGTTTGCTGCAGTATCTGAATTTGTGATCGCAAAAAGCACTTGGCTCTGCCGTGATCATTCTCTGTAACGCTGGCGGGAGGGCACAGTGCTGCAGGTGGGAATATTAAAGCGGGAAAAAAAGCAGTTACAAACGCTAAGGGATAAAACGTGAGCTGAAGGGATGTTGGTTTTTCTCCTGTTTGCACGTTCTTCAGCATGTTTGGGGGGAAATCGCTGTTAAATACAACGCTTCGGTTACCTGGTCTTTAGAATGGGGATAATGACCCCCTTCCCCCTCTGGTGTATGCCCGATAACAAGTGATAGCAGGTACTGCTAAAACATCGTTATTAAGTGAAGTAGCAATGGCTTTACCAGCTCCAGGAAAATACACTGCACACAGCTACAATTTGAGAGACGTCCCTGGGAGAACGTGGACTCACCCAGGGAAACACAGGAGAGTTGGCAAGAAAGAGCAGGCAGCAGAACATGTGTGCTTATGAAGGAAAGATACTCACATCATTACAAAATCATGCCAGTTTGTAGGGGTTTTAAAAATAAAGACTATTGTAGGCTACAGGACAAGTGTCTGCAGCAATCTGAGCAAGGAGAGCAGCAATACAATACAAGGCAACAGCGGGGTGCCTTGTTTATTGTATGTTGAAACGTTTTCTTGTATATTTTCACTGGGTTTTGATGATTGTTTCCTATTTAGATAGGAAATATCTTTTTCCATCCTGACACATAATGTTCAGTCTATCATTTCTTAGCTTAATCATGTTGCGTCCTTTGCAGCCGCGAAGGTAAATTACAGGCAGGATAGTATTCCACATAATCAAAGATGTGCTCCATTTTACATGATAAGTTTTGTCTGATTTAAAAGGCAGCATCTTCTCCAGCTGAAAAGGAAAGAGAAACCTTCGCTTGCAGCTAAGAACACCTCAGAGGAGAGGCTTCTCCTCCATTAGGATCTGATCGTTCATACAAAAACCTGACCATTGTTACTACTATTATGTCTTTATTTACTTTCACCCTGATAGAGCCACAGGACCCAGCTGAGACTGGCATCTACTTGTGCTAAGCACAGCAAAGCCACACAGAGAGCCACGCTCCCTTCTTTAGACAAATTATAAGCTTAAGAGGCACGAGAAAGACCAGAGAGGAAAGAAAAATAGAGAGAGGTGGGGAGAGCCAGCTTAAATCCCTGGCTAAAGGTCAGGGTGGCAGAAGCAGAGCAGATCTCCAGCCTGGATTTCCTCCATTGGGATGCTGCCCCACTGGGCTGAATGGGATATTTAGAGCTATCCTCCCCCAAATTCAGAGGATTCAGACCCTAACCATACACAGAACCACACAGAAATTAGCTTTCCCCCCCTCATTTCAATGCCTGCACCTATGTTGCTGAGCAGGGGCAGGCCGAGGCAAAGCTCAAAGTCAGCTGTGCAGCCCACCCGTATTACCTATTAAAACACCTTCAGGCTGGCTTCAGGGCAACCCTGTTAATCCTCCCAGGGACAAAGGCTCAGGAATACCCTGTGTTTCCGAGCATGTTCAAGGGCAGCGGGGTCAGGGTACCTGCCAGAGGAATATTAATGGGTTTCCACACCACATCCGAGGCAGCAGGGATCAGCCTTTCTGCCTCTGTGGTAGGGACTTCCAAACACAAGCCTGAACAGATGGAGGGAGGAGCGGGGAGAGTGAGATTTCGGTCACGGGAGCAAAAAGTCAGTATTGCACCAGGATTTGAAGGCTTTGATCACAAGAAATACGATGTCTTAGATGAGGAAAGCGTTGCCTTGGAGTTTTTCTTGCTTTCTCCCTCTCTCTTAAAAACCTGTATAATGTAAAACTGTTAAACTGGGGGAGGAGACGTTCATCTTCTGATCAGTAAATACTTCCTTTTGCTGTGTGGTGCCTGCTGACTTTACTGCTGCTGCAGCCTTTTACAATGCTTCCAGGAAATCTCATTAGAGTTTAACTTTATTTTCTTTTATTATTAAGGAATCTGAGGACAGTTTCTAATAATCCCGATTTAACTTTTTAATAAAACCTGCAAATAATATGCCTGCATGGATTTGATCTCATATCCATAGCTGATAAAAACTCTGATCTGTAGTCAAATTCATTAGCCAGGGCTCTGTTGTCATCATATTGATGACTATAAAAGCTGGCAGCTTTAAAACTGCAATATTAGAGCAAGGCTGTATTTTTGTTTTCTAACGGTTTTGTGTTTTCCATTCAGTATGGGTGAAGATTAAGATTTCACATGCAGAAGTAATATCCATTATGATGGGATTGTCCATGATGAATTGAGTGGGACATTTGCTTAATTAAAAGTATTTATCTTAGATGATTTAAGAAGTCTGTCCTACTATGGAACTGATGATGTAAATGAGTTTCCTTTAATCAGTTCACTACTGAGGACTCTCCTTAGACTGAAGAGAGGAAGAAAAAGGTAAGAGGAGAGTGAGCAGGGCAGGGTGCAGGAGAGCAGAGCTGCTGTGGCTGGGGAATTTGGGCAGAGAATGGGGAGCAGAGCCAAGGCAAAGGGCAGAGATATAGGAAGTGCTCTGACCTGCGCCCCTGGGTGATTTTAGGCATCTGTTTATAACAACATACCTTTAAGGGAGAGCCCTAACTGGTGGAGTGTTTCAACCTATTTCAATGTTACAGCCTAAGTCTCCTGGACTAGCCCATCTTCCTTCCTCACCATGCCAAATGACCCATGGAAAGCTGTAGATCTTCAGTCTGTGGGGACAACCGAACATCGGCAACTTCTGGGAATGCTGCTGCAAGGTAGGGACACATTTAACTCCTTCACACAATCTCCTCAGCTCAGGTGTGCTGCTCACATCAAAAAACTCATGATTCCCGCTGTAGAGACCTACTTGTGTGCTTCTCGGAACACCCTCCTGCCTGGAACAACCTGACCTTCCACCAGCCAGACACACAAAACACCCAATAACTACTTTTGGCTGAGGCTGTTGGATGAAATCTTCATAGGTAGAGCCAAGAGGACAGTCAAGAAATATTTCTCTTCTTCATGCCATGACTTGTTTTCTCATTATTTCTTCTTTTTACACTCCAGGCGTTTTTGCTTTCTTCCTACTTAAGCTAATAGGAAGAAATACTGTGCCCTATTCCAGTCACTTAAGTAATTCTTATTATGAGTGTTCAAATAGCAGGTGGCATTTATTGATATATATGTTACATTTCTGAAACACTAGAAAAATATTATCTGGTGCATTTTCTACTAACATTGGCTTAGATGACGTTTTAGGAGCAGGAACCACCCCGCAAAGGGCTGGGCACGTGCAGAGGATGGGAGTGTCAGTGAAGTGCATGGTCGTGAACCTGGTGTTGATCTGTCCATGTGATTTTCCAGGTGAGCCTCGCACCCTGCCTATGCTCTGTGCTCCCAGATGTTTGGTTCCACGATGGCAGAAGGAGCAACATCTGGAGTTCTGCTGCTCCCACCGGACACCCAACTACCAGACCCCGACCCAGTGTGACTGCTTCTGGCATCTGCTGGTGGAGATGCTGCTGGGGCTGGCTTTGCCCTGCTTGCTGCTGTCTGCTTGTCTTATTCTTCTGAGTTATACCCCAGCCCACTCCTGTCGTTTTGTGCATCTGCCTCTGGGCCGTGTTGAGTTTTCAATTATCCCCACATAGAGATGCTACGTAAAACAGCGTGCGGGGCTCGAGCAGGCTGAACGCAGTAGAAATACACTTAAATAAAAAGTACTGCTATAATACCAGGAGGCTGATTGGAAGCACAAGATAGCAGTGTCATATCCTGTGGCTTTTATGTTGGTAGATGTAGATTTTAGCCATTAAAGTCTAGCTATCCAACAAATAACAACCAGAGGAAATGGATCTGGGTGTCTTTGGTTGTGAATAACATACACTTTCACCAGTAAATGTAGGACATGGTAAATTGCCACAAGACAGACTTTTGAGATACCTACAAACATAATCAGGCATGTAATATGTGGTAGCATCTCTGTGTAACTTAAAGAAGCTCCCTGTGGTTGGAACTAGATGATCTTAAAGTCCTTTCCAACCCCAACCAATCTACAATTCTATGATTCTACTCACAATATGTTTAAAGCATACGTCAAGAGAGCTCTTACCTCAGAGAACCAATGTGTGGTTCCGTTGGCAACTCCAAATTCAGGCACGGAAACAAAGAGCAAGTGCAGGTCTCAACGTCTGTACATGTACAAGCAGTAAAATCTCCCCCAAATCAGGTATCATGATTCCTAGGTGGGGGTAAAATGCTATGACAAAGGAGGGGCAAATAAGCATAAAATACACTAACGTAAAATGTGCCTGTTATTAACCTCTAGAAGAGCTCAACAGCCCGAATTGTAGAACGTGGTATGTAGACAAATGTAAAGAGAGCAACACATTAAGCGTGTTTTTCTCCAGAGCAAAATGAAATAGGCATACGGTGCAAATTATAATATTTAGTACTTTCAGGGCAAATTCTAGTTGAGGATCACAAAGTAATTTGAAAGTATTAATGAATTAGCCTCACAGCTAGCTTTCAGGTAGATAATAATGATAATTATTACTATAAATACATATTATTATTATCATTCATCCTCCGAAGAAATGAAAATTGAGGCCTAGAGAATTTATATATTTGTCCAAAGTCTGTGTTTTATTCCTGTAACCATCCTCCTCTAGAACCATTATATATCAAGTTTATTATTTTCCAAATACTGCATGAGATATACGATGCAGTTTATGAGCTCTAAACCCCAACCAGCTGAGCTCCCTTACAAAACAGTGCCTGTGAACATCTCCATTTGCATTTGAATTCTCAAGCAGCAACAATCCTGCTTAAAAAAAAAAAAAAAACCTATGAAGAAAAAAGGAATCATGAAAATCAGTAGAAAATCTGTCAAGGCCCCATCTGTGAGTGGGTATCAGAATAGCGCTAAGAAGCTCTGAGGAACAAAGTTCATCCCAAGTCTAACGCATAGTGCTTTCTGGTCGATGAAATGAATTCAAGCAGGGTGAAATGAGGGCACATACCATGAAAAAGTGTGTTCCCCCACCGAGGAGTGAAGGAAAGCAGCATTTCTGCTGCGTGTGTGGTCTTGGTGCATGTAGCCGTGCTTACATACTAAAGGTCTTACAAAGGAAAATACTCAGTGTGCTCACGTCTCCTTTTGAAAGCCACACTTCTTTGGGGAGCATCAGGGAATGAGTGATCTCTGGTCCTGACAAGATGAGGACTTGGATTATGTATGCTTGTTGCAAAAAGCAAGCTTTCATAGCCAGCTACCTGAAGTAGTATGGAAACAAAATTAGAGAGTTTCCACGCTGGCCTTGAAAATGCCCACACAAACATGTTGATTTCCTTCTGAATGGGAATATATAAAGGTTAGGGACACTTATTCGTAGGCTATTTATATATATCCTCTCAGGATCTGAATTGCTAAGAGCCTTGGCCTTAGCTTTTTGCTCTCACACATGCGATATTTGGAACTAACGACAGCAAAGGGGGGAACCACAGCGTTAACACCATTCTAATGCACCAGATTATTTTTCTGTCCCTTTTTTCTAACCATTAGAGTATGCAAATGTTCCATTAACTGGTCCTCATGTTTTCCCTTTATTGAATTGCTTTCACGATGGCAAATAAATATTCATAAAGAAGTGCGGACAATAAATCATTTCAAATAGTTCAAAGCCATTTTCTTCCTAGGCTGCATATATATTCAGCTGTGACTCGCCTTTAATATTTCATTCAAAAAGAGAGACTTGTAGAAGGACAATACAGATAATGTGTCAAGTAGTAATTAAAACAGGGGGTAATGATTAAAACCATTTTGATCTGCATTGTACTCTGTCAAATTCATCATCTCCTGTGTTTGTTAAGATGACTTTCTACTTCCTTTATACAGAAACTCAAAATAAACTTCTTTTTGAAGACACTGCACAGAACAAAAGAGTTTCAGCCCTGAGCTTGTGGGGTCCAGAGCCCTCCCCAACTCTGGATTCAGGTATCTCATCAGTACCATCCTAGCAAGATAAACTCAGCCAGCCACTGTCTCTGCTGCTAATATTGTGCCTTCTCTGGGAAGTAGACCCCGATGCAGTGCAGAAGACAACCAAGGGCTGCCCCGATGTGTACAGGTACATGCAACCTGTCTCACAATTTAGATTCAAGCTCAGAGCTCCAAAAGAAATTCAATTTAAAGATCTGGTTAGCTTATACACTTGGGGATCTTGGTTCAAATCCAAGTAACAATGATGTTCCTTGTCTCATTATACGCATTTTGGCTACTAATACACATATTTGGCCCAAACTCATTATCTTCCCTGATTTGTTGCTAAGCCTTTCGGCCCTGATTCAACAGAGCACTTACATACAGAGTTAAATAAATTGCTTTAGGAAAGCATTCTTCTTTTTGTGTTTAATCTTGGGCAGACATTCAACTTTGAAATCAATGGGACTTATGAACAGCCCTGACCTTGGGGTCTAAATGGTTGCTGAATCAGTGCATTGACAGAAACATGCTGGAAAAGATAATATCCATGTCTAATCAGAATTATAGTCTCTACTTTCATGGGAAATTACCCATAGATAACACATTATTCTGCTCAAGAAATCCATTTTATGGCATTTATTAGAAAGCTTTAATTCACGTTTTCTGTTTATGCCAAAGATACCAGATGAACAGTGTCATTTTTTGGGAGCGTATCTGTAATACTCTTTAAATGAAGAAACAAAATATAGGAAAAGTGCTGGCAGAAGGGGCCATTCCTAATTATTTACTGAGGCTTTCTCAATTGCCTACCACATGGCAATCCTTCGGAGGACAGGCACGTGGAAGGTGAGGCAGAGTGGTTCTGAAATCACAGGGACTTGAAGACCATGAAAGACCATGTTAGGCAGTATCTAAATATGAAATTCCCTCGAAGAACAACATTTCTAAGCCTGTCTGCCCAGTTTACACATGGAATTTTTAGTGATCGTGTTTTTACTACACAGTGAAAGCAGCAAGAGTAAAAAAAAAAGTGGATGCTTCAGTGTACAGGTTATACAAGCGCAACTATGGCCAAGTCTATGAGATTAAGAAGCAGTTTGTAAAATGATTACTGCTATGTTGCATGAAATGAACTAGTCGTGCTGTTCTTCAAAATGTTTCACACTTAGGTCTTCTTTATTCTTTTACAAAGATGGCAAACAGGGACTTTAAGATGTTGTTTATAGAGTTGAAACACTGAAATGCCACGAAGGGGAAGTAAATTAAGATGGATCCTATCACATAATCTAATTCAATGAATGACTCTGAAGATCATAAGCAGATGCAGGAAGAACCAATGAGTGCCACCTCCCTGTACAACCACAGAGGGATACTGTAGTCCACATTATTCCACTGGGTTCTGGGGGCAGAGTTGGGGAAGAACACATAAAGAACAGCTTGAGAGCATTCACTTGGCTCACAGTGGTGGAAACTCCCACAGTTACCTGGATCTATCCTCACACTGCCTACACTTGCTTTAAAGGTGATGAGTCAGGGATGTGCAGCTGCTTTATTGTACGCTCGGTGCACGAAAGCTCTGCGTTGCCTGTAAGCCTCTGAACCAAGGTCCCTTAGATCAAAGGACAGAGTGCAAGAGGAAAGCACAGAGGGTCTTATCCTCCTATATAACTCTCAAATTACCCCCCGAAAAGGCAAAAACTGAAGCTCCATCTTCTGTCATATCATCCACCCCACCCCAAGGCAGGGTGAGGTTGGAGCAAATCTGCATTCTGAAACAGTTGCTGCTTCTGGTAAGCTTGTGCCAGAGATGGTCATGAATTGGAGCTAAGTTTGTTTCATTTAAGATCACCTGCTCTCAATGAAATCAACTAGTGTCTAGCAGGGGCAAAAGGCTTATAGAGCTCAATGGGAGCAGGAAGAGCTCCTTGCTGAATCAAAGGCTTTTTCCAATGTGAGAAGTCACTAGAAAGAATAATGGATCCATGCTACAATGTTAGGATCTCCTTAACCAGTTCTTTAGTTTCTGCTGGAATCTTCCTGATTTAAGGACCTTAATTCTAGAGGTGAGTTTTGCAACTGTTTTAAGGAGGCTGGGATTTAACTTTTTTCAACTTTCCTGGTACCTTTGATCAGAGCATAGTGATGATGAATGAGAATGCATGATCTCTATGGTGCATGTTACATAGAGGTCATAAGAAAGAAATACTTCCCTTCTCGCTTCACTAGTACTTGCACTGCTATATTTTTTGAGGAACTAGAAAGCAGTCACCTGCTCTTTTTTTGTACCAAACAGTATCCCTGTATGCCTATGCCCATGTGTTATAGTTATTCTCCTTTTTAACTTATGAAGATTATACTTTGTATCTGAAAGTCCCTTTGATGAATCTGCCTTTTGGATTTATTCGCTGGGTTTGCCTGTCAATATTGGGCCAAAGTCTTAATCAGTATTGATTTGCACTGATTTTGCTAGAGACAGGCTGACTTTTGACTGCTGAGCTGCTGGATGCTTAACTTTACATTCTAATCATTTTAGCTTTCCTCTTTACCCTTCTTTTAATAAAGGATTAGTTCATTCTTTTCAGAACATGTAATAATAAGAACCATCTTAAGGCATTCCAATCACAAGGAAGAAAGTCCTACAGATGCTCAAATTCCTATGTTTTTAACAACAGTTTAGCATGTATTGTAATTCTTTATGGAGCAAAAGAAGTCCATGGTATTGTAATTCCTTATGGAGCAAAAGAAGTCCATGGTATGTTACACTATGTTATCTTCACACCCTGGTGCAGCACTCAAGCTAATGTGAGGTGAAATGCAACATAATGTGATTTGGAAGAAATACTTCCTAATGCTCACTCACAGAGATGGGGAAAGAAAAAATATTTCCTCTATTAAAAATAGTTCCCTTTTTCCGTATTTACCTGGAAACTGTGAAACAACTGAAGAGATAACTGGGTGGAAAGGACCACGATGCATCCTGCATTGCTGTTGGAGTGATTTCATTAATTCACTTCATTAATTTCAAAGCATCTTTATCAAAAGGATGTTTGGTTGTGATTTTTTCCTTTTTTTCCTCCTCTTTTCCAGTGCTCTGGCTTTCCTCCAAGCAGGAGGATAATTCCAACTCACAGCAGATGTAGACCGTCCCCTAAGACTCAGGATCAATCAGACAGAAGGTGACTCTTCTCCTTAGCATCTTAAGATTGACTTTGGTTTCAAAGTCGGTTTTGTGTCCTGCAGACCCATTATTTACTAAAATAAGTGCTACAAAAGCAGCCACAGTCTGCTTAAAAGTGAACAAAACTTGATTGAGTTTATACTCAAATGTAAACTGTTCATCACAGAGGAATAAGGAAAAAAGAGGCTCCTGATGCTGTGGCAGAGTTAAAAGCAAAAGCTCCACACGGTAAAAAGGGCAAGTGAGAAAAAAGGATGAAGAACAGGCGGCAGAATGGAGACAAGGAGAAAGGGTAACAAAACAAGGGGACAAGTGTATTGCAGGAAGAAGCTTAGACCAAAGCAGCACGTGCAGCCCCAGCAGTATGTTTGTGGCACTTCAAAAAAGGTCTGACTAACTTTCCGAGATAGTAAAAGCAGAGTGGAAAGAGAAAGAGGAGGCGTGACAGCCTGTAGCAAAGAGTTGGAAGAGAGTTGAGAAGAAAAGCATAAGGCACGCTCTGGTTATTTATACATTCTCCCACACTTCTCTCTTTGCAAAACATCCTACGGTTCAGTTAGTGGGGAGGTATGAAGAGCACAAGTAGATGTAATGGCTTAATGTTGCTGATGTATCCTGTGACTAAATAGTTTGATTTAGGATATCTGTGTTCTGAACAGGAGGTTCAATTCATTTATAAAACTATAAAGATGGAAAAAAAACCCCAAACCCGCAAACCCTCCTGTGGATTATATATTGATAACAGAAGTGATATCTGCATTGTAGGAACTTCAGATGCTCAGCTCCTCAAGCAGGAATCAAGGTGTTCTAACAGTAAAACTTGGCCCAAACAGACTTGTATTTTGAGTACTTTTCTTCACTTTTCTATCTGGTATCACTATTTTATGGAAGAAATGCAAATCCTTGAAGTTTAGATATGATGAACTTCAGATACACATTGGGATGAAACTACACATACTGTTCCGTATAATCAAAACAAGGAAACGAATTGATTCTGTCTTCAGGGAAGTTACCAGTAACAGAAATGGGTCCAGAGTCTGTTTATGACTTTGCAGCAGGTTTAAAGGTCTCTTTTTGGGAAACTATGTGATAAGAGTTCAGCTTCGACTGTGTGTACAGCTTCCTCTGCTCCCTGAGCAGGCTTCTGTCAGCACCTTGGGCTTGCTGGTCACAGCCCTGGGTGCACAGGCTTTCTGGAAGAGTGTTGTAAGGAGCATGTGTTGCTATTACTTGTATTGAAATTGTTGGCTAAAACTGTACTTTGGGTTGTAAAACTCCACTGTAGTTGCTCTGAAGTTCAGAGATGCACCCTTCCTTCTAACTGTTTCAGTGGTTACTTAACAGGAACCATTTGTGATATAGCTATGGCTGCTCTTGGTGGTGTTTTGAACTCTTTTCATACACCACATCCTTTCAAACATTCCTTGAAGTTGGTGGCACCTGGCTGCTTGTTTAGTCAAAGGCTATCTAGAGTGATCCAAAGGATGGTTCAAATCATCTTAATGCAAGGGGGCATCTTGGTGGGCTTATGCCATATGCAACAGCTTTCCCATCTGAGAAGAAACTATTTGCCCCTTCGGTTGGGGTGCCTAAAAACTTCTTCATTGGGAGACACAAAGCTTTGCTGCAGCTAACTGTAGGTGACTGGGCAAAATGAACCCCTCAAAGCGCCATCAATGAATGCCTTGATTTATGCACATGCACTGACTTTTGCAAACAACAGATTATCACAAATAATGAATGACCTTCAGTAAACCAAACACCAAATAATGATGTTGGCAGACATAGAATTTTTTGATAGAGATAAATTAGGTACTTTCTAAACTAGATGTATTTAAACTAGAGAATGCAAAGCACATGCTGCTGTCCAGAAAAGTTGCAGAAGAAGCTTTAATCTTCATTTCCCTGATGCTGAGCTTGTGTATAAATATCCTACTTTGCCTCATAGAATGGTTTGGGTTGGAAAGAACCTTAAAATCATCCAGTTCCCAGCCCCTGCCACGGGCAGGGACACCTTCCACTAGAGCAGGTTGCTCCAAGCCCCTGTGTCCAACCTGGCCTTGAACACTGCCAGGGATGGGGCAGCCACAGCTTCTCTGGGAAAAGTCTGTGCCAGCGCCTCAGCACCCTCGCAGGGAAGAGCTTCTGTCTTAGATCTAACCTGAACTTCCCCTGGTTCAGTTTGAACCCATCACCCCTTGTCCTATCGCTCCAGTCCCTGATGAAGAGTCCCTCCCCAGCATCCTTGTAGCCCCCTTCAGACACTGGAAGGCTGCTATGATGAATGCTCCTTTCCTGCTACGAAGGAGGCAAGGCACAGCTGAGGGCACTGTGCTAGTGGTAGAATCGTCAGCAACCATTACCTCAGCAGCCTCTCTGGGCTCCTATGAAGTAGTACAACTGACCCCTAATGTAGTTGAGAATCTGTCCCTAAATGATCCCTTAAAATGACAGGCATATGAACAGTCTGGTTTATCTTTTGATTGGCAACAGTTAATCGAGAGAGACGTTAATCAATACTTGATGTAATTTAACCTGATGCAACCAAGTCATCTGTCTCTGGGAAACTTTCCACCAAAGGTTTGCAATCTTCCTAGGACTCAATGGTATTTTGATGAGTAACATTTCTAGCAGGCTAATTTTCTAGCTAATTATCATCAAACACCTAGCCAGACTTTCTGCAATGTCAGATATGCTTTGAAAAAAATTAATAAAGAGAATAAATCCCTTCAACCATGAGCAGAAGGGAATGACAAATTCATCGCTATACAGATTCTCAAATCTTCCACTAGTGGTTCATTACAGTATGTGGGTGGTAAAATACAACATCTTATAGTCGATAGGAAAAAGAACTGATTTTGAAATTGAAAATCACAATCTGCAGATAGAGCCCGAAATTGTATGTTAAAAAATAAGTGAAGTTGTAGGAATTTTAAATGGCAAACTGTGTTCTCCTCCAAGCAAATATGTTTTGGCCAAAGGGGCTCTATGCATTTCGGGGTTCGAGTGTTTTATTTCAACGTTAAAGGAAAAAACCCAACAACCCTATGACATAGCTTACCAAAAATTTCAGTTCTGTATAGAACTTACATTAGTTTTTTCCCAAGTGTATTATCCCTATTCCAAAATACTTTGAGGTTCCACCTAGTCATAAATATTTGTAGTTTACTAGTCCCCTCTTCATTTTGTTCTAGGGAAGTAGTAGGAGATGGAGGTGGAAACTTAAGAGGAAAACCAGTCTCACTAGAAGAAGCAAAGCCAGCTCTGTCTCCCCGCCACAGCCTGCATCCTTTCACATTAATCCTGCTGATACCAAGGCTTGCCCCTCACAAGATCACAACCTACATCTGCAGCAAGTAGTACTTGCTCAGTGTCACATTACTCAAGCAGTGCAAAATCAGCTCCAAGGGAAATTGTGTTACCATGGCTTTAATGGGGGGAGCTCATCATCTTTAAATGGCTGGTATGTACTTGCAAAGCATAGAACCCAAACCCAGTGCTGACAGTTTAAGTATATGATGGGAGAATAACAAACAAGCGTAACAAACAGATGGGCCAGCCAGTCTGTTACAACGTGGTTCAACTGCAGGTCTGGGCTGTGTGTGTGTAGGGGGGAGCTCCTTAGTCAATCTTAATTGTCATAGCTCCATTGACTTTGGTATTTACAATAGTTTTATATGGTGAGGATTAATTTCTTCTGTGATTGAGAAAGGATAAAAAATAAAAAGGCCTTTTAAATCCTTTTCTATCCAGTGACAGTGCTATAGGTTCTCTCTGCAATAGGTGTGAAATGACAAGTCTGCATCTATATATGATGTCATTGTCAGTATTTGACAAGCTTAAAAAAACCCCTGTTTTGGCTATAGAAGCTCTTGATGTAGGTGTTATGAGGCACGGGGGAGGGATCCTTCAAGTTTTGGGAATGTTTGAAGCAGGAGTTTGCTGTGTGGGCTAAAAGGACTATATCTGTGCCCCTCCCTCCCCATCTCCATGCATCCCAGGCAGGTGGAGATCACACTTTCCTACCCGGCTGTGGTGGCTGTAGTCCACCAGGCATTCTGCAGGAAGGTGTCATGCAGCTTAGCCAAAAGTTGCTCTAACAATAAATTATGATGCACTTCAAGTAAAAACTTGCACGTGTAGCTGCTGCAATGAAAAAAGGGATAATTGGTACAGATATGTGGAAGGAGTTCGGCTGAATATAATCGTACAACAAACAAGCAAAAAACCCCCATCAAACCAAACAAAAAACCCCCCAAAACCAAACACCATCAAGAAAACACGAAAACTTCTACCTTTTTTTTTGGTTATTGATTCTGGTTGGTTGGTTTTGTTTTGTTCTTTTTACTTGCGATCTAACCTTGCACGAGAGAAATAGCACCCAGCATAATACAGCACGTTTTTGTGAGGCATACATTTCAGGGTTCCATGAAAGTTGTTGGTTTTCTGTGTGAGACTTAAATGTAATATATGTAGGGGGGGGGCAAACAAAACCCACAACAAACCCAAAACCCAAACACCAAAAAAACCCCAATTAAAACCCCTAAAATGACCAAACAGGAGGCCCTCAGTGATATGATTGGTGGTGGACTTGGCACTGCTGGGATAAAGGTTGGGCTTGGTCTTTTCCAACCCAGTTGATTCTATAATTCTATGTAGAACAATAGAAGTGATTAGACCAGAGAAGTGATAGCATTGTGTATGCAAGACATTTGTCTAGAAAAGGTATCGTAAGGTCAACTGGTATTTTGGGGCTAGTGGTAGGTAAAGAGAAAGGTAGAAGCAATAGTTTTGGAGACAACATAAAAAAAGCAAGAAATCAAGTTTCGAATCTGATCAAAATCTACGAATTCAGGCATGAGATTAGATAATGTAATCTTGGTTTATTTGCTGGAAGAGGATTTATTTTATTAAAGCGCAGCGTCATATAGCAGTAGTCATTTTCAGTGGCAATAAGATGGTCTGCATCGATGGATAACGTTTGTGATAAAGGGTTAATTTCCAGAAGGAAACTGGTTTAGCTCAGATTTATTTTTTGTCAAATTGACTCTGCTTGATTTGCTGTAGCAATCTAATATGACCTTGATTAAATTAGAGAGAAAATGATGATGCAGCCTGTTTGTCCTATTGACAATTGCTACCTTAGGCTACAGTGGCAGTGAATTAACGCCTTGCCCATATTTTGCAAGGACCTTGGGTAGGAATTAATTCCTCCTATTCATTTCCCCCTTGCCAAGAAGGTAATAACTGTTGCTGATTGTAAAGGTAGCTGTTTCTGAAGTGGTAAAATAAGGCTCAAAACAGTCCAAGACAGATGACCAGTTTGCTATCAGCCTAGTAGTTCAGCAAGGGCATAGGGATGTCCTACAAGTCATTCATATTATCTAAGCTTCAGCTCTCCAGCCAACAACCAAGGTTGGAGATTGTCTTTATCCATCATCTGATACCAACAGCTGGGGGCTACAGCCACATCTGACACCTATAAGTGGAAATCAGATTTCTTCTATGCCATGTGTAGGTCCTGGGTAAAAGTCAGCTCTGTGGCAAGGTAGGGAAGAGATTTTCTTGAGCTGCCCCACAGAAAACATGGTCAAGTTTTTGTTCTTTTTGCCCTATTTGCTGGAAGCTACAATACAAAAGATGTAGTGGTTAGTGCTTTGGAGGCTTCTACTTAATTTCCAGCCCAAGCACTGTATTATCTTACAGCAATTATTTATGCAATGTAAAGCACCATAAAACAGTGTCTCTCCAGCAGTATTTCCTTGCTTATCTTAAGATATTCAAGTTAATTACCTGTGTCTGCTCATGTTGATGCCTGTCATAAAACCCAAGTTATAGTTGTGGTCTGTAAAGACCTGAAGAAGACAGCGGCCTCTCTTAGAAAATTATTTTAATATTAGAAGGCTGTAATATTATTATTTAAATAACATGAAAAATAAAATATTCATTTTTGTGTACTATAAGAACCAAATAGGAAGATGTGAAAAACTATGGACTAGGATATTGTTTATTAAGATTTATGTTAAGCTCAATGTAAAGGTTAGGCAACAAAGATGTGAAATCGCTTATGCAGACAGAAACTCGGACACTGCTTGAGTAAGATAAGATAACCACAATCGCGAGATAACCGCCAGACTTCCAGGAACCGACAGAAACAGGACAAACAACCCCAGATAAGGACATGTGAATGAGGGGTCAACTATGGGATAAAGGAGAAAGACTTCTTATTTCGGCCTCAACGACCACCAGGAGGTAGAAAACGACCCCCTAACAACAACTGAAGCATGCGCAGAGTACCTCCACTACTTCATGAACACGGAAGTAAAGATGTATAAAAAGGGACTGTTTGAACTGCTCAGCACGGCAGTGGCGGAGCGCAGACTCCCCTGTCGTCCAGCGCTGTTTTTGCTCATATTCTACTTGCTATAATTAATAAAATTTTAATTGGATTATGATCCGTTGTGGTCACAATTTATGACAATTTCTGGTGCCGTGACTCGGATAAGGAACGGTGGGCTTTGGTCCTCCGGGGAGGCGCCCCGCGACATTTCGCGGCCCCGCGACCAACAGCTCACTCCAACCTTACCGACGAACCTAAATTCTAGGATATTGAGCAAAAAAGGACCGGTAAAATCCCATAAAATTCTGTGCACGGGAGTCCGGACGAAGACGCAGGACGCGTAAGTATACTGCGAAGTTGTTCGCGGGTTCGCCGTTCGGGCGGGATTGGGTATCCTGGATTATAACGAACGAGAGGTTCGATATACTGAACCAAGCGAGTGTGGACCCTTTAGTACTGCGTTTCCCACCTCCCGCGAGGGACTGGGCCAGGAATAAGGGGAGCGAGTGAGTGTGTGTTTGTGGATAATCCAGAAGATGGGGGCGAAGGGCAGCAAGCCTTCGACTCCCATGGGGAGGGTACACACTGTACCTAAAAATACCCCTCTGGCATATATCTTAGACAATTGGAGATATTCCCCTGGAACCCTAGGGAAAGATAAGCAAAAAATGATAGAATATTGTACTAAGATATGGGGAGGGAAGAAGATTTCTAAAAATGTCTTTTGGCCAGTCTATGGGTCAGAAGAAGATTGGGTAAGACAGCAATTAAACCTCTGGGTTAATAATAAAAATCCCCTTAACCCGGAGGAGAGTCAATATGCGGAAGTGTGGCTAGAAAGACCGAGAGCTAGACTTTATCCGCTGAATGAAATAAAAACTAAACAAAAGAAAAAGAAGGAAGAGTTAGACGAAACCCTTCTAACCCCCCCTCCTTACATTCCTCCTCCTGCTCCCACAGAAGTCCCCAGAGCGCCCACTCCCCCACCAGAGTCGGAACAAGGGTCTCCCCCTCTTCCTAGACGCGTAACTAGAAGTCAAAAAGGGGCAGCTCAGATGTACCCCCTAAGGGAAATACCCATGGGGGGACCTCAACCTGTGATCGGATATATTTCCGTACCCCTAAACTCGGCTGACCTACGAGATTTTAAAAGAACTGAAATGGGAAACTTAATTGAGGACCCACTGGGAGTGGCAGAAAGATTAAATCAATTTTTGGGACCAAACCTTTATACTTGGGATGAGATGCAATCTATCCTTGGTCAATTATTTACTACCGAGGAAAGAGATATGATTAGACGAGCAGGAATGAGACTGTGGGATGCTCAACATGCCCAGGGACCCCAAGCAGATATTAAATGGCCACTTCAAAGACCTAATTGGGATAATCAGGATCCGATGCATAGAACTCATATGCAGGACCTGAGAACTATAGTAATTCAGGGAATTAGAGAAGCAGTACCCCGTGGCCAGAATATCAATAAAGCATTTAATGAAATGCAAAAGAAAGATGAAAGCCCTACTGAGTGGCTGGAACGACTGAGGAAAGCCCTTCAGCTGTACTCTGGGGTAAATCCAGACGACCCTTTAGGGCAAGCGCTCCTCAAAACTCAGTTTGTGGCAAAATCATGGGAAGACATTAGAAAGAAGATTGAAAAGTTAGAAGACTGGCAGAATAGAGGGTTGGATGAATTATTGAGGGAAGCTCAGAAAGTCTACGTAAGGCGGGAAGAAGAGAGCAGCAAGCGACAAGTAAAAATGATGGTAGCAGCGGTCAGAGAGGATCGCAAAGGACGAACTGGTGAACACAGATCTGCTGGAACGAAACAAGGGAACGTAATAGTAAAGAAGGAGCAGAGATGTTGTTTTTACTGTGGAAAGAAGGGACATATAAAGAAGAATTGCAGAGAAAGGATCAGGGATGAGGGAATATTGAAAACGGAATAGGAGAGTCAGGGGCTCTATATCTTAGGGGACCGGAGTCATCATGAGCCCTTGATAAAATTAAAAATAGGTCCCCATAAACAAGAGTTCACCTTTTTAGTAGACACTGGGGCTGAGAAATCAACTATTAAGCAAATACCTGAGGGATGTAAAGTTTCCCCTGAAAAGGTACAAGTAATTGGGGCAAAAGGAGAACCCTTTAAAGTAAGCAAAATCAAAAATGTGGTATTCGAAACTGAAAATAAATTTGGAATGGGTGAACTCTTGCTCGTCCCTGAAGCAGAATTTAATCTGTTAGGACGAGATTTAATTGTTGAATTGCAATTAGAAATTAAAGTGAAAAATCAGGAGCTAACAGTGTCTGCTTATCCTTTAACCGTGGATGATCAAAAACAAATTAACCCCGATGTCTGGTACTCTCCGGACACAATTAGTAGACTGAAAATCCCACCGATTAAAATCCAACTTTCCGAACCCCACATACCTGTGAGGGTAAGGCAATATCCCATATCCCTAGAAGGACGGAGGGGATTAAAACCAGAAATTGATCGATTGTTAGCACAAGACACTTTGTGTCAAAAATTGTTAAAGATCTAGCTGAAAGCTTGGGGATTAAGTGGGAATACCATACACCATGGCATC
The DNA here is from genome assembly GCF_004027225.2 of Strigops habroptila. Classification (NCBI taxonomy): domain Eukaryota; kingdom Metazoa; phylum Chordata; class Aves; order Psittaciformes; family Psittacidae; genus Strigops; species Strigops habroptila. Next base: position 1,774,157 of record NC_044284.2, read on the forward strand.
CACAAAGTTCGGGAAAAGTTGAAAGGATAAATGGAGAAATCAAAACTATTTTGACTAAATTAATGATAGAAACCAAATTATCATGGATTAAGTGCCTACCCATGGCACTATTAATTCTCAGAACCAGACCCCGAGCAGATGTAGGAATATCAGCGTTTGAAATGGTGTATGGAATGTCTTATAGAATTGAAAGTCCACAAACAAATGTTTTAATTCGAGACCGTGTGATTAATGAATATGTTTCACAATTAGCAGAACATCGTAACAAGCTTTGGGAACATGGACTGATTGTACAACGACCCCCGTTGGACTTAAAAATTCATAATGTTAAACCTGGGGATTGGATATTGATTAAAGTGTGGAAGGAAGAAACCCTAAAACCCAATTGGGAGGGACCTTATCTTGTTTTGCTTACAACAGAAACAGCTGTCCGAACTGCGGAGCGTGGATGGACTCATGCCAGTCGCATTAAAGGCCCAGTGACGAGACCCCACTGGAAAGTAATCAGTACTCCAGGTGACACCAAGATAACCCTGAAAAGATAACGTAATGATAAAGACTTTATTTGATTATTTTGCCGCATTACCTTTCGGTATAAAGTGTGTATTGCTGTTTATATTTGCTATAATTATTTCTCTTTTTTTCTATTATATATGGAAGCGTACAAAGTGTGTTGAAGGAAATTGCTAAACTTATGCAACCTCACAATATTAAATATAGAAGATATGTTGATGTAAATAATATATGCACTCTAGATATACGAATTAGGTGGGTGTAATGATTTGAACTGCAATTGTTATCCATTTGCTTGTTTTAGGTGTAAGGTATGCCAGGATAAATGGTAGACACATTGTGAATGTGGATACCCTCCAATAGGAGTTTGCACACAGTGTTGGAAAATCCAAAGAACTCTCACTGAGTGGAAATTAAAACAATTAGAGTCTAAACAAAAAAAATTATTCGGGAATCCCATGAGTGGTGGGAAATTTTTGCCAAAGGAATAAACCCTCGATATTATTGCTACCACTCCAACGAACCAGTCCCCTTTGTAGCTGAAATTTTGGTTATAAAATGCAGAAGGGAAGTACTGACCGTGTCTTACTTTGCCCCATTAGTTAAAGCTGCAAAGTGGGAAGCCTATATAAACAGGCAGAAAGCCCGAAACAGCTGTTCTCCTGAAGAATTCCCTTGCTGCCGAGAAGATGGTACACCCCGTGGCTCGAAGCAACCGAGTCGACGGGCGAGGCAGAGGAGGAACAAACTGTGGAGAAAAGAACCAGAACGATGGGACACAAAAGCAGCAATGGCCGAACTTCCCCAGGACTGGTAAAAATATACTTAAATTGGCAAAATTAACAGACACCCTTTTTTTTTCTGGTATACCGTTAGTTTTGTTATTGATAATAACCCAAGCAAATGGAAACCCTCATAAACCTATGAACTAGACAATAACAAACATAAAATACACTTTATTAAAGAATGGTTTGACATAGCTAAACTGCTTATTTTAACTACGAGGTCTGGGGCAAAATATAAGAGTGTATCTATTAATGAAGATGAAGATTGCTGTGAATACATTATGCCACGTGAGAACTATGCCTTTTGTAATTGTGAGGTATTACCTTGTGAGTGTTATGATAAATATTGGGATTGTGGAAAAAGGTTTGTTCGCAGTGCCGAAAATGAAAGTAACGTCTAATAAACAATAATAGGATAAAAAGAAAAAGGGGGGATTGTGAAAAACTATGGACTAGGATATTGTTTATTAAGATTTATGTTAAGCTCAATGTAAAGGTTAGGCAACAAAGATGTGAAATCGCTTATGCAGACAGAAACTCGGACACTGCTTGAGTAAGATAAGATAACCACAATCGCGAGATAACCGCCAGACTTCCAGGAACCGACAGAAACAGGACAAACAACCCCAGATAAGGACATGTGAATGAGGGGTCAACTATGGGATAAAGGAGAAAGACTTCTTATTTCGGCCTCAACGACCACCAGGAGGTAGAAAACGACCCCCTAACAACAACTGAAGCATGCGCAGAGTACCTCCACTACTTCATGAACACGGAAGTAAAGATGTATAAAAAGGGACTGTTTGAACTGCTCAGCACGGCAGTGGCGGAGCGCAGACTCCCCTGTCGTCCAGCGCTGTTTTTGCTCATATTCTACTTGCTATAATTAATAAAATTTTAATTGGATTATGATCCGTTGTGGTCACAATTTATGACAAAGATGTCTGTTAATATAAAATTAATATGTGCTCTTACACAGTGAAACAACTCACGTCACTTGTAAATTGTCATCTCTAAGCAAGCAAAGAGACAGGCCTCTGGGAATGTTATGTGTTACACGTGTGCTAGGGAGCAGAAAAGTGTTCACACTACAAAATCAGACAAGGTAAACCTAGTCTAGTTTTGCTTTTACTATTAAAACCAAGATTTCTCTGGTAAACGTGCCTACCAAGTTGGCTTTGCTTTTGATGAGGCTAGCATATAGCTCCCATCAGTTGCTATGGTTTTCTTTTGTAGTGCTGTCATTAGTACTTTGATAATAGACTCTGCAATGACTGTCAGATTCCTTTGTTTGGTCACAGGGCATAGCTGAAGGTGTTAAAAAGGTGCTAACCTAGCCTAAAACTGCTGGTTTCAGCCATGAGAGGAATGGGTGTATCGTGGACACAAAGGCTTAAGTACACTTAAATTGAGTTACCACCAGTTATTGCTATTTCTTTTAGGAAAGCACAAAGCCATTTGTTCCTTTTTGAACTACTAAATAAGAACGATCAAAACACACCAACGGTTTGTTTCCAGGATGTTAATCTGGTGGCATTTTTACTTTAATTTAAAACACAAACAGTGGCCATAGTTTGTCAAACGTATGTTTTGTGAGGCATTTGCAAAGTTATCAAAGTTCAAACCAGTTCTGCTGCAACTGCAGGCATAAATAGTAAAACCTGGTAGCATGCTGTAAATCATTCAAGAGGCCAATTTGTACCTTGACAGGATCTCAGGAAAGCAACAAAACTACAGAAACCCTGGAAAAAGAAAATTGCTGATCTCCCGCTGATGCTCCTGCTGTTGTTGGAAGGGGTGAATTCACACCAATAGCTCAGTGAAGATATTTGTGGTGTCTGGCTATTTTAGAGGCTGATCTTCCACTGATCTCGCTGCATGCTTCCTGTTGGAATTGCAAGCAGAGAAGTAGTTAATTTTGCATTGTCCTATTTATTTGATAGGACAAGGGGTGATGGGTTCAAACTGAAACAGGGGAAGTTCAGGTTAGGTATAAGGAAGAAGTTCTTCCCTGTGCGGGTGGTGAGGTGCTGGCACAGGGTGCGCAAACCAAACTTGTTTTCATTCTTCTCATCTTAGATGTGTGTATGCCTGGAAAAGAAGGAGCACCCTTCGCTTCTAACACCTGGGGTTGAGAGACATGAATGTGACCCCCCCCTTCCACCACCACAACTATGAGATATGATTTCAAATTTCCAAATCTTATAGTTGATTTCCTTTTGGTTTTTGTCCAGAAAGGCTAATTTGGTCTGACATAACTGAGTGGCTGCTCAGTATCTCTAAAATTAAGTCCAGCATGCTCTTCCTGTAAAGTATTTTCAGCCTCCTCTTCCCCAGGTTCAGTGCTCCCAAGTCCCATCTTAATCTGAGGTCTGTAGTTGCTTTTATCCAGGGAAGACTCATGCTAAATGTGGACAATTTTTAGCTTTAACACTCAGGTTTCCTGACTATTCTACCTAGCTAAGGACCAGCAGCGTGGGAAGCACATTAAGAGACTGAAAATAATGTGAGGCACATAAAGAGAAAAGACTCTCAGACCAGTGCAAACCCAGGGCACCAATTCAGCAATTCTCAAGCTTATTAATAAATACAGGGTTTGTCTACACATATCATCACTGGAGACTGGAGCGGGGGGGAAAACCAGACAGATTTTTCCATCCCCTAAAATATCCTGAAGAAACATTTGGTGGAATTTAAATAGGAAAACATTATGCTATGCCAGAAACAAGTTTTACTTTTTAATATTTCTTTGAATTGCACGATAGTAGTTATCAAAAGATGTTTGTGGTGTGAAAATATGTGGGTTCTTTTTGCTGAATTTTTTTTCCTCCAAGATGATCATGTTGAAACTTGTGGTTCTTGCTACATCTACAAAAAAAATCATGAAGCAGTTTAGGAGACAAGCTCTTGTTTACGCTGACACAGATGGCTGGAATAAATTAGTGGACTCACTAAAGAACAGTTCATTTTAGTTTGAAATGCATTTGGACACTTATCAAAACTCACATGGTGACCATTTTCTGTTATTTATTCATCTATTTGTGCTTTACAATTCCATGCCCAAAGGCTATGTCTGAGTAATGGTCAGAGTTTCGTCTTAATGGACTTTATCATTATGTATATCTCATTTGTACTCCTGTGCTGTGGCCTACCATGGGTTATCCTGTGTAGCTACTCTTTCTGGAGACTGGTGCAAACCCAATTGTAACCAAGCAGATTAGAAAGACAAGGTAAACTTCACTACTGTGAATGTTCTAAATCGAGCATTTTCCCTAAATCGGTGAAGAAGTGCATGAAGTTGTAACTATGTCCTTCAACATCAGTGCTGCTATTTAGAACCATAGAATCAACTAGGTTGGAAAAGACCTTCAAGATCATAAAGTCCAACCTTTACCCCAGGACTGCCAAGTCCACCACTAAACCATGTCAATTTGGGAGAGGTAGTGAGAGCAAAGCTTCCCAAATTAACTCTTACATTCCAATCCCCCTGGACTGGATTAGGATAAGGAAGGGCAAAGCATGTCATTGTTACTCTATGGCTCTTCACTTATGGACCTTTCAGAAGCACAGTCTTCCTCACACTTCAAATTTTTCACGTGTATACACTTGTTTCCTCCTTCACTCCAGTGCAGTTAAGACATGGAACATGTGTCTTTGCAGTTGGTGAACCTGGCACTGTAATCAGTGGAGCTACTTCTTTCGACTTTAATAGTGATTTGCATTGTACTGGGAAAGTCACCACCATTACTACTGCAACTCCTAGAGTAAGGGAAGAAATCAACCTAACACCTGAAAAGCTGTCGAGAGCCTTCAGAAGTAGCTTCATTGAATTTTCTTGCTAATCTCATTTCGCTTGGACCTTTTGTATACTGGATATATCACCTTTACACTGTTACACTTGAGAGTTCACAAGCCAGACTGAGATGTCAGAAGCCACAAACAACTGAAATACACTGTCACGCTGAGGTGCTCAAAGGAAAAGAGCAACTTGGGTTCACTTCAGGAGTTCCTGAATCCCATGAATTTGACACATTAAGTTGCTTAAGTGTAATGGGTAATCTGGATTGCTAATTCAGATGTCAGGAGATGCTAGCTCTGAGACTGTAACCATCACTCTTCATCATATGCAATGACGGAGGAAGCTGGTCCTGGAATAAGAAGTATGTGATCAAAGGCTGCCCACCAGGTCCAAGTTACAACTACACGGCAAATTGAAGTCTGGAATGTCCTGTCTTTCTAGCACTTGAACTGATGTGAATTAGGGGCAGTTGTGAGGCAGAAGTGGGGACTTGCTTGTATGGAATGTCAGTACGCTAAGACCTTTATGCTCCCTAATACATCGCTGCCAGAATTTGAATGCTGAACTTTCAGAGTTTACAGTTTACCCTTTTAAACTTGCAGATTAACTACTGCAACTGCTGGCAGAGGAATCTTTTGTTTCAGATTGCAGGTTGTGTTTCTGCAACCATTTCAATTTGCAGGGCATGGCCTTGCTCGCTGCCTGTTGCCCTGCCCTGCCCTCCCAGCACAAGGCTGTTGCTGCTGTGGTGGCAGCGAGTGCCTGGAGGTTCTCAGAGAAAGTTCATGCGCGGCTATTTCTTTGGCATATGAGCAAATTTAACCTGAAGAGCACAAGGAACAAAAGGTTAATGGCAATTTTCAAAAACCTATAACTCAACCAAGACTCAACAACATTTCATGCCAGAAATGAAAGGTCTTTAGCATTACTGCTGTTTCTGCTGCTTTCAAAGCCCTGCTGAGGGGCTGGAGGGGTGGGGAGAGGTAGTTAAAAAAGAATAAAATCAGAGGCTTAGCACTTCTTCAGGGGGAAAAAAGCCCAAACTATATTTAGGCTAACACGTCTCTTATTAAAATTTCATTTAACTTCTGTTTTAGAAAAGTGGGAATACTTGTATTGTGATGAATGTTGTGCATGTGTCCCTATTTGTGCTCATTTATTTCCTGAAACAAACTTCAGCTGTACAGATGCTCAGTGCTGATAAGAGCAGTATTTGCCACAGCTGAGAATCCAGAGATCAGAAGGGTGATCCCTCCCAGGCTGCTGGGGGAAGCTAGCAAACTGCAGCAGGCTGACACAGACTGGCTGGCTGCCACGGTTTACAGACAGTAAGTTGATCCTCGGGAGAAATGTCTGGAAGGGGAAATAAGAGAAGCCCCCTTTATCTAGAAACACAAACTGGGAGGTTTTCAACCATAAGGGTATGGTTGAATCCCATTCTCTGACCTGTACTTACTGGAAGAGTAAGTCCTGCTTAATTCAGAAGGGAAATTGCTACTTCTATGAAATTTAAATGGTGTTACTATTTACTGGTTCCACATGGCAAAAATCCTACAGGTGGCAGGTTCGTTTGGCTTGGTAGATAACACGGGGGTAACCAACAATTTATAACTTGCAGAGCAAAGGAGAAGATGTGTGTGATGACACTTTTGAAAAAGTAGAGGTTTGGCCCTTAGTGCCAGGGGTTAGTGGTGGCCTTGGCAGTGCTGGGGTAAAGGTTGAACTTGATGAGCTTAAAGGTCTTTTCCAAACCAAGTGATTTTATGATTCCTCAAAAGGCTGTTACCTGTAATAGCTTAAAACCAGGCAGGACACAATGAAACTGAAGAGTCCAGTGGCTGCTGCTAGTCTCTTCCAATGTAGCTGCTCCTCTAGAACAAATGGATGCAAACTGGAGATGGCTGGACACAAAGTAGTTTATTACTTCATATACATGGAAATATTCCTTGTGCAAATGACTTATGGGCCTAATGCACTTGTATAGCAAATATACACCTGCAGGTCTGGAGCACACACACCTAAACTCCCCAGCTAGCATCAGAGACCACTGAGGTGCTCAGCAATGTCAATGCTAGTGAAATGAACTGATGACTCTTGGATTTGTAGGAAATAAGCACTAGCAATGCAAGGAATCCTGCTTCTGATTGTCCTGCCTACACTTCAACTGCTTTGCATGGGTGATTGTAATCAGCAAGAATTGTTATGCAATAGTGCTGAAGCAGGGACTTGAGAAAATACAGCTCTCACTTGAGGCACGAAAAGACCACAATCTTCTTTCTCCACATTACCAGGGAAACAATCTCCACTGGACACCTGGAAAAAAAGTGCTCATTTACAGAGAGGGGAAGAAATAAAATACTTACAAAGCAAGGAAAATTTTCCCTTCTATTCCGTAAAAGGTATTCTCTCTGGAGACAGGAAAGGAAGAGAAAAGCCAAACCCCATTCTCCACTGCATCCAAATCAATGTCAGAAGTGACTTATACTTTTTCAGGCTTTTTATAAAGCAAAGAAGAGTGGCAAGTCCCCCATCCCTTTTTAAATGCTTTTTAAGCTGTAATAAAGAAGGGAGAATGAAAGCTAACTGGATAAAGTGAGTGCTGTAAAGAGCACGTTGAAGACGAGATCTGAGAACCCAAGAAGTTGTCTGGCATGCAAATAGGAAAGTCAAAAATTGGTCATTATTAAACCTCCTCTATTGTGAAATGAGGAGAAAAGCTCTCATGTTTTGGGGGGTCATGCATGTGGCTACTTGAAAGTGCTGTCTAGAAATCGATGTTATGGTGTTTGCTGTTCTTTAAGATAGAACTTCTAGGTAAGTTGCAGTCAAAATGTTTATTTTGGTGACACCACAAATATTGTGTCTATGGAATCAGACAACTGCAATGTTCAGGAGGAGAGAGACTTACGAGAGCCCAGAGGCTGTGTGACCTGCCCTGCTTGCCTCTGTGGTACTCCCTATGCAGGACAGCTTCTGAGGGGGGGGGATTCTCTTGAGGAGATGCAGGGGAGGGATGGCTCAGGCTCGATGTCCCTGTGGGCAGCAGGGTGAAGGTTCGACGAGAGCCTGGGCTGGTAACACTGGGAAGGTGTCTGTGTAGAACCACAGAATCAACCAGGTTGTAAAAGACCTTTAAGCTCATCAAGTTCAACCGTTGCCCAGCACTGCCAAGGCTACCACTAACCTATGGCACTGAGGCCCTAGGCTATACGGTGTGTGAACTCTTACAGGGACGGTGACTCCATCACTGCCCTGAGCACCCTCTGGGGAAGGAATTGCCCCTCATCTCCATCTAAACCCGCCCTGGTGCAGCTTGAGGCCATTTCCTCTTATCCCATCCCTTGTTCCTTAGGAGCAGAGACTGACCCCACCTCACTGCAACCTCCTGTCAGGCAGTTGTAGAGAGCGATAAGGTCCCCCCTGAGCCTTCTCTTCTCCAGACTAAACCCCCCAGGTCCCTCAGCCGTTCCTCATCACACTTGTGCTCCAGGCCCTGCACCAGCTCCGTTGTGAAACCAGGGTGAGGTTCAGCCCTCTCCCTACTTCCACTGTGAGGCAAGGGGGGGGCGATGGCGGCGGAGGCTGTGCTGTGCATGTGCACCGAGCTGGGGCTACGGCGAGCCACGGGGGCGCGGCCGGGCCGCGGACATCCGCCCTTTGGGCAGCGGCAGCCGAGCCCCATCCTCTCCCCTCCGTGCCCGCTGCCGGCCGCGGCGGGCTTGTGGGGAAGCGCCGCCTCCCTCCCCAGTGCCGAGCTGGGAGCGCTCCGGCCCCCTCGCCCCGCCGGACACCCCCTGACCCGGCGCGGCTCTGCCCGGCCCCGGCCCGGCGCGGCTCTACCCGCCCACTTGGGCGTTGCTGTCCGGGTTGTCGGCTCCGCCTCCTCCCGCGCTCTGCTCCACTCCGGGGCTGCGGGGAGCCGGGGGAAGGCGGTGGCGTTGCGGACACCATGGCTCGTGTGCTGAGCCGGGACACGGTGGACATTGAGGTACCCACTCGCCCTGCCGGGACTTGTGCAGCTGTCGATAGCGGGGAGGGGGCTCTGTCTGCCGGCGAGCGGCGGAGGCCGGGCCGGGAGCACCGGCAAAGTTTGGCCGCGTTAGGAAGTGCCTCGCCGCTGTTGCCGCTGCGCACCGCCATGCCGGGGCAGCCGCAGCCCGTGTCGGGGGTACTGGGGCACCGCTGTGGCTCTGGCCCCGGCCGGGTGAGGGGTCGCCGCCCGGCGCCTTCCCCTTCCCTGCCCTCCCCGCCCAGGGCTGGGGCTGGGTCTGGGCGAGCCCCATTGCCGCGGTGCGGGAGGGCTGGGGCAGGGTTCCTGTGGGGAAGGGCTACCCCGGGGGCCGTGGCGGCTTCATGGGCCCCAACCCGCTGGTCTGGGTCCTCTCACAGCCTCAGGGGTGTGCAGGCCCTCGGCTGCTCCCTGTCCTGCCACGGGCCATGCACCGCACCGTGTTCCTGGCAGGAAAACAGGGTCTTTGGCTGCTGAACGGGGTGGCAGGAGGAGCACCCCTGCTGCAAGTGGCTTCCATACCTAACAGTGGGTTTTGCACGGTGTTCTTTGCTACAGGTCGGGTTGGGAGCTGGGAAGTAGGGTCTGGATATGGCCTGGTGTAAGGTGGTGGGGTCCTGGTGGCGGGTGCCAGGTTGCATGGTTGGGACTCAAAAGTTAGCTTTCTCCCACCCTTCGCAGGACCTTGTACTTGGCTATGAGCTTCAGTTCTTTCAGAGAGTCGACTAAAAACACAATGATGATAAGCTAAATTGTAGTTTGACAGTCTCGTTCCAGCCTGACACAACTTTTTGCTGTGGTATCCCTTGGAAGTTTAAAATAATTAGGTTTAGGTTTACTGCAGCTCATTGAGGCATACTATGCACATGTGCACAGCAGCAGCTTGAATACACCTCTAGATCACTTGTGACTGAACTTTATTATGAGTTCTCATATTGATTTGTTTTGTGTCCAGTGCATTTCCTAACTGATCTGCTGCTCCAACCACGACAAACACCCAGAAATGCTCTCACAGGTACTCTGTTAAAATGGGAATGTGGAATGGATTGGAAGAATGAACTATCGTAAGTCTTCCTGGCAGTTAGGGAGGCACTGTGGTACGAAATCAGTCCTGTCTGTCTGTTACCAGCTCAGTGTTTCCAGAGCAGCCAATCTGGGGTTTTTCTGCATGTGCTGAAGTTCATTTTTCTATTACTCAAGTTTGATTTTAGCAGTGAAGTCTTTCTGAGTACTTCCCTCCAATTTTTAATGCAAAATATTGCTGGGATTCCATTGTTGTGCGTTTCTGGATATGTGTGACTCGGATTCAAAGAACAGTATGTTATTGTGGGACCACGTGTTGCTGATAGTATGCAGCATTATGTGATTTAGAAGAGTAACTGATGGATTCTGAAAAAGGCTAATATTTACTTTGCTCTCAGGTTGAAAATAGAAACTTTGGTCCGTATCTCCCTGTGGTTTTGTTTTCAGCACCCATTGAAATTAGTAAGGAAATCAAGGCAGACCTCTTCTAACCAAATGTATTGTCCTTTCCCCAGCTGCTCGTATAAATTTAGTCACTGTATGATTTGTCTCCCTGATGACTATATCAATAATTACGGATAGTCTAATTGCAGTGCTCTTTGCTGGGTTTTGGGTTTGTTTTTTCCCTGCATGGGACTTTTTTGGGGGGGAAAACGAGTCTATTTTCAATAAAGCAAGTATTTTATCTTTTTATTTGAAGTAGAAGAGTGCATTTTAGCTGAGCTGTTGTATTATATCTATATAATTGTAGATAAATATTCTCAGAAATGTGGTTTTTGAGTGGAGAAGTCTGTCAACATGAGCAATAGCAGCAGAACTTGAATATTTTGGTCACTTTCTTGGCTATGGTATGAAACCTGAATGAAATATTTCATGAACTCAATGATCAGCCTCTTAAACATGGTTCATATAATGAAAATATTAAATATGACCTTTGGAGTCTTGGTCCTACTTTATCATTTATTTAGATAGTTAAGGCTGGATGAGAAGACTGATGTTGGTTAAAGGGGAGACAATCTGAGCTAGAAGTAGCTAAACTCACAGCCAGTTCTCCAAGTTATTTAAACAATTAAAAGTCCCAGAAGCTGTCCTTGAGGAATCTTGTCCTCCCTTGGTTGGCTTAGCCAGCAGCTTCAGCTCCTGAGCAACTCTTCTGGCCTAACTCAAGAAGTTGAAGAAGTTCCACAGATAATCTTGTCCTAAAAGTCTGCTTTCCAAATGGTGGAAGACAAGGAGGGTTGTGATTCAAATCCAGGGTCTTCTCCAAAAAATGTTAGTGTTAAACTGCCCCAAAACCCAAACCAAAAACTAAACTACAGCCAAAATACCTCCTTAAAACCCAAACAAAACAAAGAAACCCCCGCACTAACCACCAACCCCCCAAAACCCAAACGCTGCCTTTGTTTAAATGTGGTCAACTCTGTCAAAACGTGCTGCAAGTATTCTTTGGGTGCAGAAACAACGCTCTGTACAACTGCCTGACAGGAGGTTGTAGTGAGGTGGGGTCGGTCTCTGCTCCCAAGGAACAAGGGATGGGACAAGAGGAAACGGCCTCAAGCTGCACCAGGGGAGGTTCAGATGGAGCTGAGGAACAATTCCCTCCCAAGAGGGTGCTCAGGCATTGGAACAGGCTGCCCAGGGCAGTGCTGGAGTCACCGTCCCTGCAAGTGTTCACACCCCGTGTAGCCGAGGCCTCAGCGCCATGGGTTAGTGGTGGCCTTGGCAGTGCTGGGGAACGGTTGGACTTGATGAGCTTAAAGGTCTTTACCAACCCAGGTGATTCTGTGTTTCTGTGATTCTAAACTCTAAGCAAAAGGAAAGAAAGAGCGTTTCAAAATAGCTCCAGGTGAAAGTACTTGTGTGGATGATGCAAAGACTTGTCTTGGTTTTTTGTTTTATTGCATCTGTAGATCTTTATAACAAATACTGAAATTATGGTCTGAGGGCAGCATTCCATTTCTAACTTGTAATGTGGAACTGTGTTAGATGCACATTCAAACTCCAGATAGTGTTTACAGGCTTCATACATACCTTTCCCAATGATACTCTGGGGAACCAAGTTCCTTTTTTCCCCTTTTTTTAGCTGATTCCCTACTATCACTGTGTGGAAACCATACATACTTATATCTGTTGGAAACTTCAGGGTTCTTTAAAGGGTTAAAGTTGTCAGATCAAGTACTCTGAAATTAATGAATGGCAAAACTGTGAAGTACTGAGTAAATCTTAGTTTATTGTGTTGATGCAGGCTGACACAACCTTGAATGACATTATTTACTGTTCTCTGTGTTTTCCAGACTGCATTTCTCTGCAGTCCCTCTAATCATTTCATTTGGTGATGGATACTTTGGTATTTCAGTTTGATATTTTGGCATTTTTTTGGGGGGTGGATACTTACTAACTCATTGCCATCCCGTCTATAGCTAGCAAGAGCAGGTCTCTCGGTGTCTCTTGTGAGGGCTTCTAAGCTGAGCAGAGATGCTTTGCCACACTGTCACAAACCTGAAACATAGTCAGTGAACTAACACACGCCCTGAACATAACTTAGTGTGAAACAGCATAATCGTTCTTACAGTAGGAAGAGAGTATGTTGGCATTTCACAGATCTAACCTTACCTCTGAATCATCTCCTGCATATGTTTAAAGGGGAGTTGGGTGTTGGTGAATGGGTAATTCCTGGCTGGGCCAGCAGCTGTGTGCCTAGCATGCTGTTAGAGCTGCTTCCAGATTGTAGCACTGATGCCTGACTTGTGAGGATAAAAGGAATGGTGTGAAGGGCTAGATCCATGTTCTGAAATACTGGAATTACCCGGGTAAATCTGTGGTGCTTTCCGTACAATATAATGAATATCATCACTGTAACTTTGTCAAGCTCTCTCTTCATTTGGCTTTAGAAAGTATCTTAAATCACATCTTTTTGTTTGAAAAGCTATACTAAAATTAGTCCATGTAGCTCTATTTGATGTTCCTTTAGAAAGCTAACATTTCTTGTGCTCCTTGTGCACTGTACTCTTATTTCTGTGGTGGTGTATCAATAAGCTGCTGTTGCCTATTGTGGACAAGCTTTACAAGCTACACTAATTTCAGGGTGAAGAGGAGTGTTTCTTAAGGGCCGGGCTGTGCCCATTGTGTGCCGAGTACCCCAGTGCATAGCAGGCATGTGTGCGTTGATTTTGAGTTTCTTCAGCAGCAAGATACACATTGCTCTCTGAAGGCTGCTAATGAAGGTGGAATGAAGTTATAGCCTGTTAGAGCAGGTCACCAAGCAGCCGGTTCCAGGGTCAGGTGGTGGGAAATGAGCCTTCTTTGTGCCATGCTTCTTGCTGCATGTAAGGGCCACCTGGGAAGTGCCTCTAAGCCTCAAAGAAGATTTATTGTACAACCTGTAGTCCCCATACTGCTTAAAGCAGCAGGTTTGGTAGCAGTGAGGGTTCTTCATCAGGTTCTGTGATCACTCATTGGAACAGGCTGCCCAGGGCAGGGCTGGAGTCACCAAATCTGGAAGTGTTCACACACCATGTAGACGAGGCCTCAGTGCCATGGGTTAGTGGTGGCCTTGGCAATGCTGGGGAATGGTTGGACTGGATGGTCTTGAAGGTCTTTTCCAACCCAGCTGATTGCATGATTCTATTCTATGATTCATTCCCTGGGATATATAGCTGGTGGGTGCTAGAAAGCATTGGCTGTGCCATGAGGTTGAGCAAGTTTTGCTTGTCAGGTTTATTCTTCTCCCGGTACAAATGGGACTAGAACAGTGAAGACTGCAGGTAGCAAAGGTAGTTGCCTTGAAGGCATGTCTGGGAGCTGAGCTCAGTGCCCTCTAAAGTGGGAAGCAGGGCGAGGACTGAAAAATAAAGAATACTGTAAAAACACAGCAAATTCCCAGTAAGAGAGCAGGGAATCCTACTAGTCAGCATGGCTTGCAAAACTGATGATCAGATGGATGTTCCAGACTGATGGCTGTGTCTTCCTCGGGTCATTTGAGGAGCAATCAGTGAGGAAACAGAGCTTCCTGTTTGCCTGCTTTTGTTTAATGAATTTCTCAAGCTCTTTTACTGTTTTATAGTGTTTTTATTGTAGTAAACACTTAGCTGAGTGGAACAGCAATTGTGGCATGGTTACTAAGACCTTGTGGAAGATTATAGACCACAATTAGATCAAACATTTTATCTTGGATGGTGTACGTGCAAGTCCTGTTGATGCTCAAAGAGTTATTATGGTCTTGCCTCCACTGCTGATAGTCTGCTAAACTGGAACACTGAAATTCAGTCAAGTCCTTCAAAATAATGATATTGGGGGAAAAAACCTAAGAAGATCTACTCGTGTGCTTGTCGTTTTCCTTTGACCTTTGAGTTTTAATGTTACTCATGAATTCAACTCCCATTTCCCCTCACATTTTAAAAATTCTACTCTTTTTCTAAGAAGGTCTTTAAAATAAGACCTGCTACTCCCATCTTTTCTCGTGGCTGGGTCTTAGGAGTTGTCACTGCTGTTAGCTCTGAAAACAAGAAGGAACTGAAATTCATTTTCCTTTTAATTATGTAAATGGATTTCATGCTGGTTTCATGTTGTAGCCTGGACTTTAATTTTATTCTTTCTTCTGCTTAACATTACATCTTTTAAGAGAATAAAACTGCATGTTGAACTAGGAAGCTGAGATCTGGAAGGCGTATCCTGTAATGATCCTGTAAGCGATCCTGTAAGGCAAGATTTTGCCCATCAGATGTGACAAGAATGCAGTGATGCAGGGCAGGCTTTTGAGATGCATTTGAAAGGTTTTAGCAGCAGGGCAGAACCTGCAGTGTTTTCAGTGCAGCTGAGTGGTGGGGCTGTGTCTGGTGGACTGGGATTTGCTTGGGCCCAAGGTTACATAGTGTTCTCTATACTACCAGCATGGTAGGATATACCTGCTACGCGCATGGTGCGGTCTGTGCTACCCAAAGGCACGCACTGCTGCTTTTCAAACGGACACTTTATAAAAATCTGCTCTCCATCCTCTCCTGTACCATTTTTCCAGTGTCAGGAGCATGACCCAGGGAGCACAAACATAGCTGACACTGTGTTGGGAACACGCTCCTTAAAATATTGAGGCAAGCTGAAATGCTTGGTGGCTGCACACAAGCTGGATTCAGTGTGTCCTGTTTGTTCTGGCTATGCTAACCCTTTGACAGCACAGAGTTCAAATCAAAACCTGCTTTCTCTCCCTCCCTGGTTGCCTGGCAACCTCCTTCCTCTTATTAGCATATGATTTCTATTCCTTTTTTTATTTATCAGTACAGTGTTACACACTCTGCTCCCTGCCCTGCGTTGTCGCCTTTGAGAAGAGCAGAATTTGTGCCTTTATATGAGTGTGTGATTTGGCAAAGAAATCAGACATTTGGGATTAGGAAACCTTTGGCCATAAATGGCTTTATCAGAAGCTCAGAGGGTGGTGTTTGTGTGGGCATGTTATTTAAAGTCTTTTCATCTTCATTTGCTGTCATTTGTATACCAAGGGCAGAATTCTTCTCGAAGATCAGCACAACGTAGATCTCTGGCGTCTTTACATGTGCAGAGCATCAGTTTGTGAAATGTGCCAGCAGAGATTGGATACACAGATCTTGGTGGGCATTTTGTCATCTCGGCGTGTATGCAGTTCAAACACAATGCCATAATTCAAAATGTAAATATAACAAAATCAGATCTATTCAGGTCAAATTCGGACTGGGAAGGAAGCAGGTAAAGAAGTATGTGAGGGAAATGAACTGAATGTTCTGGGCTTCTTATTTCTAATAAGCATTATAATAAGAGCAACAACATTTTGCCTTCAAGTTGGCTGTATTTCTTTGATGAAATAAGAGGTGATTCAGACTGGGTCTGAAGTTTGACTTTAAATTTTTCTGCTCATAGACAACTGTAAGAAATACCCGAATCTTTGTTGTTGCAGATGGCAAAGAACATAGGATTCACGTGGGCAAGCTTCTTTAAATATCCTGAGAAAAAATCAACAGCCACACCAAAAATTAGAAGACACAGTAAGAATGAAATGCCAAAGCAAGTACGTTTGAGGACTGTTTAGATCAAGATGTGTATAGGAATTTTTTCTTAATACTATCCAAAATCATAAGCTATTACCCAGTTAAATCGCAGTAGAATCCCCATTCTCAGCCCAGATTGACACTAAACTTTTCCTTGCATGCAGGAAGAATGCAAGAATCTCTTTGTGAAGCAATTCTGATACGTACTTTGTCCCTCAGACATCACTGCATAACCTTCCCTAACTGCTTTACTACAGAAGAGGGGTTTATTCCCCTTGGAAATGTATCATCTGGATGACTAGCCTGTCTGTGTCAAACGCATGAGTGTATTTGTGAAGGGCTTAGGGTCAGTGGAGGTTCCACATTAAGGAGTGGTAGGCCTTAGCCAAAGGCATCAGATGTTTTAATTCCCTCAGATACGAGTGTATGAGCACACATTGTGAGTGGTGAGAGGTGACTTACTCCATCTGATAGCTGTAGAATGTCAACCTTAGTTGCTTAGACTGGGGATGGGGAGAAATACACCCATACCTCTGTGTAATCTCAGAACAAATAACCTCCTTTTTCAACATCCTCGTTTTCTTATGCTGTGACTGAGTTGGGCAACTTCACTTCTGACCTCTGCCGAAATACTTTGGCCTTCTTATGAAACATCTGATCTCTTTACCATGTTCAGAGATGCCTCACTAAGCCGACGTGGGGTTTTGAATGGGTTTAGGTCTTACAGAGACGTCACCATTTGAAATTAGGGCAAGCCCACCTACACAAGTATTTTGGTTTTACTAATGCTTCCTCTATTTATACATATAACTTCAGAAAGTTTTATTAGGATGCAAATATTAGTATGTGTGATGTTGGTGTTTTATTTGTAAATTGAAAGTGATGAACACAATGAAGTTCTTGAAATGCCAAACCTTTCATGTGTGCTCAAGCCAAAGTTCACTTTTATTTTCGGTGTGACATTTGCCGCCTGAAGTGTTACAAGTGACTTGACCTTAAAATTACGTTGATTTTAGTTCATTGAAATGGTTGGCCTTTCCAGTTCAACTTGACACCAGCAGTGCAGATGGGACAAGGCAGACATGCTTGCCTGTGACTTCATGTGAAAGCCAATTAAAAACATAGCTAGGTGATGAATCTAAATATTTCCAGTTAGATGGGATGGTAGGCATCAGTTAAAGGCAATCATGGTGCATCCTGACATTTTAATTTCAGGTTCAAAACCAATTATAGATGTAATTAAAAAGAGTAGTGTCCAGGCAGCCGAACTGTCTGATTTACATGTCTTGCTGGTGTTTGCAGGTTGTTTTTAATACAGGTACCTGTGCACACGACTTGGAGAATGTAGAAATGAGTGAAAAAATGGAAAGCTGCTCTGAAAGTTCAATGTTAGTTAATCTCTTCTTCCTAATGATATGCTTCTGTCAAATATTAGTCTTATGCACAATGTCATTAGGTTTATATTTTTTGTGGAGATTAGATTCTGTGTCATTTTCAGATAGGTTGTGTGGTACCTAGGTTATTTATTAACATACTGCTGTACGCTTTCCTTGGGTCTTCGTTGTGTTTTTGTTAGCTGGGCTCTGAGAGGCCTTATTTCAATTGAAGCTGCCTCTTTTGGCATGAGCTGTGCTCGCCAGGGTGTTCTTGGTCAACAGAACATTTGACCAACTCGGAGGGAATGAAGAATGCTGCTGCGCAGGAAATTTGGGCTACTGTTTCTCAAGATGGAGATGTTTGATTGTGCTGTGTGTTCTGCCCAGCCTTGAGAGAGCTCCTCATATTGCCCAGCTGCAGCTCCATTAGTTGATAGAGGAATGATAATATTGTGCTCTGAAGGGAGCTCTTTGCAGCCTTGAGATGAAAAGACACAAGGAAGGACACGTCCTTCTGAGTGATGAGAAATAGACTAAGAAATATGTGGAGGGGTTTAGCGGGAAGGAGAAACAGAACAGGCACTGCAAAGAACAAGCAAGCAAACTAGATGATCTTAAGGTCCTTTCCACCCCTTAACCATTCTATGATTCTGTTGCTGAATTTAACAATCCCAGCATTTTCCTTTACTGTCAGCATCTGTACTTGCATGTTAGCTCATCATGAAATGCTTGGTTTTGCCTTGATTGTGAAGGGCATCCTCTGAAACCCAATTCTATTCTGCTCTTAACAACAAGCTGCCTCCGTTGCAGGCATGTGTAGCATCCATGCAAAACTGATGTGAGAAAGTAGGTAGAAGTGTTAGAATAGGTTATTAAAAATGTAGACCCATAATGTGAGTAAAAGAAGCTTGGAAGTATAAAAAGAGGTTTTACACCTGGAAGTTATTATAGTTATTTAGATTGCACGAGAATAATAACCAATTGTTTTCGAAGATGTATGACACATTTATGAAAAACCTTGAAGGATAAATGGATCTTTTTAGTATGCTACTTCCACAAAGGACTCCATGAATAAAATAATAGTGAGAGAACTCTCAGTGGATGCTGAATGCTGCTAATTGATGAAATTATTACTTATTACACTGCAACTGAACTCTGCTTCGAAACACTATTTTCAGTATGATTTTTGGAAAATGACAGCTGAAATGGAAGAGGCTTTGTATTGAAAGTGAATAGTGATAATTTCTTGATATCTTGGAAATGAAGGATATTTCAATGACAGTTAAAATGGAGAAAAGTGATTTTTTTTTTTTTTTAAGTGCTTGGAATATTGCAATGAAAATAAACCGAACTTTTCCGAAATCATTAAAGTAGACTTAACGTGGCTTTATGAGGCATTTTAAAAACAATTGTAAGTGTTCTTACTGCTAATAAAGCAGGCAGTTATTTGTGTCAGCAATTTTCATGTTATGTCACATGTTAAGGTTAAACATGAGATTTGGGAGGTAAGGTGTAGCCATTGCGTTTAGGAGAACTGATTGTAAATGAAATCAGGATTGAAGAAGTCCTCCCTGTCTTACTACACAGGGCAAAAACGGGAAGGAGTACCAAATTTGCCTTTGGTTTAGTGGTGATGAAATGAAAGCCTGCTGTCCTTCTTGGTGTGTCATTTTAGCTCTTAAGGAATGCTATCAGTAATGGGTGTGAGGATCTGTGCGCAAACCATCACGCGTAGAGTAATATTTTGGGAGATAACTCCAGGTGAATGCAAGATCTGATTTCAACCTTAACAAATCTGTTCAGCAGCACTAGAGGTCCATCTCCGTCCCTGTTAATCTCTGCAGTCTTCAGAACCTGAGGACAAAGTAAGCTTGTGCACTCACACACTTGTGTCTGTGTGCTACTGACAGGAACGCAAGATGGGACATTACAGGTTGTTCCCAGACTTATTCTGCTTCCATTTGAAAGCTGTGTTGGATATTGCCCTTTTTTCAGTTCCAGGTGAGAACAGAACATTTGGAAGGTTTTAGTAAGCTCATACATAGCTCTTCAAAACAGATGGAAGTGAGATAGTGACAAAAAAGTTAGGAGGCAAAAAAAAATACTCCAACAAGATAACCACAGCAGAAGCTGATGCAGAAATGAATACAGAACAGCCACCCTCCATTCCTCCCAAATATTATCTTGTCTCAAATTTAGAGTCTCAGTAAAACGTCATCAGTAGTCAATACTACTGACTGCTGAAGGGCCAGTTCCTCTTTGTTAGGATATGATAAGAATTAGTTTTCAGAAGACTAGAATATTTGTTCTGAAGTATAGCAAAGTAGCTTGGAGACTAACAAACCTTGGCACCAGGTGAGGAGATAAGATGAATTGATTCATGAACCCCAAGAAGTATGCAGCACAAAAGCAAAGTTAGCTCATTTTTAACTCCCGGCAGAATGTTCTCTATGCGCTTAATCAATGAGTCCTTAATGAAAAATACGTAAGGAGTCTTGAGGGCTGGGTCAAAACTCTCTCAGCGCTGGAGCTGTGTTCTTGTCATGCGTGCTCTCTGATTTGCTTTTGTGATCTTAGCTGGGCACCTAATCAGCTCAACTTCATCCAAGTTTGCCTTCCATCGTGGTCAGTGGGCAGGAGGTCTCCTCTTGCCAGGGGGACTCCAGTAACCATTAGACTATTAGACAAAAGTGCTGCTCTTGTAGTTTCCTGTGACTCTTGCCCCTTTCCTCCCCATGTTTCACATGGAAGCTAGGATACTCATGCATTTGAGTAGAAATAAGCATTTAAACTCAGGTAGAGTTTCAGGCTGAGAACCATCATCCTAGAGGATGTGCAAAGGCTGCCAGTTCGTGTGTAAGTCCAGGAGGACAAGAGAGTGATAGAACAAGAGGGAATGGGTTCAAACTGAACCAGGGGAAGTTCAGGTTAGATCTAAGGCAGAAGCTCTTCCCTGTGAGGGTGCTGAGGCGCTGGCACAGGGTGCCCAGAGAAGCTGTGGCTGCCCCATCCCTGGCAGTGTTCAAGGCCAGGTTGGACGCAGGGGCTTGGAGCAACCTGCTCTAGTGTGAGGTGTCCCTGCCCGTGGCAGGGGTTGGAACTGGATTATCTTAAGGTCCTTTCCAACCCAAACCAGTCTGGGATTCTATGAACTGCTGTGATTGTGTGGCTGTGTACCTCTTGTCTAGTTCGTGTTTTGTCACACCCAGCTGGGGGGTCCTGCTTGGCATTCTGGCAGCTGTGAATCCCTTCCCCATTGCTGGGACATGCACTTTCCGCTTCTGCAGTCAGTCCTCGCTTACAAAAGTTACCTGTCTGTGAATGTCTGTCTTTGCCCAGGAAAAGTGAGCGAATAATACCTAAAAGAAATGCTGACCTAAAGCCAAGCTGAAGGAGGTAAAGACCAAATCCACATTGAATTGCTGGTTCTTCTGGCACATTTCTGAAGGTGTCAGCTGGAAATGAGCAGGAAGATAGCTAAAGCACTTATATATAGGGTACTTTTCCTTTGCATCATTCTAGTATAAATAATGTTCTTGTTACTCTGCAGTGTTTGCTCCTGCTCATGCCAAACCGCAAATAAAGGGATGCTGATCTAAGTGTTAATGTTTCCATCCTAATTGAATTATGGCTTTTGGGGCTTGTATCTTCTAGTCTAGGAAAGAGAGTTTTGTCCTCTCAGCAAGATGGGAGTTCTGTTTCTGTATAAGTCCAATACTTACATTTTTCTGCCTCCTGGAATCCAAGGCTTTAGGATCATTACAGTAAGATTATAGGAGAACTACTTTACTATAGTTTTAGAAAACTTTACAAATGATAAAAATAAGAATTCTTCCCTGTTTAGAGATCTCAGAGCAGAAATGCAATTTGGGTTAATAACTAAAAGAGCTGGAAAATAATACTGCTACATACACACCCTTTATAAAGTGTTTTAAAAATAAGTGTTCTGTATAAGCATGTGACAAAGTATGATAGATCAGATTCCAAATGGTTGCTGGCATGTTTTCAGGTTGGGCAGCCTAATCTGATTATCCTATTTTTTTGGGGGGAGCATTACTTCTGCCTGTTGCCCACACATTAATAGAATCCCAGACTGGGTTGGAAAGGACCTTAAGCTCATCCAGTTCCAACCCCTGCCATGGGCAGGGACACCTCACACTAGAGCAGGTTGCTCCAAGCCCCTGTGTCCAACCTGGCCTTGAACACTGCCAGGGATGGGGCAGCCACAGCTTCTCTGGGCACCCTGTGCCAGCGCCTCAGCACCCTCACAGGGAAGAGCTTCTGCCTTAGATCTAACCTGAACTTCCCCTGGTTCAGTTTGAACCCATCACCCCTTGTCCAATCGCTCCAGTCCCTGATGGAGAGTCCCTCTCCAGCATCCTTGTAGCCGCCTTGAGACACCTGAAGCTGCTCTAAGGTCTCCACGCAGCCTATTTCAGCAGCAATTCAGCAATATTTAATGTCAATAAGGTTTAAAAATCAAAATTGTTGAATAAGGGCAAAGAACTCCAATGAATTGCTTTGTATTCCCCCTTATCGCTCTATGTGCCAGTGTCATCTATAACTCATGTGATGCCCTGTGTATTTATGGAATGTCATATTTGTTTGCTTAAGGGTGTCAACATAGGATGACTGTGTGCTTCTGTAGAAGACAATATGTTAAAAGGCAAAGGATATCAGTTTCCTGATATCTTTATGTTATTTTTTCAATTATCAGATATTTAATAATATTGTAACACTTTGTGGCTTCATGTATCAGACCCTTACTGTTTATAGCACAGAGTGAACGAATCCTCCATATTTCCATTGTCCCTTCTACATGCTGATTTCCCTTTTTGATGAGGATGCTCTGATGTCTACACAAACTTCCTAGAAATCAGTAGTTTCATTGTCAGCGTTGTATTTTACCACTGTATTAAACAGTTGCTACTGAAATCTTCTGGTGCAACTTTGCACATAGGTAAGTTTACTCGTTGCTTCTTAATGTTGCAACAGATTTAGAAAGTTGAGTTGGCATGTTCTTGGAACAGATACAAACGTTCACATGTGTTTCGAGCACTGAATGTACTGGAACTTTTGGATGCAGATTGTCACTCTCATCCTTACATTTCAGGTTCATTTATTGGACTTTGAAAATTACCTTTTAACAAAGTTTTCAGAACATTGCTGTGCTCAGCTAAAATTAGTTCCGCTGATTTTGCCAATGATTAAACTTAAAGCGGTAATAGCTGCTAATGCTGATTTCTCTCCTATGATCAAAAGTCAGTAGAGCATTCACTTTTCATTAATTGACATGTCTCTAATGCGAGTTTGGGTTTTAGTTAAGCAAAACCCCACAATTGAGGGCTCAATTGGGATGTTCAGTTATGGGGATACAATGGCCTAGTTTTGGTTTTGGCACTAAGTTTATTTCCAAAGGCAACCGAGCTTGCTTTCCCTTTCAATCTGTTTGTCTTCTTGCAGGAAAACAGAAGTGAGATGTAAATATATGTGTATGATAATGATCCTTTTCGCTATGAGATATTCATTAAACGACTCTCTGTATCAGTGAGCAGTTACAAATGTTGTTTAGTATTCCTCATGTAGCAGTGCAATTTGATGCACAAGTGATCAAGGCAGACATAAATATTACAGTGAGGAAACCAAAAGCTTCTGTTATACCTGCGATGCAAACCTAAGTATTTTCTGAAGCTTTAAGTTTTGATTTGTAAAGAAGATATTTTGATTACTAAGATGAAAAAAGGTAACTTTAGAGTGTAGTGGGTTTCACAGACTCTGGAGACCATGTGTGTGCTTACTTTTGAAGTAACAGCAGTCATCATGCTAAGAATTAAGGCTGTGACATGAATTGCTCTGTTTCTTTCCACTTAGCCAATGAGTTGAATGATTAAAGAGTGTCCAGTTAGAGAGAAAATGTATTAAACTGTTAAATATAGGTGTAGAGGACAGCTGCACCAAACGTTAAATCCTTCTATTTTTAAAGGCTGAAAAATAAATCATATTTGAGTCAGCAAAATGAATACATGATAGTGAATTCAACTTGGAGTAGATCCACGAGAGCTGTGCTTGGCTATGCCTCCTATGAATTTGCTGTATTAACCCTAATACCATTTGATGTAAAGTATTGTTTGTAGTGTGAAAACGTGATCTTATCACGGAGTAGGGTGTTCCTGGAGAAGCCTCAGATCTGGGAACTTCATTTTATGGTGCGGTGGAGTTTGAGCCTGCTTAGAGCTGTGTGGCTTTTAATGTATATATGCTTGTGTTAAATACGTGAATAATTCACTCAGTGCTGGGAGACTACTTGAATACTTGAGCACGGAGAGTGAGTATTTGCTTTGGTTTTCCCTGTGAGGGTCAAGGTGCTTGTGCAGAGATTAGTTGTGTCAAGAAGTTTCATGCAGAGTTTCCAGCAGTGTCATTTACCACCCAGAGCTCTTCCAACAGAGAAGAGTGGTTGGTGTCTATGGGAAGCAAGTAACACTCTTTGTTTTATAGTTTAATAAACCTCTTAGAATTTACAGTAACACCTAGCAGAAATGCATTGCTGAGGTAGAGACATCAAGCTCTTAATCTGAAAGTTAAAACATAGCAAGAAATCAGGGTTGTGTAATTTTGCTATTTTGTTAA
Organism: Strigops habroptila; assembly: GCF_004027225.2. Classification (NCBI taxonomy): domain Eukaryota; kingdom Metazoa; phylum Chordata; class Aves; order Psittaciformes; family Psittacidae; genus Strigops; species Strigops habroptila. The sequence continues at coordinate 1,798,306 of NC_044284.2, forward strand.
TCTGTAATGCATTAACTTTGCTTCTACAACAAAGTGCGTGCGGAATAGCACATCTTTGTTAATACAGACTTATTTGTAACCAAGACTTTCCTGGCTTTTGTGGAAGTGTTCGTTTTCTTAAAGGACGGTATTTACACACTGCAGTGAAATCTGAAGACCATGAAAATCTATAGTGGTAAAACTGGTTTGGAAACCCCACTTTCAAAGTATCTACTAACAGATCTAGGACTACACCTCTAGGATGCTGGTATGCTATGGTATTATTACAATATAAAGAATAGTCTTGCTCTCACTAAATATTAGAGGCTGTGTAAGGAGTGCAAGAAGCTGGAAAGGGGTTTGTTCTGAGACAGCCTGAGAAAGCAGGCTGTCTTTATGGGGAAATCTAAAGGTACGTGGAAGATGAAGATGTAGTACTTAAGTGCTATGCTAAAGGCAGGGAGCTGTCAGTGCACAGCTAAATGATGTTTACCGCAAGATTGGCCTTTGAATTCTTGTTCTTTATGAATGGCTTATATAGCTCAGAGAAGAAATAAGTCTTGTGATTAGAAGTTGAATCTTTTCCCAGGTATGTTTAAGCTCCCCCCTTGCCCATGTGCACACCAGGATTCAGGGTCAGGCCTGTCGGCTTCTCGGCCCCTGTCTCACAGGAGGCTGCAGCTCCGCTGCTCCGCTGGCACGTTTCCTTGTCTCTCCACAGACATAGAGCCCCATCCTCCAACCCTTTGGGCCTTGAGGACTTTGTTTTGAAGATACCATAATAATGTAAATTGCCAGTTCTTGGACATGAACACAGAGGGTCATCTGAAGAGTTTATCCTTTCTGAGAGAGATGAGAGGCTTGTGGCTTGTCACGCTGTGATAAACTGTAATTGGAGTGGGTTTGCAGTCAGCTTGTGACTTTGCTCATGTGTGCAGCTCTTTGTCTCAGTAACAGAAAACGTATCTGGTAATACACAAGGTAATTCTTTGGGGGTTTCCCTTCTGAGTCCCATGTTGTCTGGGATCCTTTCTAGTTCTAGAATTGGGTTCTCCAAAGGCTGACCACACTATTCCTCTGACATCTGTGGTTGTTTCACATTACATCAAGTTATCTCTATCCTTCATTGCGTCTCAAAGCAGGCCTAAACTCTTGTGAAAGCAGCCTTCTTCTTTTTGAAATGTTTTGGATGAATTCCTAGGATGTATTACCAGCCAGCTTATATAAATTGCTTGTAAGGATTCTCATCAGTTCAGATTTTCAATAAGGAAATACTCATTTGATACAAGTACCATTTTATGAGCTATTCTACCATACATAAGCATGAGGGAGAAATCCATATTTTCCCGTATTCTTTCAATAATAAGCAATAACACAGACCTGGCTTCTGGAAAACCAGACACTAGAGGTATCTTTTTGACATCTTGTTTATCTTTCAGTGCCACAAACTCTCCCAGGACTGGAACTTGCTCATTTGGTAATGAAACTTCCGCTTGCAATAGTTCGCAACTTTACGTGGTGTTGGAAGTGCTGCGTCTAACCGCTAGTGCTTCGTGCAGCAGAGTAAATGCAAGAAGTAAAACGTGAACTAGGCAATTCAAAGAAGATATTAATAGAAAGTGCTCATGCCTTAGTCATCTTTTTCTTAACTGAGATGATTCTTAAACAAAGTCATTATTCTGGGTCAGCTAATCTCACGAAAACAAATACTTAGCGATTGAGATCTTTGGTCTTTGACTGACTAACAATAATAAAATTAGCTTCGTGTTCAGATATACTAGAAAATATCGGGGGGAAAAAAAAACCCAGGTACTTGTTTCTGTCAGTAAATTAACACTTGCATGGCTTTGAAATGAATTGTTTAGTGTGCTCATTACCCTCAGAAAAAATAAATACGTTCTCATTATGTTCACTTGGTGAACATATGTATCTTGCAGTACATTTAATGTAACTTGCTGTGAGGGAGATTACAACTCTTTTTAAGGAAATTGGGTAGATTAATGGAATGGGGTGGGTTAAATTGCTCTCCACATGGATTCCCTGGCATGCCCAGCCTACTCCTGGATTTTAATTGATGGATATGAAAGCGTTCAGCTGAGGAAGTCCTGTGAAGGAACTGGAGTCAAACAGGATCTAACCTGTGTATCGCAGGGGCTGTAGATGTGCTGTGTGCTAAACCAAAGTGAATAACACATGGGGTGACATTTTATGCCCATAATCATAGTCTGCATGTGAAGAATTGCATTTTAGCAGCTTCACTGCAGCTCTGTGTGTATTGAGCTGTGGTGATGGGGCCTTTTGGGGCTGCTCATAAGAAACTTCCCCACCAAGCCAGAGAAAATGGCCAGAGAGCAAAATAGTGCTTTGTCTTATGAAGAAGCCTGTGTAGTTTCAATACCACAACCTGCAGCAGAGCATGAAGAGAGGCTTTCTGATCCTTATTCTGGCTTTGAATTACCAGCAGCAAAGATAGACTTAAATAGAATCACAGAATCAACCCAGTTGGAAAGGACCTTCAAGATCATCAGGTCCAACCGTTCCCCAGGACTGCCCAGGCCACCACTAAACCATGTCAGATGAGGATTACTAAGGTCTAAATACTCCTGGTGTAACTCATTGGTTTCAGTAGGAGTTCTTCCAAGAAAAGCTTTCAAAATTTGGAATAATGTCATATATTTTACAAAGACAATGTGAGACCTGCAGGGCTTTTTGGTGACTGCCTTGAATTTATTGCAGTCCCACCTTTTTCTTAACACTATGCCCTCTGTGCCTGTCATGTCCTGTCCCCCCTGCCCAGCTCTGGTTAGTTTTGGAGCATTCCTAATATGCATTGTGCTTCCATAACTTGATATTTTATATTGCTGAATATGCATTTAATTAAAAATGGGATTTAATTGCAATAACTGCTTCTGATTTCAGCTAAACCAGCGGCTTTATGAGAGGGGAATGAACTGGGCGTGATGCTTTTAATGAAATTAAAAAGGCAATGAGATTTCTGTACCAGAAGTTTCTGTTGGATCCCTGCAGAGCGTGTGCCAAACCCGTCTTGATTTACCAGAAAATGTTGTTTCAGAAACAGGACTCCCAACTGCAGGATGTGTCCTATCCCAAATGGCTGCCTCGGAATCACTTATTTGGAGTAATATTAATTCAACTTCTTGATGAATTCCTCACTCTAATAATATAACATGCTGTTTTTAAACTTTTACAGCTTTTTCATTAATAGATGATGGTGAAGATTAGAGCTAGTGTTTTATTTTTTGTGTAGACTTTTTAATCACAGCCTTTAAAGTGGAAGCTGAGCAACAAACATCTAATGAATAGCTTATCCCAAGTTTATTCTCAGAAGCTATGTTACTCTGTTGGCACAGATCTACATAACCATTTAGCACTAAATTTTCAAGATTTAAAACCAGTAGCTATCACACGGAGAACAACTGGCATCTCTGCATTACATATGAGTAGTTTGTAGCGTTTTAGGATATTTTTTAGGGATACGTTTTAGGGACTCTTCATCAGGGACTATAGCGGCAGGACAAGGGGGAGTTCTTGGAACCTAAATCAATATATATTAGTCATAATGAATACATTCTCTTATAGAAGAGAATGCGTTAGGGAATTAAACCAATCTTTAAGATTTTTTTAGCTTATAATAGTCTTTGTCTTTTAAAAGACATAGAAGAAACCATTGTCAAGGGTTATTATTGAAGGAATTCCTTAAGGTAGTCTTATTTGAGGGAGTCATTGCAATACATATGGAGTTGTGTTCTGTAGATACAGACCACTTGGCTTTCCTCCCAAAATGAAGTATTCAGATTAACCTATGGAAATAATGACAAGATAATACTTTGGTGGGGCCCATAATCATCAATGTTGTGCAAAATTGCAGGCTTAACTCTTCACTTACATATTGTGCTGCTGCTCCACAAGTGTGTATTCAACGTGGGCTGAATATACTTCTATCTGCTTACTCATAGCTCTATTTCTTTCTCCATCAACATGGTACCTAAATAGATTTCTACAAAAATACATGATATTCTGATTTGCTGCCATTAATGATAATAGATTTGTGCCTACTTCATTTTTAATGACATAAGCCTGGCCATTTATGTAAAATGCTTAATACAGAATGTATAGGTTTTCCATTACTATACAAATAGCATCTTAATTTGAAATCCAAAGCTCATACAGCTCTGAAAAGTGATGTATTATGTACCCACCTCCTCCACTGGAGAACTTGAGTCTTGCCCTTTCAACATCTGGAGAGATCAAACAACAGCTCATCTGGCAAGGAGGAGAATTTATGGAGCGGAATAAGCATGGGGTTGGGACAACCAAGATCACAGATGCCCAAATAATGCTCCTCACCAATGGGCTCTCCCCCTGGTCAGATGGCCAGTGTGTTTTGAGAGGTCGGGGGTCTCAGGATTCCTTTGTTGCATGTCCAAGGTGGTTTATCTTTGGTTAGCGGAGTGCCTGCATTAAGTGTTAGTTGCAAAACTCCCTCTAGAACTTTCTCCACAGTAATTTTCCACTTCCTGGCTGACCTACCTGAATTTATTTGTTACATTTACTAAATGTCTGACTAGCAATAAGCTGTGGAAAACCATCAAGGGAACTGAAATGAATAGGAAGAAAACACTCTCACTAATTTCCTTTTCTGACAGTTTAACAGACCCAAAAGCATTTACATTACATTCCCATTTAGGCAGTTAACTTCTGAGTGGTTCTTAAACACCAGGGACTTGCAGCTAGAACAGCCACCTTGGTCAGCAATCCAAGATTTAGGAAGATAGTGTATTAGGTAGTGGGAATATAGGCAAGTTTGATAGAGTATATGTGCTTTTGTGTGCTCTGTGCCAGTATTGTTTGAGATTGAATTCTGGGACATGCTGCACCACAGAGTCCTTTTGGATTTCTGCAACTGTTGCGCTTGGAGCCATGCTCCTGCTGCAGAATTCCAACAGGAGCAAACATATGGGGATTCTTCCGTCCTTGGCTTGCCCCACCATTTGTTCCACGTTTTAAACCAACTGGTGCTGTACCCAGTGGAGTACATCTGTTACGGTTTATTACTAGAAATTTGCAATTCATTTCACTTTGCTACAATAATTACAATATTCATGGCCAAGGGTACTGCATGAAGCAATTACAAAAGAGAATAGGCAGAATCCTGCTTAAGTGTATGTGTGATTCAGGACCTACTGCTTGGTTTGGCTGCTTTGGTTACTCACCAGCCTATCACCAGTGAGTCAGATGCGCTCTGACAGTTGAGGTTGATCATCCTGAGAAATTAAGGTAGCAACTGAGATGCCGTGACATCCCTTATGCGAATGTCCCTGCTCTGTGTTAATTAAGAATGCAATAAATTAGCATAAACCACTGGCGAATGTATTTGGTTGCCACATCTGGGGAACACCTAGAAACGGAGCAGAGTCTTTACTGCTGAATTGCAGAGGCACATCTGATAACGGTAACAGCACGTAGGCTGCTAAATAGCCTATACCTTTTGGAATGTTGCGCCCAATTTATATATGGCCAATGTCTCTTTGTGCTTCAGGCAAGCTGGGATTGACTCCATTGAGCTCTGTTGTAATTTGCAGATAGAATTTTTAAGTTGGTGAGATTTCTGTTTTGTGGGAAAAATAGTTGAGTCCAGAGTAAGCGTTAAAGAGGTGATTAGAAAGTGACCCCTTTGGATAAATAGAAGTCCCCACAAACATCAGTATAATAAAATCTTAATCCAACAGGTTAGTTCTTCATCATTATCACCCACTCAAGCAGACATTTAAAATATGGAAGCATCTTGATCTAATATTCATAACGCCATCATATGCATCATGTTCAGTCTCCATTTCTGTAAGTCAGTCTCGCACATCTTTCACATATAGAAACAGAATAAGTACATCCTATACAGTGGAGAAGTGTCGTGCTAAAGTCAATTTGTTTTAAAGGAAAACTTACAAAACCAATTCCAGGAGTTACAACCAACGCTATGTCTGGTTTGCTTCTCCATCACAGCTCTGAGTCTGAGTCTGTCACTTGCACGCTGTTCACACTCACCCCTTGAATTAAATGAGGTCAGTTTTGCTAGGGAAAGCTGTCATTTACCTGATTTAAAGAAGAGCTTGGATTCCAAAAAGCTGATGTGATTTTTCGTGTTATGCTAGTATCATAAAAGACATCACAAACTTCATTCTGCCTGTGTCGTCAGCCCACTGCTGTCACTTGAAAGTACAGCTATATTCCCAACATTTCATAGAATCATAGAATCATAGAATGGTTTGGGTTGGAAAGGACCTTAAAGCTCATCCAGCTCCAACCCCCTGCCACGGGCAGGGACACCTTCCACTAGAGCAGGTTGCTCCAAGCCCCTGTGTCCAACCTGGCCTTGAACACTGCCAGGGATGGGGCAGCCACAGCTTCTCTGGGCACCCTGTGCCAGCACCTCAGCACCCTCACAGGGAAGAGTTTCTGCCTTAGATCTAACCTGAACTTCCCCTGTTTCAGTTTGAACCCATCACCCCTTGTCCTATCGCTCCAGTCCCTGATGAAGAGTCCCTCTCCAGCATCCTTGTAGCCCCCTTCAGACACTGGAAGCTGCTCTGAGGTCTCCACGCAGCTTCTCTTCTCCAGGCTGAACAGCCCCAATGTTCTCAGCCTGTCTCCGTACGGGAGGTGCTCCAGCCCCTGATCATCTTGTGGCCTCCTCTGGACTTGGTCCCACAGCTCCATGTCCTTCTTATGTTGAGGACACCAGAATTGCACACAGTTGTCTGTGTCCTTGCGAATAAATCGTTGTAAGAGAAGTGAAGTTAACCCATCAGCTCACTGGGTGTTGAAGGAGGTTCTTTTTGTGAAGGGGAAGTTGGAATTTACGCTGAAATGATGCAACATCGGGAAATAACCCAGATCCTTTAAAATACTTTCCCTTGTTTTGCTTTGCAAGAATTACTGACAGTGATATGATGAAGCAGAATTATGTGTTTCTATATGCTGTGCATAACAAACATCTGGGAATGGAAACCGTTATCGTGGCTACTACATAGCATTCTGTTCTCTAGCACTCCTAGAAATGTCTTTAAATATTCATCATCTAAGTGGTGTGGACAAGACAGTTCTAAACATATTAGTATGAAGTTGGGCTATAACGCTGAGTAATTGTGTTTTGGTTTTGCAGAGCACTATTAATGCTCTGCATTTGGTGTGTGAGGTGTTATTTAAGAGGCTTTGAAGCTTTTTTGTGAATTTTGTCTGTATTTTAATATTTTCTCTTCTCTTTCTACAGAACATTCTGGCTTTAAATCCCCGAAAACAGACACATGCGACTCTTCATTCAACTGCAGCAAAGAAACAAGTGAAGAAGCATTGGAAAAGGAATTCTGACAAAAGCTGTTCAGTAAGTGCACGTATATGATTGTATCTGAAACGTGCAATAAATCACTGAGGCTGAAATCTTGGTTCTGTGAGAAATGCCAATTTTGTTTCCTTTGTCTTTCAGTAGCCAAATTTGGCTCCTAGTTCTGTTCCTGTCAATACAAAGTGACTTTGTGATCAGCTATTTCCTTTTCAGAACCTAGTATTCAGTATTTCTGCCATTAAATATCATCGTTTTCTCTCTAGGTATTTAGATTCCTAGTCTCAGTGTGAGATTTGACTAATCCTGTCAGACGTTGTTGTCTTGTTGATCTCTCATCTGATTAGAAGGTTTGTAGTGATTTGACTGTCTTCCTACAGATTCTCTTAGATGATCCTCTAAATTCAGAAGTCTTTTAGGTAGACCACTATGTCTGCAAACTCTTTTCTTTATGGGTATAATGTTATGGTGTCTTCTCCCACGAAATAGCAAAGTTCAGGTTTGAGAGTTGATGTTAATTTCTAATGAAAAACACCCACAAACGAACATCCACACAAAATAAAAGCCCAAACCTAAACCAATCAATGAATCTGAAACCAAACCAGAAAACCCACAAAGTTCATCAGTTTCTCAAAATCATAAAAGCCAGTATGATCTACAGATATTTACTGGGAGAGCAACCCAGGGTATCTGTAGCATTTTGGCCATACTCTAGTATAGTTTCTTGGTTTATAGATAGAATATAGCATATAGAATCTCTCTTGCTATAGCTCACATTCATAGAATCGTAGAATGGTCAAGGCTAGAAAGGACCTTAAGATTATCCAGTTCCAATCCAGGGACACCTCACACTAGATCATGTCCCCCAAGGGCCTGTTCCTATTTTCTTATTCATTGGCTTAACTAATGTTACAGTAACTGGAAACTAGTGTACATGAAAAGCTCCTGTTTGTGAACCGGGGTGATGATTTTGAGATGGCTGATGCAGTTACTGCCCACAAGTGTGTTTTCCTGGTGCACACATAGTTGAGCTGCTCAGCAAGCAGCTCCTGGGCAGCTACACTTTACATCATTATGTTTTCAGGTGACCTGCAATCAATACTGGGTCGTAAACTCCTCTCTTCCAAGAACCTGTTTGTTAGGAAGCTCAGGTATCCATGCAGCAGGGCAGCTAGGCACTTCTGCAGTAACCTGATTAGTTGTTCCAGTGTAAATTATCCTAGTTAAACTTCAGACTGTAGCATATACATATATACCTTCCTAATGGGTGTATTAACACTGATTTTCTAATGCTTCTAGGCTTTAAGATCACTCTTGGTTATTTCTGAGTTTTCCCCCATATCAGCCCTGTTTGATCTTTATATTCAATTGTATCATAGAATGTTTGATATGTGAAGATTTTGCTGTTAATTGTGAAAGTGCATAGCTTTCTAGAAACTCTCTTCTTTCCATGTTCCTGCTCTTAGCTGTGGGTGCAAAGCTCATGGTGCATCAGATGTTCTCGGATACCTAAGGTCCGAGCTTCTTGGGCAGTGCAAACAGTACTGATTTTGGGTTCATCTCTGGCTTATGTGCGTTGGCTGGATTTTCAGTTGAAAGAAATCCTGAAGGTTGGCAAATATTGCAGGATGATGTTTTGGCATAGGTTTAAAATCTGATGAACAACTTGGTTTGAGAGTTCTGCATTACTGTATGGAGAATCTTCAGCCTTCAAATATCTGAAGGGGGCTGCAAGGATGCTGGAGAAGGACTCTGCATCAGGGACTGGAGTGACAGGACAAGGGGTGATGGGTTCAAACTGAACCAGGGGAAGTTCAGGTTAGATCTAAGGCAGAAGCTCTTCCCTGTGAGGGTGCTGAGGCACTGGCACAGGGTGCCCAGAGAAGCTGTGGCTGCCCCATCCCTGGCAGTGTTCAAGGCCAGGTTGGACACAGGGGCTTGGAGCAACCTGCTCTAGTGGAAGGTGTCCCTGCCCGTGGCAGGGGTTGGAACTGGGTGAGCTTTAAGGTCCTTTCCAGTCCAAACCATTCTGTGGTTTTATGATCTGTGCAATTATTAGAACCCTGAAATGTTGAGATCTGCTCATGTGTTACAACTTATGGGGTTAAAGGTTAGAGATAACCTTTAACCCCACATGTACATGTACACGCCTTAAGCACAAATAGTTCTTACACTTTATATTGTGATTTATTTGGAAGAATGTCACATTATTTAGTTTGCAAGTCATGATGAAATATATAAAATGCAGAAGAAACTGTGAAAGGGGTAGTGCTTATTTTTAAGCCAGGATTGGTCCTAGTTTTTAGAGTTTTCAATCTTTACTCAGAAATATGTAGCCTACTTCTACTGTGCAAAATTTACCACACAGCTCACTATTGTGGTAGAAAAAAGCCCTACAAAATTCAAAACCTCAAACCTAAACAACATGCCCCGTTACATAAAAGGCATTTTGAAGAAATGAGAGACTTTTTACATACTCCAGATCGTTGTTGTTGAGTGGTTTTAAAAAGCAAAGAAGACAAAATGATAAAATCCTTTCCTAACCTTCTTAAAATAAGAAGGCTAATGGAGGAAAGGAGACATTGAGCACAGTTTTCTGTCTAAAAAGCTGTTGGCAGTAATGTGTAGGCCTGCTAATGAACAGGTCGACCCTATTTGAAGTCCATAGGAAGTTTGCTTTTCCCTAAAATCTGAATTTGGCTTTTAGCTTTGTATCCTTTTAAAGCCGCACTGGTGCTGCCTTTGCAGAATTCCTTTGGAGGGAAGGTGGGAGTATGAAGATACAAAACTAATTAAATTAACAGCCCTCAAAACTCCGAACAAAAGCTGCATCTGCTGAGGGATGCACACAGTGACTTTGTGATGTCTAATACGCTTCCAGATGGCAGACTTGCATATTTCCTCAGAATAATTACACAAGTGCAATTTTAACTCCTAGCCTGCTCACAGACACTTTGGGTTGCCCATTAACTAAGTTCTGAAGTGGAAACTTGAGTGTCAAGATCTTACCTCAGCATTGGAAAAGCCTTCTAAAGGGAAGGTTCAATGATACTTTCAAGGAGTGCTGCAGTTCATTTACCGTGTTAGCAACCAAATTTTGCTGTAAAAATGATTCATAGCTGTAGGTGCAAGATCAGTCAGCTTTCAGAAATGTTAACTCAAGATTTAGATCAGAATAGGTAAACTCTTCAGTGCTGAGTCACCCTTGGTAACAGTGCTAAACCAAAGCCTGAACACTCTGGTTTCTTCTGGGTCATGCTGAAAGGTGGTATTGGCACATGCCACTCGTCTGTTTGGGGAAACAAAGGATTCTGTTGGTCAGAAAACATTAAAAGTAGAAGAGTTTTGACATGTCTGTAGTAAATCTTGAAAGAAACAAAATTTAGATCACATTAGGTCGACAATTTACACATAAAACTAAAGGAAAGAAACAAACTGTGGAAACCGTAAGGACTTGCTTTGATTTCAGGGTTTTCCTGGGTACTTCAGGAAGATTTAGACATCTGATTTATGTTTTTATTATTTCTGGTGTCCAACTGTCTATAATTCAATTTCTGTATGTATTTTATGCTCGCTGACATTTAAATCATGATGGGCACACGTTGTATGCGTTTGAGTTACACCCAGCACGCTGAATTTCTTGCTTTATGAGTAGGATTTCTAAGCATTATAGGACAAGTTCTGCTTCTACCTTGTAGATGTGCAGATCTGTTGTTATAATGAAATTCCCCTCTGCAATTCTTATAAATTCCTTTGTTGCTGGAGAATTCAGTGGGATACTGCAGTCCAGTCTGTTTCTGTAATCATAGAATCATGGAATGAAACGGGCTGGAAAAAACCCTTAAGATGATCAAGCCCAACCTTTAACCCAGCATTGCCAAGGCCACCGCTAACCCATGGCACTGAGGGCCTCATCTACACGGTGTGTGAATGCTTCCAGGGAGGTACCTATGAAAGATAGGTGAGAAGATGATATAGACCCACCTATGTATTCAGACTTTCTTCAGTTTCTGCATTTAGAAATACTAGTAATAATTGCTCCAGATGGAAGAGTTGGACATATTTCAACAAGCCAAGAAAGGTGGAAAGGAAATGGGGTTTAAATTGGTTTGTAGCTAATTGCTGTAGCCTGTGAGTGTATTGATTTTCTGGCAGTAGTTGCATTGTTCTTCATTCCTTACATTTGCTAAGCCCAATCAGCATTGTGCAACAAGAGCCTTTCTTCCTTGAACAAAATCAGTTTTAAGCTCAGCTGGTTTGTGTTTTTTTTTTGCAGGGGCCTCACTTTTGGGGGCTAAAGTCTTTTAACTTTCCAGCCATTAGAGAGAACCAAATTCTTCACCTTGTCTTTTTCTGTGCAACATTAAGGTGCAGCTACCAGATTGCTCTGTGCTAATGGTGGAGAATGAGATTTGCAGTTCATCGCAAGACGTAGCAGATCATGTTCCTCTTTAAGTTCAGAGAACAAGGTTACTGCCTTAAAACAGTAGTAATAAGAGCTAAAACTTCAAACTGCTTTCCACTTTGATAGTTCTGCCGTGGCTGTCACTGCTCTGTATGAACATCTGTAAAAAGGAATTCTTATTTAAAAAGAGAGAAGTTTTGGAAGTACCTCTTGTGGTACAGTTGTCCAAGCTTACATAGAAAAACCTGTAAATAAGGTGATTCTTCCTCAACTATGATTAGTCTAAGGCATATATAGTCTAATACTTAGACTATGGTAAGTCTAAGTGTTGCCTTCCAGTGACATGGAAAAATGCCATGTGATTTTTGTGCCCAATCCCACATCTCTGTTAGCAGGTCACAAATAACTGGTTGAAGCAGAAACGGTGCCAATTGCAAAGGAGATACGAAACCCAGTTCATCCAAGGCCTGAAATCAGGAACCTTAACGAAGAAATGCTTTTTTTCCCAGTGAATAATTTGGCCCTTTCTAGACATGTCTTGATGATAAGATTAGATATTTATAAATCAGAAAGAATCCCCAACATTGTAAAGCAGGGAACGCTCATTAAGGGGAATCAACTCGATTATCTTTAGAATCCAAACGTATAGTTTACCTTTGCAAATATTTATTTTTGTCTTCATTGCAGATGAATATGGGAGTTGAGCTCTTTGCTGAATGGATACACAATAGCAGATGTCTCTCTAATCGCTGCTGTATTCAAACATTAATTGGTAGAACATATGTAGAATTCTACTACTCTGAATAGGTATAGGATAGCAGCAGTCTTTTTAATCACATCACTATTCAGCCACTAATTGGTGTGATGATTAAGGGACATTAGAGGGAGCACTTTGACATCTGATTCTTTGAACTGATGTGTGCTTGGGCTGCGCTGGATTCATCATGGCCAGCCTGATTTCTTCAGCTCTGATTCCCAAACGTGGCAAATATTGCATTAGGATCTATTGAGGTGATAAGGGAATCTATTGAGAATGATTCTTTAACTAGTGATTGGCTGTATACGCACAAAGTCTTCGTATGAATAATACATGGGTTGCTGAGTATCAGGAAGAGCCGAGAAGTAACAGCGAGATTTTCTCTTTTCTCAGTGTCAATAATTAAATATTAATACACATTTTAAAACGTACCAGTTTAATCATTTAGCAGTCAAATTCCTACTCATGCATTTTTTAGGTTAACTAATTACTCTGCGTTTGCTCATATCGATACCATATGCTGGCATTTATAACAGTTTTACTGGAATGAAGTGGTTTACATGTTTATATACGACATCACTTGCCTGTCTCTAAGGAATGCATATTATAATCCTGGAATTTTCTGTTTTATTTCAGTTTCAATGTCTTAAGGTGTTTTCAGTAGAATATCTCAATAGCTCCTAACTTGCCTGGCTGGTACAAAGCAGTGCTTTTATGCACATTTTCTGTGTATCGCACTGTAAATCCTAGCTGATGGCAAGTTATGCCAAATCGTTTCTTAGTTCTCTGCAAAAGGCTTCTTCTTACCTTGTGGCTCTTCTGGAGCGCTGTGCAAATCCGCTTCTGGCCTCTTAGCTTCCTCTGTTCAGAGTTCTTCAGGTTTGGTGTCCTTCAAATTTGATGTTAGATGATTCCCTTTCTTATAGAGCCGCGCTCACCAAGGATTTTGAATTCCAGGTGTATTTCTGATTTTAAGCATTTCCCAACTGAAGTGTCTCAGACTTGCCAATCATTTGGTTTTACACAAACATATATATGACAAAATGCAAATGCTTGTCTGCTGCAAGTGCTGAGTTCTAGGTAAGTCCGATCAACTCATTCCCCTTCATTAAAGCTGAGCAGATCAGAGAGTAGAGATAGGACCAGAAACCATCTTCACTGCTGACTTTCATCTTCTGCTTAGCCTTGATTTCTTTTCCATGTGGATATCTGTATGTGCACTTCCCTGTGGTTATTGGATAAATGTGCCTTCTTGTGTTGGTGTTTTGGAAAACAGAATAAATCCCAAGACTAGCTTCTCTTTTTTCAGCCCCTCTACTAAAACCAACATTGCTCTTTTTGCTCTTTCCTTTCCTCTCCTAGATTTCCTTCTTGTATTAGTGAAAGCACCATCTCTGTTTCGTTTAGAAATCTCTCAAATGAAAAATGATCATGAGCTTTAGGTTGAGCAATTGTAAGTCTTTGAACGTCGTTACTTGGAGAAACCTGTGCCATTGTTAGCCTGTTAGTAACTACTCACTTCAGACCTGTTTATACTGTCTAAGTCCTGGAAGACCTCTACTAAATAGAAGTAAAAGGAGCTGAGAGACCAGTTTTACTGTGAAGGAGGTAGGATAGCTTCCTGAATGCTGTATTTTAAGCAGGGCTGGTAGCACTGTCCCATATTAAGTTGCACTGAAGTGTTCATTGCAAGAGCCTGCTTGTAGTTTGCCTGCAAATTTGCCATGTATTTGGACAAAGATTTGCCAAGTACCAGTCCATCAATTCTTTTATGCATATTAAAAAATCAGTCATATATACATATCAAAAACTCACTTGATTTTAAGTAGGAATTCACAAGGCTGGCAGACAACCTTGAATTTGATCTTTTAACTGATCCTGATAGCATTATGTTTAAAAACCCCCTAGCATCCTCATGCTTTGAAGCAAGGATGGGGATTGAAAATGTATGTTGGTACAATAGAATTGTCCAGAAGCTTCCAAAACCTTATCTTGACCAGTTTCTGTTTCATTTTTATCATGATATACAGTCCTCAGGTGGAGAATGTAAACTACCTCATCACCCACTGCTCTTTAGCTTACAATGATCAGTATACTTTGCTTGCAGTAGTGTCCTGGTTTCAGGAACTCCAACATTTTTGGTGGTGCATCTCAGGAATGATTTGAGACCTTAATGATGATTTCTTTATTGTTGTATAAACTGATACATTGTTTCAATAAACTGTGGAAAATAAATGTACTCTCCCATCCATAATTGGGAATAACGCTTTGGGGATTCTTCAGTCTGCAAAGATGTAGGTACTCCTTGGTGTAAGAACCTTCCTTATGGCATGTGTGCTTCATATCGGTGAAATGGGGGCTGGTGGCTGGTCTCTGGAGCTGTGGTGTTGCCATAAGGAGGCATATTCCCTCTTAGTTTTTCTGGCTGTATGCTAAATCTGTCTTCAGAAAGCTTCCTGTACGTGTTTTCTGCAGGCACTTCATCCATCTCCAGTCACTCCTGCTAGATCAGCAAGTTTCTGCAACAATCACTCAGCAACACTTTCTCTTCCCCTCTAATACTGAGAACAGGACTACAACCAAATGGTGCTTAGTTTCTAGCTGAAGTGGAAGAGGTTTTCTTCTATAGAGCTAAAGCTCCTACCCTGCGCATTCCATTTGAAAACTACCAAGTTGTAATTCGTGGCTTTTTGTATTTTTCTTGAAAGAATAATAAGTTGAACATTTCATGTTCACGTACCATGTGAGAGGAATGTTATTAACATTGCTAAATCAAGCAAGCAAGTTAAGAAGCTTCCAGATGACTGCCTGTATAGTTACCTTAAAGGATATGCACTATTCAGGAAAGACAAGCTTAAAGGTGAAGCATTTTTTGTTAATAATGCAGAAGAGGGGAAGCAGATAGGAAGGGTAAAACTGACCTTTTATGGATCAAAATCACTTTACAGAAGGGTAATAAACTCACTTCTGGTGTGCTGAGAATATGCTGTAGAGTCTCCACACAGCAGGTTTAAATTTGACTATGGCTGTAAATAGAAATCAATCTAATCATAGAATCACAAAAATGTAGGTTTGGGAGGGACAGTGAGAGAATTTCTGGATGGGGACAGAATGAAATATAGTTAGACATTTCTTGACAGATAGCTGTAGAACCCACTTTTAAAGGCATATGATATTGGAGCCTTCTCATTCTTATTAGTGTTTAATCAGTGCAACAGCAAGTTTTGCCTAAAATATAGTATCTTTCATTTGTTGAAGATCCAATTGTCATCTTGTCCTTCTCCTCCTACTTGAAAAATAGATGATGCCCCCCTCTTGGCATAAAACCTGTTATATTAGCAGATTCCGGTTAGATGCCTTTCCAGTTCTCTGTTTTCCTTCAACTCTTCTTTGCTGGTTATGTTTTCTGAAACTGTTACTCTGCTGCTTTTGTTTGGATTTTCATTTTCTACCTCTTTCTCTAATTGTGATGCTGAAAAATGACACAATTCTCAGCTGGGACCTAGCTTAGTACCAAGTAGAATGAAGGAATTTCTTTGCCTCACACATGTAACTATCCTGCAATGTGCTGTTCCTTCTGAAAGGGTGTTGGATTGTTTGGTAGTGAATTTAGGCCTAAATTCTGACCCTTCCGTGGGCCTTGATTTTTAAATTCTTACCTTTTAAAATGTTTAGTATCTCCTCCTTCCCTGCTTCCCTTATTCCAGCAAACATGATGTTGGTAGAAGCCATTAGTACATTCTTCTTTTCCAGCTATTCAAGTCACTGGAGTCCTGGGTGAATCATGAAGCATCTGGATATTTGTTTTATCTAGACTGCATTTTTAATAGGCTTATGAAAATGTGCTGTGGAATACTTATACACTTCTTACTTGAGAATTGTCACATCTAGCACTTCTTCGGGATTCCATTCATCCTCTTACGGCTAGAAAATCAGATTGGTTGAACTGTGTTTTTACATGCCCGTGTTGGCTTTTTTGCAATCACATTATCATTTTTAATCAATGTACTCGATTTTCTCCATCAGGGGCTATAATTGCTATTTTCACTCCCTTTTTTTGTAAAGGGAAACATTCTGTCTGTCTTGTCTGGCCTTTTGGAACCCAAAGGCCTCTGAGACTTTGAGTGCAATGGGTAGTGGTCCATGAATTGCTTCAGTTAGTTCCTTGTTGACTCAGTGATACATGAACTGCATCTGTCTGATAAAAATATTCCCAAACTTCTTTTTTTTCCCCATACACAAGCCTGCAATTCCATAAAAATAATTAGTAAAATCAAGACTTTTAGTAATAGTTATGGCTATACCATGGCATCTTCATAAAGAAAGCAAGGAAGGCTGTGAATAATGTGTTTCACTCTGCATCGTGTGCGATTTGCTCTCCTTTCCTGTACATAACCTGTTCTTCTAGAATCATAGAATGGTTTGAGTTAGAAAGGACCTTAAGATCATCCAGTTCCAACCCTCAAATTTATTTTCTTCTTTCTTATTCTTGATTTTCTTCTTACTTCTCACATACAAAGAACTGTTTCTTCTTTTTTTCTCTTCCTTGCTAATCAAAATTTGCTTGGTGCCTTAGCTTTCTGATTTTATTCCTACAGTGCTCATGCTCTTCATTTATTCTTAGAAATGTATATCCTTACAGATGTGACAGTTTCCCTGCTTTTATGATTTTGATTTGCAGTCCACCCTGATCCCTGAGTCTATTGAAATGATATTTTCTGAAGCTCGCCATCCTCTTTCTGGTACCCTCACAACTTTCTATACTTGGAATGGATTGTAATGCTAGGAAAGTGATTGTAAGGCACTTTGTCTTTCTGTGGACAGCCTAGAAAGCCACAGATCCTAATAATGATAGGGTGCAGGTATTCTTTGATGCGATAACTGACAACCTTTGTTAGTTATAGTCATTAAATCAGGAACACTAACATGAAGTTGTACAGAGCATCAGCTCTTACTAATTCAGGCATCAAGCCGAATGGACCTTAACCTTAAATTTAGCAAATGGGGGAAGTCATAAAATAGATAATCACAGAATATAATGTTCATCAAGCTTTTTTTCTCATTAATTTAATATAAATTCTGTACAAGAATTACCAAAATGTAGGTGATTATTTCATAAGACAAACCCAGAAGTTAAGCAAACTCTTTAGATCTCTGAACAGCTCAAAGATGTGGATTTTGAGGAGATTGTTACTAATTCAAATAGACAGAAGTTATGTGGAAATTGCATCCTGGCTTGTAAAGATGAGTTTCAGAATGAACTGGAAAACAACCTCCAAAAGAATATTAAGAGTATGAGGGTAACCCATAAGGAATTGAAAGAAATGGGATTGATGGGTAAAGCAGGAAATACAAAGGGAAAAGTGAGAATGTTCAAAAGTCAAGTTGAGTCACACCTGGTGAAAGAAATTGAAACAAATAGTAAAAGGTTATTCAGCTATATAAAACAAATAGTAAAAGGTTCTTAAGCTGTCTAGATTAAAAGAAAGAACAGAAGAAGAAAGTCATTGTGAAGATAGGATTAAACACCCCAGGTATTGTCTAAAATCTTTGTAAATCACTGTCCTAGTTTCAGTGAAATGGGAGTAAACCAAGAGGTGGAAATGGAAATTACCCCGGACAGGCCCAAAGGAACATTTTGAGGGTTGAAGTGAAAGGAACAGGAAAACGTCCATAGAAGTATCACAAGTGAAATTACAGGCCTAAGAGTAAAACAAGCTGTATGTTGTGGTACTTGATTAAAGAAGCAGTTTCTGTATGTTATAGAGAAGTGATGGGCAACTTGCAAAACTTTGTTTTTTAAAGTTTGAGGCAAAGATTTATTACATGCATTAACATCAATATAAGATGGAATAAGACATATTGGGCTTTATTGTTAGGGATAGATCATGACACACTGACTACACTTGTTTTTTTGCCAATTAATGAAGAAGTATCATCTGCTTAGATTGGAATAGTGACATGGATAAGGGACTGGCTAGAAAGGAAATGAGTTAGTAGTGCTTACAAAAAAAGCTTCTGGGCTTTGAGCAGAGCTTATTGAAAGATCAGGCTTCAGATTCATTCCATTTAATGTTTTCATTAATGAGCTTGACATAAATATTAGGAGCATGTTACAATGAAGTCGACAGGCCCTGTCAATACAGAAGGAACTAGAACATCATAAAGAACTGTGTGACACTGAAGTTTAGAGTAAAAAAAAGAAGATAAGAATCAATTTAATAGTGCAATTAGGAGGCTGTACAACCAAAGGCTGAGGGTAGGAATGACTAGGATCTGAATGGGTGGAATTAGAGAGTAAGCTGAGAATTGGAGATTGGTTGGAATTAGAGAATGAGAAGATGATTTAGAAATACCAACTGATCAGAGCGTGATGGTTCCATCACCTGGATGGAAATCTGAACGTGAAAGCAAGAGAGTAAGTCTGATCATCCAAGTTGTCACTTGCAATGTCCTACATACTTCAATGTTTCGAACCATAGGTGTCTGACATAGCATGCTTAGTGATTCCATAGGCTTTCTGTGCCGATCACTACCTGTTAAAAGGGGATATTCAGAGGATGTCAAATAAATTGCTTT
The DNA here is from genome assembly GCF_004027225.2 of Strigops habroptila. Lineage (NCBI taxonomy): Eukaryota > Metazoa > Chordata > Aves > Psittaciformes > Psittacidae > Strigops > Strigops habroptila. The sequence continues at coordinate 1,817,383 of NC_044284.2, forward strand.
TAAATGACTTCAGATGCTGTAGTGCTGGGTGTCATTAAAATGGTCATGGGGAAAACCAGTTCTACGTCAAGTAAGGTTTTGAGTAGTGTGGAGTAAATAAGGCTCCACACTAAGAGCAAATATTGAAAGACTATTGATTAGGTGAGCACTGTCTGTCTTCTGATTCAGGCAGCACTTCTGTGCCAAATAGCACATGATCATATCATTAAAACTGCTGTTCTGCTGCATACGTGTGAAGGGGCCAAATCAAGTTTGGAAACAGCAAACATTTTGTAGGCAGTTTTGAATCGAAGCGCTTGACTTTGCAATGCCTGTGTTTGTTTTATGGTGGCCTGTATCATCTGTGGGTTCTGCTACGTTCTCCAACCAACTCTATGTACCCTTACTTTGGCCTTTAATTTCCATGAACATGGGTGTGAGAATGAGGTTAATAAACAGGGATTATATACCTGAACATTAATTTGTGTTTACCTCTATGGATCATTTGTGGCTTCTCGTTGCTACGTGACAATTTGTAGCTGATAGATGCAGCTTGATGCTGTTAAATATCTTTTTAAGGTCTGTGCTCTGATGGGTGTTCTTTTCACTTGCTACTGATACTCTGCTATGCAGACATCCAATTGCTTTAAGGCTGATTTAGCTATATAAAACATTCCCAAGTAATAGTGCTGATTTTGGTGCCCTTCAGGAAGATACATGTTAACTGACCATATTCTCCATTCTGTAGAGCTTCATCACAGGTTGGTCTTTAGCTAAATTATGTGGCTGTCCTTTGCTTTAGCATTTCTGTTTCTTGACTCCCTTTCCTAATATTAAAGCTTTAGTCCCTTGGATAAGCATTATTTCCATCCCCAAATTAAAAAGACTTTTCTTTCTCAGAAGTTGCCATTGCCTGGTGGAAGGAGCCGTGGAGTAAAAAAGGGACCGTCAGGGAAACTATCTTAATACCTGCCCTCTGGAAGCTCAGTCTGGCTAATACTGAATTATCAATACTTTGTAAAGTCTGGACTTCATGAACATTTGTTTTGAACTGTTGAAGACGGAGCCCAGCAAACTTGTTTTGAAAGAAGTGTGTGTGTGTGGGGAGAGCTTTGCTTTCACTTGTCACATCCAGAGTAATTAGAAATAACAGAGATTGAAAATCTCTGAAGATTGGATCTATGAGGTTCAGGAGGACACACACTTCACTTTATAATTCCACTGCATTTTTGACAATGCTTGGGACCGTTTTTCCTGCTCTAGACAATCTGGAGGCTACCTACTGTCTTTTCTTTGTATTGCAGCCTTTCAGCTCTTAAATGAGGCCTGTAAGAAAGATGGGGAGAGACTTTTCAGCAGCGCCTGTTGCAACAGGACGAGGGGTGATGGGTTTAAACTAAAGGAGGCAGATTCAGGCTGGATGTGAGCAAGAAATTCTTTACAGTGAGGGTGGTGAAACACTGGCACAGGTTGCCCAGAGATGGTGGATGCATCATCTCTGGAGATGTTCCAGGCCAGGCTGGATGTGGTTCTGGGCAACCTGATCTGGTTGAAGATGTCCCTGCTCATTGCAGAGGGGTTGGACTAGAAGAGCTTTGAAGGTCCCTTCCAACCCAAACCATTCTGTGATTCAATAATTCTTTAGTGGAAAGCTTTTAGAAGCGACTTTGCAAGAGCGTAAGAAGCCAGTGAATCCCAGTACACAGGAACTATGTCATAGCTGGGTGAATTTAACACAAATTTTAGTTGCATAAGAAACATCATTTACATTCTGTTTCTCAAAGACTGTAGCAGGAGTGAACAGTAACAACATATAAGCTGTGTGTATTCTAGTGTGCACGAGAGACAAGCAGGCAGCGCACATCAAAGGATGTGGCCATGTCTCATCTTGGAAGCCTAAGTCCTGTTGTAGGTGCTTTCTCTGGAGTTTTCCTTTCTCCTTTCTATTTTCCTCTGCATTTATTTGCTGGTGAATGGCCAAACAATGCGGGAAGGATCTTGCATACATTGGGAGCAGTAAGTCGGGAAAAGCTGTATTGCCACCAGGAAAGCTGTGGAGAGGTGCAGGGTGTTGCTAAGCAACACCTCATGGCCACAGATAGTATTTTCCTTTTAATTTATTTATTCTTCAGTTTGAGTGTGTCCTGCTTGGAGCCATTTGGGTAATAGTTAAGCAAGCACATAGAAATCAGAGAGCTGCAGGAGCAGGATAATGGAATGAGATATAAGAAAAATAAGAAAGGAAAAGCCACATAATGAAACAGGCCAAGAAACATGAAATAATTAGTAAGGATTAGGGGAGGGGAAGTAAATAAGCGTTGGGAAACAGAACAGCAGAGGGGAAAAAACAAGTTATGAAGGGAAAAAGAAAAGAAAAGGGAAGATAGGGCACTATTGAACAAAAATGAAACATTGAAAGCTCAATAGGGGAAACAGGAAAACTGCTATGTAAGAATAAGAATTAAAAATTGGAGATAAAAACAGCTTTGAGAAGAAAAAGGTGAAATTTGGTAACTATGTTAAAAGAATAATGATCTTTGTTTCTTTTTGCTTTGCAACTACCTTGCTCTTTCCTAGTCCTCTGTTGGCGCATATGCAATAGTACTAGTGACACTCAGGGGCTGGGGACTGATGAGTGTGTCCAATATGTTTTCCAGAGATGAAAAATAAGTTAAAATAAGAGTTTTGGTGTTATTTAGAAAATATTCGGTGTGTTGTTTTTTTTCAAATAGCATTTACAAAACGAGGTTATTGCATTTTAATGTACAATCCTAGAATCCTGGAATTGTTTAGGTTGGAAAAGACCTTTAAGATCATCAGGTCCAACCATTCCCCAGCACTGCCAAGGTCACCACCAAACCATGTCACTAAGGGCCTCATCTACATGGTTTGTGAACATGTGGATCGTTCTACTAAAGGTACCAGGTTAAGCTCTAAGAGGTTAAGCTCTAAGAGGTTAAGCAAGGAGGGAAGGAATTGTTCATACTTAAACACATGGAGCAGGGGCAAGGCTTTCCTGTGCAGTGTTAAGGGAACTAAAACCCCTTCACTTGCAATAGCTGGAGCCACTTCTAGGCTTGAGAGTATCACAGCCATGTGAGGAAAATGCTGTGATGGAGCCATCCCTGCTGAGAGACCCAATGTATTAGCTCAGGAACTGTGCTATCTACCCAAATGTCTTGAGGAGCACTGATTGTGGGACCTGAACCAGACTCCTCCAAGGAGTGCTAAGACTAGCTCATACCAAGGAGCCTGGCATCATGCTTTTCTTCTGGTGAATCTTGGCTCTCTATGTCCCTGCTTGCTTGGGAATTGCTGGAAGGGTGCTTGACTAATGCTTTGGGGCATGCATTGACCATCTCAGCTTGAACATGGCAATTTTTGAGCCTGACAAAAACAGGAATACAGCAGTCTGAGCTGTCTGAAGGCAGGCCCGAAGGTTTTGGGAGAATAAAGCTATTCAGGATGAGACATGAAAGCTTCCAAAGGAGTAATAACCTTCCAAAGTAAACAGTAAATGGGTCGCACAACTAGAAGAGTGCATAGTGCCATACTGAGGTATCGGGTTGTTAGATGCTTTTCTCTCTGTGGTAAATGGAACTGAGACCTGAGGCTATATATTTATCCTGGATGTTGTTTTCAAGCTGCATGTGAATAAACAGTGTTACAGCAGCATTCTGATGCTCTTTCTAATGTTCAATGTGAAAAGAAGTTTTGAATTCCCTGCTGACAAATGTAGCTAGACATAAACCCTGTTCGTTTCTGTGGATAAGGAGTTTCTCTGTCATGGAATTTCTTATAGGAAAGAAACTGATACCGTTTATTCCCTTTAATTTGTATTGGGAGAGTCACAAGCTAACTAAACATGCATGGTATCTTATCCAAAGCAAATGACACTGATTTGAGCAGTTTTCCTTCAGTTTTGATTATGTCTGTGTGTCTGTAAATAGTTGACACAACAGATGGTGAGAACTTTGTAGGATCTGCAATTATTGTCATCATAGAATGGTTTTGGTTGGAAGAGACCTTAAAGATCAAGCCCCATACCTCTGATTTCCTTAATATTCTTTGAAAGGGAAAAAATATGTTACAACAACAGTGTTTGTACTGTCCTACTGTGTTGTTTCCCCCCCTCTGCCCAACACTTGACTTTCCACCTCCTTAGCAATGAGTGTAAGATTTCATTTTGACTAACTTGGCTTAATGCAAGATATTTAAAGATATGTATTGTGTTGGCTGTTGAACAGTTTTGGCTTTGAGGCTCCAAGTGAACTAATTTAGTGGTTCTTGTACATTCTTATAAATGCTTCCCATGTTTTTGTGGGGTTTTTTTTTTGTGCTTCCACTTGTTTCTTTTGACTTGGTAGATATTACAGAGTCGGAGGTCACTGTCTTACTGTATGTGGACACTGCAGTGTTACAGGAAGGTTTCAGATACCAGTCAGTGGTGAGCATAGTAAAGAATGTGTAGAAATATAGTCGTCTTTTTGCTATTTTTTCTTCTTTATGGTATTTAAAAAGAATATAAAATAGAAAGACAGCGAGCTTTCCTCTGATTTAGCTATTTTAGATGGCAATTAAGATAAAATGTATTTAAAAACTCGGTTTTCCTGAACATCTCAGTACAAGGACACGTCTTTTGAACCTCAAAGATAATGGAAGCAGAGGAGTCTAGTTTATTTTCAGAGATATGTGAATCGACAGCTCACTAATACGTTCTTCTCCTGACGTGTCCTGCTGGCATCTACGGTCATTTCAGAGTGAACATGTGATTTAAAACAGAAAAGCCGAGGTAAAATTTTGTTGCATGTGGTGTTCATAGTTTATGAATGAGCTTCAGATCATTTTAAGTCAAATCATTCTTCATGTTTTGCTGTGTGGAATGCTGGTGATGGAAAAACTGATAGAAAGCGCTGACGTGTAACACAACTGCACCAGGCTCTCGATACAAGGGCTGTGCTCTACCGGCTGCAGCCTTCTTCCTAATTCTTATTCCTTTGACTCGGGTAGATGGTTCTCGAGCAAACTTAATATTTCCAGTTATTCCTCTGGGGAAATCTAGTCTCAATTTAATATTTGACTTTGTCTGTGGTAAGTACCCTCAGCTGTCACATGAGGAAATTTGTTTCATTGCTATCTGAGTCATCTTTTATGCTGGGATACTGATTTTCAGGGAAGCCAGAGTAGAAGCACATCTACACTTTTCCTGGCAATTCACCAAGTCAGAGGATGGGATCTTAAGAATGCTTTTTGTGGCATTATTTTAGGGTTTGTTAGGTTTTTTTGCAAATAAAATTGGAGGAAGGATGATCCTTTATGAAGATTTGGCTAGTGAGCGTAGTGACATATAACCGCATATGGTTACAGCAAGAAATATCATCACCCACAGGCACCAAAGTGTTTTTCATGCAGAGCTGTCGCTGTTTTCTTCTGCTAAGCTAAGCAGAGGATGGGATTTTTCCTACCCCTTCTGCAGGACAGAAACATTGGTTAACTTGGAGCCCAGAAGTCGTAGATGATACAGAGTTCTCTGTTCATAGTCTAGTCCCTTGGTGCTGTCACCAGTTCCTTGGCCTTGTATTTAGCATCTTTTCAAGCTCTTTCCAGAAGACTCAAACACTATTTTATATAAGTCTTTTAGATGACAGAGAGAATCAAGAGTACACAATTTAGTAAGTAGCACATGGAATATGGTTTAGCTGGTGCATGTGTTTCTATAACTGTCAATAGAAAGACATGATCTGTAAGATGAGGAGAGAAGGACCTTGGTAGGACCTTGCTGTCGTCGTTTAACCCCAGCCAGCAACTAGGCACCAGAGAGCTGCTCACTCACTCCCCCTACCCAGTGGGATGGGGGAGAGAACTGGAAGGGTAAAAGTGTGAGAACTGGTGGGTTAAGTTAAAGACAGTTTAATAGGTAAAGGAAGAGCCACATGGAAGCAAAGCAAGTCAGGAATTCATTCATAATTCCCATCACCAGGCCGGTGTTCAGCCATCACCAGGACAACAGGGCTCCATCACACAGAATGGTTTTTTGGGAAGACAAATGCCATCACTCCGAGTCAAAGAATCATGGAATCAACCAGCTTGGAAAAGACCTTTAAGCTCATCCAGTCCAACCGTTCCCAGCACTGCCAAGGCCACCACTAACCCATGGCACTGAGGGCCTCGTCTACACGGTGTGTGAACACTTCCAGGGATGGTGAATGTCCTCCCCCTTCCTCCCTTTTCCCCCAGCTTTATATGCCAAGCATGATTCCATACAGTCTGGAATGTCCCTTTGGTCCATTGGGGTCAGCTATGTCCCCTCCCAACTGCTTGTGCACCCCCAGCCTGCTCGCTGCTTATAGCAGATAAGCCTCGGCTATGTGTAGGTTCTGCTCAGCAAAACCAAAACCATTCCTGAATTACCAGCACTGTTTCCAGCATAAATCCAACCCATAACCCCATCCAGCAGCTATGAAGAAAGTCTGTCCTAGCCAAAACCTCACAGAACCATGAAAGAAAGTGTTTTGTTGTGGCACTTTTGAAGAATACTGTTGCCTTGTAAGAGATGAGAGGTGGTAGCATCTTGGGCTGAGGAAGCAAGCCTGTTACATGTCATTTGCTTTTATTCCTCTGTGTAGCACTGGACTGAATTGTTTCAGGATGGCATTTAAGCATTTGAACTTTAAGTTTTGAAACACTCTTATATGTAACAATTAGAATCATAGAATCCCAGCCTGGTTTTCGTTGGAAAAGACCTTGAGATCATCCAGTTCCAAGCCCCTGCCACGGGCAGGGACACCTTCCGCTAGAGCAGGTTGCTCCAAGCCCCTGTGTCCAACCTGGCCTTGAACACTGCCAGGGATGGGGCAGCCACAGCTTCTCTGGGCACCCTGTGCCAGCGCCTCAGCACCCTCACAGGGAACAACTTCTGCCTTAGATCCAACCTGAACTTCCCCTGGTTCAGTTTGAACCCATCACCCCTTGTCCTGTCGCTCCAGTCCCTGATGAAGAGTCCCTCTCCAGCATCCTTGTAGCCCCCTTCAGACACTGGAAGCTGCTCTGAGGTCTCCACGCAGCTTCTCTTCTCCAGGCTGAACAGCCCCAATGTTCTCAGCCTGTCTTCATACGGGAGCTGCTCCAGCCACTCATCATCCTTGTGGCCTCCTCTGGACTTGCTCCAACAGCTCCATGTCCTTATGTTGAGGACACCAGCACTGCACACAGTGCTGCAAGTGGGGTCTCATCAGAGCAGAGGGGCAGGATCACCCCCCTTGACCTGCTGCTCACACTCACACTGAAGTGGCTCGTGTTCAGTTTCTCATTGACCAGTTCTTTAGCCATGCATGAAAAATAAGAGGTATCCTGTAAGTTGGTACTCTCAAATATATGGGGTTAATTCCTTAAATTCTTGGTCTTCTAAAAAAAGCAGAGGCTTTTGGGTGTGTGTTTTTTCTTATGCTCTTTGTTGAAGGTCAAGAACATAATCTGTTCCTTAGGAGTACAGTTCTACCTGCATTTTAAAGATTCTTCCTTTTTTCCCAAGTTATGAGCTCTGTAAATGTTAATTCTCAGTATGAGTCTGGTCTTTACCTGCATACTCTCATTTTATTTGATCTCAGTGAGTCAGGGGAATATTTGCCTAAGCAGAGTAAAGAATCCCGAGGGAAAAGCAAGGTAGGTTGAGGTATGGGAAAGTACTGGGAGGGGAGGGGGTACAGCATTTGGGATATTTGCTTTTCTTACTAATCTTTTACTTAGTTAGATTTTCACTGTCAAGTGAAAACAGTATATTTAGAACTTCCGTGTAGAGCCGGTGTCTCTTTACTTAGACTTGATGCCCTTAAAGAATTAAATTGTAAATTTATGCTACGAGCACTGGAGAATTGAAGGTTTCAACCGTTTAGAATGGGTCGCGGGCAGGATCTTAAACTATTGTTCAAAGCTCTCATGTCGTGCTCAGGCTCTCTAATAGGAAAAAAGCAGGACTGCATTAAAAGAGAACTAGTATCTGGACAAAGCTTGTCATATTCTAAGAGATGATGTGTATTGTTCCCTGCTACAGAGCCCTGTCTCATACAGGGGAGCAGCCTTGAAGTGTCCCTGCAGATGCAGAGGAACCGGTAGCTTGTTGCCAAGTCCTCCCATTCACCCCCTGATCGAGTTTAATATTTGTTCTAGGAAGAGAAGGGAAAAAGTGGGAGAGGCAAAGGTTTTCCTTCCTTTTTGTTCTCAAAGTTTTCTCTGCCTTCTCAAGCTCTCGCAAGGGGAGGAGCGTTATAAAATGTCCTGTCTGGTGGCATCACCTGCATTCTCTGCTCCTTTATTGTTTCCAGCTGTGTCTCTGCTGTCTTGCATACCTTTTGTGGCTTTTCATCCTTTTCTTTGGAGTTCTTTGGTCTATCTCCTTTGTGTGCATGCTTGGCCCTTTCAGAATGCCTTTTCTCATCCTTCCTGTATCGCTACTATCCGATGTGTTATCCAGTGCCAAAACACGTGGTGTCTGCATCTGCTCTGACAACAGCAGGTTGAATGCAAGCAAGATACCGTACCCTTATGTGAACATGAAGGCTGTTACAGATTTGCCACTTGAAATTTGTTCTCGAAACAGCCTGAAAAGGAAGTTAGCAGAATGCCTTCTCAAACTGGAAGATCTTTCTTCCAAACAAAGTGTTATGGATGTTTAACGAGTAATTAACTTCTACATCATGACCTGTCTTTAAGGATTAAGTGCACCACGTTTGAACTGAGAAAGTAATCCAAAATTGGCTGCTTCCACTTCAGAATTCCCAGTTACATTGACAGGATTTCTGGTGATGAAGAACAAACCCCACACTTTCAGGATCAGAAAATCTCTCGTGCATCGGAAGTTCCTGGTGTCAGTCCTGTTTTGGCAATATATTCCTGGCGAAGAAAATGTGACACTTGTGCTTGAGTTTTCATGTGCCCTATTTTTAGTGCCTTAAAAATATTTGTCTCAAAACACCTACAAAAGATTACCATGGTTATGCTAATCAGGCATTGATTACAGCCACCCACAATCCTATTTCCTGGTTTTTCCTATGGATTTTGATCTGATTACTAACACTTAGAGCTGGTTTTCTCTGGAAGTCTGCTATTGTAGATGCATTAAGATCTCTATTTTTCAAAGAGCCTGTCTGGCCAATGTGGCTGTATCACATAATGAACAAATTGTTATAACAAATGTTCATGTATTATGAATGACATGCTGTCAAACGTTATGTAAATACCTGAGGGCTCAATATACTTTCTGCAGCTATTAGGAATATGTACATGTTAAAAAACTACCTATTTTCCCTTTGTGAACAGCTGCTCGGGTATCAGTTTTAAGCTGCTTTTCCCCCTGCTTGGAATGAGAACCCCTCAAGAATGAGTCACAGCACATGGGAAGGAGGAATTTAGGAGGCAGCTATTGCGTAGGTCGTTATATCTTAAAGGTAGGATCGAACAACTCTCTTGTTTAGCTTTTAGGAAAGCTCTTAGATCCAACCCTTCGGCAAATGGCATTGGTTTTGTTTAGTTGCTCAAGATGAAGCTAGCTTAAGGGGGCTTCCTGTATGCAACACAGCTAGTGGCTACTGAATAACTGTAATGAATTGTAGCACCAACATTAGAATAAATGCAATCTATGTAAGTCCTTTTACCCTATAGCAGATGGGTGCTTAAGTCTGCAAGAGAAGATCAATGGAACAATTTAGCTTTTTGTGTTGTTTCAGTGTAGAAAGACAGTCTGTTCCTAATCAAGGCTGCTAAGAATATTTCGGCTTCATTGGAATAAAGCAGAGTGTTCTGTAAGTTCGCATCAAAAGATGATGTGCTATTCCAAATTCATAACAATTGTCTGTTTGTCTGGTTTTAATAATTTTGCTTTGGCATGTAATCCCGTTTAATTAGATTCTACTCTCTGTTGTTTCAAGATTCCATAAACTGGAGTCTTATATACCAGCTGCTAAAGCAGGAGTTACTGTCTAAATGATATTCACAATGAGTATTTGGAAGGTTTACAATTATACCCTTGCTAATAAATTGTGCTATTTTCCCCAACAGTTTTAAGTGCTAATCTTCAGAAGGCATTTTAAAATTAGCTAAAATTCTGTCAAGAGATTTACAAAAATTGTTAGCATGAAGATAATTATGTCACAGTCCTTGGACTCCATCTCTGATTGTGTGCATAAATCAGAACATGTCAGCTGTGTTTTCCCTTAATAATTATCCTTGCAGCAATATATTACAGTTTAGATGACTATTAGAACGTTGCTTTAGGTTTATAAAACACAAGTTAGTTCTAGCTAAAGTTTTCTGCTGATGAAATCATTCCAGAAGAACAAGTGATTATTGGTGTCAACGTCTTGTACATCAAGAAGAGATCAATGTAGAAATAAGCATTTCATAGTGTTACAGTCCCCTTAAGAAGTCAGCTTTTTGATTACAACTTTATTAGAGGAGGTCAATTCTACAGTATGGCAGACAAAAGAGCTACCTAATGTGGTCAGCCTTGTGGTATGTGTGGGACTTAACTTGCAAAGGGATTTTTGGACCAAAATTGGAGACTTTCCTTGCTGAATCTATAGAGCACATAGGGACTTAGAGTAGCCGGTTTTGGCAATGTGTGTTTGGAGCCTGCGTTCTTAAACTAACTGAACTAACTACATCCTTCAGGGTTTGGAGCGGGTTGTCTCAGTTTAAGCACTCCGAAGTGTAGGTACAAATGAATTTACTGTGCACTTTTAAAGATTTGGCTGCATCAACATTAAGAAATGAAGACACAGCGTACTCTGTAGGGCCCTTTTTCATGGATTCTAAGGGAGAAAACAGGAGAAAAATGTATTTTAGCACTAGTAAATACGAATCAGACCGGTGAGAGCTGTTCCATCTTTCCGTTGCTGCACTTCCCTGATGTTTAATACTCAGAGAACATTTGACAGAAAAATGTGAGATTCTCTTTTGAACAAATGTTTGGGAGAAAAGCTCAACTTTCTAAGAAAATGTCTTAAAAACCCTGCAAAAGCCATGAATTCCAAGCATTCAGCAACCCTGCTTACCTCAAAACTTCTTTCACAGAAGAGAGGCAGTATTTTAAGTAAGGCTTTTGATTTGGCAGTGTATCAAATAGGATAAGAGATCTACTCCAGTGATGCAGGCTGCCTTAGAATAGGTCTTACACTGGTGTCAGATCAAGAGATTTTATTTCTCAACTATCTCAACATGTGCGTTAAGATTATCTGTAATGCTAACACTTTTCAAAGTCTTCGGTGATGTATTTTGGGCTAGAGTTAAAGTAGCAGGATATGGCTTAGTGTCATCCCACTCTCATTTGGCTGGATGGGAGATTTAAGGTTGATTTTGGAAGTAGGGTCACTTCTTTTATCAGTACCATATTGCAGGATGGGTGAGTTTGAGTTATGGTCTTCTCAAAACTCTGATTCTTGAGCCTGTCATGGTAGAGCAGAGGCAGTAATGCTTTTGTGATTTAGGGAGATCGTAAGTGGTGACACCAGGCAATGAACTGCTTCTGGTTTCTGAGCTACTTCTGCAAAGTTTTGCATTTGGCCCAAGAAGCCAAATAGAATCACAGAATCCCAGGCTGGTTTGGGTTGGAAAGAACCTAGAGATCATCCAGATCCAACCCCCTGCCACGGGCAGGGACACCTTCCACTAGAGCAGGTTGCTCCAAGCCCCTGTGTCCAACCTGGCCTTGAACACTGCCAGGGACGGGGCAGCCACAGCTTCTCTGGGCACCCTGTGCCAGCTCCTCACCACCCTCATAGTAAAGAACTTCTTCCTTGTATCTAACCTGAACTTCCCCTGGTTCAGTTTGAACCCATCACCCCTTGTCCTATCGCTCCAGTCCCTGATGCAGAGTCCCTCTCCAGCATCCTTGTAGCCCCCTTCAGCCACTGGAAGCTGCTCTGAGGTCTCCACGCAGCTTCTCTTCTCCAGGCTGAACAACCCCAATGTTCTCAGCCTGTCTCCGTACTGGAGGTGCTGCATCCCCTGCTCATCCTTGTGGCCTCCTCTGGACTTGCTCCAACAGCTCCATGTCCTTCTTATGCTGAGGACACCAGCACTGCACCCAGTGCTGCAAGTAGGAATATCAAAAATAGCTTTTCAAATGGCTGAGTCATGCAAAGAGGGCTTTTCCATCCACAACCAACACATACATGAAAGCTAGGCTGATGAATGTTTAGATAGGTGTTTTCAAAAGTAGAACTTCCCTTTTGCCAGAATCCTAGGGTTTTACTTAAAACTAGTGATTCTTTCTTTATAGTCTCTAGTTATGTGAGCTAGCTTGTTACTTCAACCAGTGTCAAAGCGTAAGAGTACTTTGGACTTGGTAGTTGCTCACTTTCCTCAGACTCTTAGAATACTATTCCAAAGTTTATGTCATGATATTATTAATATTATCACTTACCATAACTGCAGATACAGAATTAAGAGGACATAGTCCTTGCTCCCAAAGTTTGCAGTTTATTTTATTAACAAGAATAAATTGCAGTAGGAAAAAAGTCATATTTTTGTGGTTCTGGGAGGAAAAGCTTTTCAGTTTATTCATTTGTCTTCTATTTCATCTTCATCTATTTATCCTTCATCTTTCTCATTTCTGATTATATGTTCCACCAGGATGCTGTGATGCCACAGCGATTTGTGGATATCCAGGCTACATCTCCCTTTTTAATTAGTTGTGTAGTTTTAGTTAAGACCTCATATGATAAATAAGCCATTTATTTATATATAAAATCTCTTCCTCACTCTCTTGCTTTTACATTTACTTAAAGACCTCGAAGTATTTATGTTAGAATCCTTTCAGAAACAATAGTTAGACTTTTGTGACTGTTTGACATGTGCTGGTAGTTTGCCTTGTGATGATTATGTCCCTACTCACACCTCTCTGCTTAGTTTTCCTCCTGAACTTCTCAAAGGTGATACTTAGTTTAGTATCTTACAGCACTATAAATCTGCCAACAGGGATAACATATAGAGCACTGTATAATTATTGAATCATAGAGGTAAAACTTCTAGACTTTATCTATATCCACACAAAATCACTTGGCAATAAGCCACCAAACCCATTTTTTTTCCTCGCTGCTTGTGTTTTGTTGTTTCCACTTTAACTGCTGTTCAAAATGAAACACCTGGGAGTATAATTGCTCCTTATACTTAAATCTGTGAAGTACTACGGGCCAAAATATACTGCCCTGTGCAAGGTGTTCATAGATATTCATCTGTTTGGTAGCAGGGACAATAGAATGAGCTTAATTGTTGCTAGTGATTTAATATGTAAGAGTGTAAAGTTCACTCTGGTCATAGTCTACTGAAGTTTCGTTGTTTCCCAGACACATTTTCAGAGCATTGTCATGGTGACAAGTTCATTCACATTGGTTGCCTTTCTTAGAAACTGATACCTTCTCAGATGATCTACACATGTCACATGCAAGCTGAATGCTCATACCCAGGAAGTGGCATCTATACACCTTGTAGCTTACTTGTATTTGGTATTTCAAATGTGAGCAGCAGGTCAAAGGAGGTGATCCTGCCCTCTGCTGTGCTCTTGTGAGACCCCACTTGCAGCACTGTGTGCAGTGCTGGTGTCCTCAACATAAGAAGGACATGGAGCTGTTGGAGCAAGTCCAGAGGAGGCCACGAGGATGAGCAGGGGCTGGAGCACTTCCCATATGGAGCCAGGCTGAGAACATTGGGGCTGTTCAGCCTGGAGAAGAGAAGCTGCGTGGAGACCTCAGAGCAGCTTCCAGCGTCTGAAGGGGGCTACAAGGATGCTGGGGAGGGACTCTGCATCAGGGACTGGAGTGACAGGACAAGGGGTGATGGGTTCAAACTGAACCAGGGGAAGTTCAGGTTAGATCTAAGGCAGAAGCTCTTCCCTGTGAGGGTGCTGAGGCGCTGGCACAGACTTTTCCCAGAGAAGCTGTGGCTGCCCCATCCCTGGCAGTGTTCAAGGCCAGGTTGGACACAGGGGCTTGGAGCAACCTGCTCTAGTGTGAGGTGTCCCTGCCTGTGGCAGGGGTTGGAACTAACTGTCTTCATACAGGAGGTGCTCTAGCCCCCGATCATCCTCGTGGCCTCCTCTGGTCTTGCTCCATGAGCTTTCCTTTTCCGGCACTTGGAGCAATGTTCCACATGGTGGGTTTTTGGTCTGTTTTCCTGGAGGGTGTAAGTTTCATTTTTGCTTACACAAATACTTGCACTTTAGTACTGATGAATCAGGAATTCTTTCTTATTATTGTTGATTTGGATTTGTTTGGGTGTATTTGAAATGGCTGACCTGCCTGGATGAGTTTGGAGCTGAGGGTCAGTGTATGCTGATCTAAATGATGAAATACTTCATTTTAGAGCTTCCCTGCTTTCTCATGAAATCCCTTTGAGGTTTTTGGGTAGGGTTTTGCCATACAAAGGCCAGCTGATTGTAGAAGAAACAGAGTAAAAACATCAGCTTAGCCATGGAGTACAATTTTACTGCTCGTACTTCAGACGTGCATCATTTTTTATAAGGGAGAAGAGAGATTGCAAAGTTCTAAGTGTGGCTTCGTTCATTTCCCCTGCTCAGAAATGTAATGTTGAAGCATTAAAACTTTGTATTAAAAAGTCTATAATCTTATTTAAAAATAATGATAGCTTAAATGCGAATTGGACAAGCTCAAATATCCTGTTAGGTAATTTACAAATATCTATTTCCTTTCCAGTAATGCTTTTGTAGCCTCAAATTGAATGTAATTATACAAATAAAGAATCAATGCACAAAAGAAATAACCAGAGGTAACTTTTATTGTATTTATTCTAACTGTCTTTAGGATGTGGGTTTGAAAATGAAGTCGGATATTAAAAACTGGGAAAGCAATAGGACCAAATAATAGTGCACATATTTCCTTAAGAGCTCCTGCATAAAGAGCCGGAGAATCCTGCCTTTAAGGTTGTTAGCAATAGTTAACTGTTCCCCTTGCAACTTGTGCTTCTTTTGCACCCATATGGCAAAATTATGCCTCCCAGAGGAAAGTTTTGGTATTGGAGGAAGGTTGTACAGGGAACAGGGGTGACCTAAAAGTCTCTTGTATTGGGGAAGCCTCAAGAGAAGAGAAGAATCCTCTGTCTGTTGCCGCCGGTCAGAGAATTGTTGTTTTGCTGGTGTTTCACGCTCGCTTTGCACAGACACAGATTTCTGGCCTCCGCAGCATCTTCTGAATCAATTTTACTGCCTTTGTGGAAGCAGGAAAAACCAAAAAGATGAGCATTCTGGAGGATGGAACCAGTCACGCAGTTAATAACAGTTAACAGAGGATAGCAAAGTTTTGACTTCACTGATTAGCACCAAATCGTTGGTTTCATATTCCTTTTAGACATCCTGGTGAGCCAGGATTTCAGCCTGCTGTGGTTGGGGTGTCTATAAACACTCTTTTCAGTTTGTTAGGTTTTGAAAATGAGATAGGAATTAAATAGGATTGGTTTGTTTCACTGGGACAGAATGGATAACTTCTATTCGCCTTCGAAAACGCATGTTTTGGTTTCTGTTCTTGTCTGTGTATAGCAGCTTTGTAGCCTCACATATTAGTAAAGGAAAAATGAATTCATTTCTGAAAGCTAAAACCAAGTAAAAATTCTATACGTTTTTTTCCCGGCACATTGATACGATGATTTCCATGACAACCATATAATAAGATTCATGTTTACTTTGTTTGTGAGTTCTCAATGTCTTTTTAATGACTCCTGTGCAATTAAACCAGGATGCATCGTTTGAGGTTCCATGATATCAGTGAGTGTTGCCTGCCTGATGTTGAATACTGTTCATAAATGTACAATATACACGTGAATATGTCTGTCTGTTGCAGAAGTGTGAGCAACTAGAGAACAATTTTGATGACATCAAGCACACGACTCTTAGTGAGCGCGGAGCACTTCGAGAAGCAGTGAGGTAAGTCTGGGTCACCATAGCAACAGTCACAGATGTGGTAAAGAAAGAGTCATTCTTCATTATTGGGGGAACAAATGAGTTCATTGCCACCATTCAGCTCTATTCTCTAAGGTATTAATTTGTCAGTGGAGAGGCTTCCCTTGAGGCTGTACTTTGGTTTTTGAAGCTGCATAAATGTTAAGCCTGACTGCACAGTAAAAAATGTAAATGTTTAATTTGTTATTTGAAATGCTTAAGGGGTGCCTTGCTTTATATTTAGTGAATGAAAATATTGTTCATCTAAATTCTGTAAGTGTTAAAGCAGTTGTACAATGCTGTTTGAACAAGGCTGTGTTCGCTTTCAAATTGGATTTGATTTTTATATATGTCGTTCCTGTGTACTCTGATTTTAACACCAGATTGACATGATTTTGGTTGTGCTAATGGAACGTTAAAATCTCTCCGGTCCTTTGTATATTGTGGAGATGTATTTTGTGCTTAATATTCTCATATCACTGCACTTGATCCTGATTAGATGTGGTTAAAATTAGTCAGGACGTGAATCTTTGGTCACCCTTATTTGCAGAGTCTCTGGGTATAGAACTCCAAAGAAACTTGCCAGCTGTAGTACCTGGTTTTTCTAAAGTAATAATCAGGAAGATGTTAATTCTCTGTGGGTCAGAAAATTGTAGTAACCCGGACTTGTAAAGGTTTTGAAAGTTGGATAGTAAAATGCGATGATGCACACATAGTGCTTCATTTCACATGCCTGGTAGCAGAGTAACTATTTGGACTTACACTTTAGCGCAGTAAAAAGCCAAAACAACAGTAGAAAAATGAGGATCTGCTCGAAAAACTCATCACTCCCCTTTGCTTTGATTGTGTTCAGAATCCCTTTAAATGTACGACTGGGTGTGAATGACTTGATGTGCATGACACTGACTTTGTGTTCGCGGTGCTCTTGTCTCGTGTTACGCTGCTGTGAGTAAGTGTTTGTAAAGATGCTGTGTGTCGAAATGCAACCTGCCTCTTTCGAAGCCTTTCTGATTACCCCCAAATGATAATTCTTTCCTTTCAGAACATTTCAGCTCCTGGTATTGCAGGTAACTCTGATGGCATTCAACTTTCTAATTGTGATTTCTTGCTTTTTGCTTGCTTCGCTTCATACATTTGGGGCTTTTCCCCTGTGTGGTCGGTCATCAGCGTATGGAATTTCGCATTACGTGATATACGGTAAAGCTGAGGGGAACTTTTGGTATGTGAAGCTGCTTTTAGTGTTCTCAACAAAGGGGGTTTCAAGTTGCTGCTCTCCTGTAACGTGGGGAGGTTTGTGGTTTTTTGTGATACATGACTCAGCAGAGTTAATCTTAACCAAATTGGGAGCTGACAGCTCTTTGGTGATAAACACTTGCTAGCAAAGGAAGCTTTGGCATTTCAAAGGTCATGGTTCTGTTACAAGGACTGTGTAGAGGAGTCTCATGATTCTATGCTGTGCATACAATAGAAAGCACTTTATTAGCTCATAAATTTGTACCCTGGCTATTTCAGCTGGTGTACAAGCCATTCTGAGGAATAGTTATTGATTGTGAAGTGTGACAGGTATTGTGCGGTGCTGGAATTCTCTTAATTGCAGTCAATATTATATGATTGCTTTTTGTTCTTAGTTGTTTTTGTGGGGGTAAAGAAAATACCTGACTTAAAAACATGCTACAGTCTTAATTTAGTATAATGTCCTTGAGTAACACAGAAAAAGTACAAGATATTAATTTAGAGAAGTAGATGCAGGTAGGTGCTATGTATTTTTCTACATGCGTGTAGAAGACACTTGTTATTTTAGGCTGTAGAGTTCTTTCAGCTGCTACGTAGTCACCCACACCCTTGGTAGCTGCATTTTTCTGCTGCTTTGGATGCGAAGATTATTTGTAGCATAAGGAATTCGAATGGTACATTTTGACAGATTCAAGTTCACTTTGCTTTTCCCGTAACTATAGCGGACATCGGACCAGGCGAGGGAGGACATAGCTTTGCTGGCCTCAGGATGGTGAGGTACTTTCCTCCTCCTTTTGGTAAGGGAAGCATGTGAAAAGGGTTGCACATTGCACAAAAGCACTAAAATCATGTGGCCCTGAAAGCAACGGCAACAGCAGAATCCTAGTTGGATAGCTAAGTGGGTATATGTGGGTCTCAGATGAACCTTAAGTTGAATGGGCAGTGTGCCCAAATCCTCTCTGATTTCCCAGAGTGCTACTGCTGCTCTGCCAGAGGAGAGATACAACCAGTATTTTCCCCCAGTGCTCCTGTTTGGAATGAGACCTTCCCTTTTAACTTTATATTTGAGAGAAATGGTCAAACGAATATAGGTTTCAGTACATTTCTACGCTGTGAATATCACTGTGCTCTGCGTAAGCGCTAATATCCAGGAAGGGTCTTGTTCTTTTTCCAGCTCTTCAGAAACTGAATGGTATTCAAATTAAGGATTACATGAAAACCATCCTTCTTGTTTATGTATATAGATGTACGCACAGTAACATTTTGGGGGGGTTTTGAAATGATCATGAAGCCTAAGAACTTGCCCTAGTTCTACTTTATATATTATTTTAGGCCTTGAATGAGATCATGAGCTGATAGTAGTTTGCCATTACTCGGTGTATAAAGAGTGGTATTGTAAGAAGTTGGTTTACCTATCATCCTCCAGATGCATCCTCCAGCTTTGATGATAAGCACATCAAATCATAAAGCATTTAACTCAGTTAATGTTTTGCTTATTTTGTTAATGTATTCCAAATGGTTTATTTGTTATGATATTTTAATGCAACTGTAACGCTTAAGTAAACAATAAAAATAGGTTAGTTTTTGGAATTGGGGTTTATAAATGGACCATCTATTGCTTTACATGCCTTGAATGTGTTTACAGTAATTTGGGTATTTTGTGTAGTAATTTGGCAGAAAAATTGCATAGATACATACCTATGATGTCAGGTTGCATAAGTAAAGACATTAAGCTTTTGTTAAACAAAAAACAGGGCTCAATTTGTTCATAAATTATAATCACTGTAAAAAATCTGGATTCTGATCCTCAGTAAAGCTTCATCTAGAAATTTAAAGGAGCTTTTAGACTGGTTCGGCTGCTATAAGGAGACAAGTATTTGAGGAGGAGGAAGTGCCTTCGCTAACTGTATGCTGACCTCGGTAGTCTTCTCATAAGTGGGAAAACCAGAATGTGGACTGCTGCAGTAACCATTCCTCTAGGAAAGTAGGGTAAGGGAGCCTTGAGGAGTCACAGGCTGAGAACATTGGGGCTGTTCAGCCTGGAGAAGAGAAGCTGCGTGGAGACCTCAGAGCAGCTTCCAGTGTCTGAAGGGGGCTACAAGGATGCTGGAGAGGGACTCTTCATCAGGGACTGGAGCGATAGGACAAGGAGTGATGGGTTCAAACTGAACCAGGGGAAGTTCAGGTTAGATCTAAGGCAGAAGCTCTTCCCTGTGAGGGTGCTGAGGCGCTGGCACAGGGTGCCCAGAGAAGCTGTGGCTGCCCCATCCCTGGCAGTGTTCAAGGCCAGGTTGGACACAGGGCCTTGGGCAACCTGCTTTAGTGGAAGGTGTCCCTGCCCGTGGCAGGGGTTGGAACTGGAGGAGCTTTAAGCTCCTTTCCAACCCAAACCATTCTATGATTCTGCACCAGCAATTTGTTTTTGAGCAGGTACCCCCCAAATGTGTCATATGTTTATTTATTTATAAAGTATATACAGGTACTAATGTATAGTGTGTATAGGGTGGTATAAATCACTCTACTAATATATAGTGTGGTATAAATCACAAGACTAGAAATTAAAAAAGAGTGAAATAAAGATGAAATAAACACTATTTATATTTTTAAACGTTTACTGGTTAATGGTACAAAAATATTTGTCTCGTGCATGCTCTGCTCTGGAGATCACTGATCTGGAGCAGCTTTCCTGCTCAGAGCAGGCTCAGCTCGAGGAGGTTGCTTGGGGCTGTGTGCAGCCAGGTTCTGCCTATCTCCAAGGATGGAGGCTCTGCAGACTCTCTTCCTCTGCTCGAGGCTAAGTGTTCCCAGCTCTCTCAGCCTCTCCTTGTGTAACAGACTCTCCAGTCCCTTAATCACCTCAGTGGCCCTTGGCTGGACTCGCCCTGGTACGTCCGGGCCTCTCTTGGCCTGGGAGCCCAGCACAGGACACAGCACTCCAGGTGTGTCTCACCAGTGGTGGGCAGTGGAGAAAGATCTCATCCCTTGACCTCCTGGTGATGCTCTACCTAACACAGCCCGGGCTGCCACTGGCCTTTGGTGCCAGGATTGGCTCATGTTCAGCTTGACCTCCAGGGCCTTTTCTGCAAAGCTGCTTTCCAGCTCGTTGGCCTCAGCCTACACTGGTGGCAGAGGTTGTTCCTCCACAGGGGCTTCACTTATCCTCTCCCTCACCTCCCAACGTCACCCATTCCTATAGCCTGTTGTGGTCCTTATGAACGGCAGCCCAACCCTTTGGAGTATCAACCCCTGCAGTAGATGATAGATTGCTTTTGAACGCTATACTTGCAGTATTCTTCAGGCCTATGTCTAGTGTAATGAACCTGGTATCAGACAAATGAAGCCATAGTGTTTAACATCTTCTGGTGTTGGAGTTGGTTACGTATCAGCTGAGTTGGTAAACCACCATTGTGGTTTCTGGCAGTGAGCAGTCGGTGTAAATTAAATACATGAATGGGTCCTACTTGTAGGCATATATTTACACGGTCTATCCTGTGAACATTGACTGAGTTATAGAATCATAGAATCCTAGGTGGGTTTGGGGTGGAAAGGACCTTAAGATCATCCAGCTCCAACCCCTGCCACGGGCAGGGACACCTTCCACTAGAGCAGGTTGCTCCAAGCCCCTGTGTCCAACCTGGCCTTGAACACTGCCAGGGATGGGGCAGCCACAGCTTCTCTGGGCACCCTGTGCCAGCGCCTCAGCACCCTCACAGGGAAGAGCTTCTGCCTTAGATCTAACCTGAACTTCCCCTGGTTCAGTTTGAACCCATCACTCCTTGTCCTGTCACTCCAGTCCCTGATGAAGAGCCCCTCTCCAGCATCCTTGCAGCCCCCTTCAGACACTGGAAGGCTGCTAGTTAGTATGTGTGAAAGCTTTGCAAGTGCAAACTAAAGCTGAGTATTTTTGTATAGACTTCTTGTTAATAAAGGAAAAGTAAGCATCTTTCTTTGTACTTTGAAGTGGGAGAGGAAAGAGAAAGTTTGCTTGTCTGTTTGGATCAGTATAAAGACACCGAAGTTCTTTTGGGATTTTGTTTTGCATTCACATATTTGCATATGGTTTTGGATAATGTGAACATGGGCGTGAGGCTTCAACTGTGATTTCCAGTTTGATAGAGACGGTTTCTGTTAATGATGATATTCACTGTTGTCTTGACAACTGTATAAGCTGGGGTTAGTAATAATCAAGCTTCTTTTAATATGGTCTAGACTCTCAGATGAATTTGACAGTTTCTATGGCTGGGCAAAACCCGGGAAAATTGCAGTGTAAGAAATTCCATGATTTCACAAATGTTCATTAGTTTACAGAGTAGAAGTTATGGATTTAAAAACATGGGAACAAAACAAGTCTGCAGCAAAACCACAAAGTAACCGACTTGTTAGGGCTGTGGCCTGAGATGTGCCAAATAGAGGTTCATCTTCTGGTTCTGAGTCGGGCAACCTGGTTTTCCCAGTTTAAAAAGCCACATCACGGAGCAGTAGAGTTAGAGAAATGCAGGTGTGAAATATATGGAAAATGAGGACAATGAAAATGTTCATGTTAATGTTAATTGAACGTTAATGTTTTAACATGTTAAAAGTATTCCTGCTTTCCTGTATTGTTCCTAAGCTGTCCTGGGAGATGCGACCAATGTCAGGTAACATAAAAGGGAAGGTGAATGAGGAGGAGTCAAGGTAATTGCTTCTGGATTCCTGGTTCAGGTCTCAAAGATCATCTATTCCAAGAATTCCTTCATGTTCTGGGGAGATGAAGCCCTTGGAGGGAATTCCAGTGAACCAGAGTATCCACTAGCCTTGGGATTAGCGTGCTTATTTGGGACTGAGGGAGTAAGTTCAAATTTCTCTTCCACCTTCTTCTATCTTTACATTTCTACTGGGTGCACCATTTGAATACTGCTTGGGGCATGTTTTTAGGGGAGAAACAAGTGATTACTTCATCTGTATTTAACAAAAATGTGCTGCTTCCAAAGTGCAACAGCACTCTGCCTTCTGGGGTGACCAGCACTTGTTCCTCTGGATGTATCTCACCACCAACAACCAAACATCCCCCACCCCAGAGGACAAATGAACTAGTTAAACCACTTTGTTATATAGGCTTATTCATTTAGATCTTTATTTAGACTACATATGGCTTAGAGGTATTCTTTAAAACAAAACCCCCTAACTGCAGAGATGTTCTCAGACTGAAAACAACCCACAAAACTGTGGAATTTGGGATGCAGAATATTGAGAACTTCTAGTAGTGCTTCCATAGTAAAGACCTGTGTGGCTAATAGAAACGAATCTGATTTTGGTTTGAGTGCTATTGTGAAACCAGAATTTCACTTTCATCCTTCGTGTACATTACAGATTGTTTGTGGAATGGGGTGGGTTAAATTGCTCTCCACATGGATTCCCTGGCATGCCCAGCCTACTCCTGGATTTTAATTGATGGATATGAAAGCGTTCAGCTGAGGAAGCCCTGTGAAGGAACTGGAGTCAAACAGGATCTAACCTGTGTATCGCAGGGGCTGTAGATGTGCCGTGTGCTAAACCAAAGTGAGTAACACATGGGGTGACATTTTATGCCTATAATCATAGTCTGCATGTGAAGAATTGCATTTTAGCAACTTCACTGCAGCTCTGTGTGTATTGAGCTGTGGTGATCGGGCCTTTTGGGGCTGCTCATAGGAAACTTCCCCGCCAAGCCAGAGAAAATGGCCAGAATTAATGAAAAGAGCAAAATACTGCTTTGTCTTATGAAGAAGCCTGTGCAGTTTTAATACCACAACCTGCGGCAGAGCAGGAAGAGGGGTTTTCTGTTTGTCAGCATCACTTGTCAGCATTGACCAAATATTGGCCATGTATCTTCAGAGTGCAAGGCAGCCCTGTCTGAGGATAGCTGTGGCTGAGGATAGCTTCTAGCTTAGGTGCTAGAAGCTGTTCAGTGGCATTAGCAAGGCTCTGTGTTCATGCATTTTCACCCTGCTCCTTGTTGGCTGTTTTAACTCCTGAGTCACCCACTAGCCATCCTCTGGGGGCCCAGCAATGCCTGGGATACATTGCTTGGATCTTGCCACGATGGAATAGTTTCAGTCTACAGGCAGGCACCGTGCGGAGCTGTAACACCCAGCATGTACAGGAACCTGTGACATTAATGTAGTTATTTTTATGAGAGTTATTAGAACTTTCGTTGTCGTCCTGTATCATTCACATGGAGAATTAAAAGTTCTTCATATTTCAAGTGTGATGAGGAACGGCTGAGGGACCTGGGGGGGTTTAGTCTGGACAAGAGAAGGCTCAGGGGGGACCTTATCGCGCTCTACAGCTGCCTGACCGGAGGATGGAGCCAGGAGGGGTCAATCTCTTCTCCCAAAGAACAAGGGATGGGACAAGAGGAAACGGCCTCAAGCTGCGCCAGGGCAGGTTTAGATGGAGCTGAGGAACAATTCCTTCCCCAGAGGGTGCTCAGGCATTGGAACAGGCTGCCCAGGGCAGTGCTGGAGTCACCGTCCCTGCAAGTGTTCACACACTGTGTAGCCGAGGCCGTCAGTGCCATGGGTTAGTGGTGGCCTTGGCAGTGCTGGGCAATGGTTGGACTGGATGAGCTTAAAGGTCTTCTCCAACCCAGGTGATTCTATATATGACAAAGTCCATTGTTTAGAGTCGCAGGTATAGCTCACACTGAAGATCTTGTGGAACTAGTGATAATATTTATCCTCTGCACTTTAGAATGCAATATATACTTTATGTATTTTTAAAGTATAAATCAAGAAAACTATGAAGTGTCTAGATTCCAGCTTGATCATGATATGGGTTTTCCTATTGAATATCAACTTCATAATACCTTGACCATAAATTTTGATACTGAATTACGTTTGCAAGTTTATTTCAGCTGGTTGTTGCATGTGTATTGTTCCAAATGTTGTATATGATTGCTCGTTTCTAACTTAGGAATTGTAAGTTGGTTTTGATGTAGTGATGTAGGTAGGCTTTTGTCTTTAAACATTACAGGGGAGGGGACCAAGAAAAATTAGATTGTTTTCCTTTGAATACTCATTTAGTCACCTGGCTAGCATAAACTAGGTGTATTAGTTAACTATGTAAAACTAGTTAGAGAGTTAAACTAGCAACTTTAACTGACCTAACCTTGTGCATTGATGTTGTTCATTACTGGCAGATGTAAAAGGAGATTGAATTTTTTGGTGATTCCAGTTGGCAGTTGTGTGTGTTCACAGCTACTTTACATAAGGGGACTGAATTATGCCCTGCAGAGTATATAAACAATATGTGGATCCAGACCAAAAGCATTGTTAGCAAAATAGCAGTATAGCCAAATATCAAAAAAAACCTCCCAAATTATATTCATGGTTTTGCAAACTGCATTGTAGTTACTACTTCTGTTGATCTACTGAAGTGTGCTTTAGACAAGATCTTACATCAATGTTTTTGGTGAAAGTTGGCATGTTTTTCATACTCTTCTTGAATGTATTATGGTGACTGAAGGATACTTCAGGTCTGTTGTGTGTATGGTAAACACATCATTTCTGTATTCACATGCACCAGTCCCCAAACAGATTTCAGAGGGGAGAGGGGAAAACAAACCCCACTTTCCTGTCACTTCAAGAGAGGAGAGCCTGTTCTTCCTTCTGAACCATTTAGTGTTTTGATTTAAAGAATTGGATAACTGTCAAAATTGTGCTTTTTAGCAAACTGCAGGAGACGTTGTCTGATGTTGGTGGTGAAAGAGATTCGGAGAGCCACTGTGGCAGATGGCTCACCACAAAGACTCCAAAGATGGCATGCAGTGGGTGCAGCCTCGGACCTCTCAGTGCCTGATAGCTACTCGTCTGCTGACTGTTAAGTGGGGAAAAATGCACTACGGAATTTGGAGTTCACTTTGTGGGTTCCCACTTTGTGGGTTCCCACTTTGTGACTTTTCAAAATGCAGGGCTTGAAAATGTACCTGAAATTTGCTCTTTGCTACTATTAACAATCAGGAAAAATGCTCTGGGTTGCTCAAGACTATATATATATGTGTGTGTGTGTATACACACACACAATATGGATATACATAATATATATGTGTGTGTATATGGGCACATAATATATATAAGGATATATGTATATATGTGTATGTATATATATATGCATATTGTATGTGTTTATATTGTATATATAATAATATATGTGTGTATATATGCATATATATAAAAAATACGTGTGTGTATATAATATATATGTATGTATATGTATACACAATATGGATATACATAATATATACTATATATACACAATATGGACTAGCAGGCTTATGAATACCTTGGTTTCATCAGCTTATACACTTTGAAAAATGCCTTGGTTCGTTAAACAGAA
Source organism: Strigops habroptila (assembly GCF_004027225.2). Taxonomy (NCBI): domain Eukaryota; kingdom Metazoa; phylum Chordata; class Aves; order Psittaciformes; family Psittacidae; genus Strigops; species Strigops habroptila. Next base: position 1,842,893 of record NC_044284.2, read on the forward strand.
ATTAAAACCAAGCAACCAGAGAAGCTGAGAGCTGAATGAAGGACGTTTGCCATGTGTCAGGGCTTTCTGTAGGTTATTGAGATGTGATTTTTATGTTCTGGGGCTTTAGATGGTTTAGTTAGAAGGTGGCTTCTGCTGTTTTCCTTCATATAAGGCAGAAGTTCTTCCCTGTGAGGGTGCTGAGGCGCTGGCACAGGGTGCCCAGAGAAGCTGTGGCTGCCCCATCCCTGGCAGTGTTCAAGGCCAGGTTGGACACAGGGGCTTGGAGCAACCTGCTCTAGTGGAAGGTGTCCCTGCCCGTGGCAGGGGGTTGGAACTGGATGATCTTAAGGTCCTTTCCACCCCAAACCAGTCTGGGATTCTGGGATTTCAGACCATAACGAAAGTCTGGGACATAGAGAGAAACTGGATGTGTTACAGCTTTGGCAAAGAAGTCAGCTGTTAGAGTTCAAGCTCTCTAAGCTCATGCTGTTTTATTTGTAAGTCATGAATTTAATCTCCATTATTAAGAGTACCACATTCCACATGTATGCATGAAACCCCATCTCCTACAGTGACTTCTGTTTCATGTACAGCCACTAACAAGCCTGTCTTTACAAATGCTATTTTAAATATATCTGCACTTGTTTCTTTTCAGACATTTACTGTAGTTCTCAAAAGCCTTAAAAAGTGTTATAATGTGATTTTCCTCAGAACACTTAAAAAGACATTGATTTACCATCTGACACCATTACAATGCAATAGTCTTTTAAAACTATAAGGTTTGTAACTTATTTTTAAACAGTGCTACTATTTTTGTGCTACTCTTTGTTAATAGTATTGAATATTTTGACTATTAGTGTACTTTATAAATAGTGATTACTATTACTGTATTTAATATTTAATAAAGTAATCACTATTACTACATTTGAAAATACTGTTTGTTTTACTACTATTATTCAGTAGTAGTGTTTAATGGTACTGTTTAATACTCATAATGCTTTTATTACTGCTATTTTTCCTACTGAAGATTTTTCCTCATTTGTCAGTGAAGTGCCTCTAAGCCTCAAGGAAGATTTATTGTACAACCTGTAGTTTCCATACCGCTTAAAGCAGCAGGTTTGGTAGCAGTGAGGGTTCTTCATCAGGTTCTGTGATCACTCATTGGAACAGGCTGCCCAGGGCAGTGCTGGAGTCACCGTCCCTGCAAGTGTTCACACACCGTGTAGATGAGCCCCTCAGTGCCATGGGTTAGTGGTGGCCTTGGCAGCGCTGGGAATGGTTGGACTGGATGAACTTAAAGCTATTTTCCAACCCAGGTGATGCTATGATTGTATTAATTAGTATTAACCAAGCATTTGCTTTGTATTTGGTAATGTAGTAAAAAGAAAATGGTTTTGGTCAGTATCAGTATTACCAAAAAGGGTAAGAAAACACTTATCCTTTGAGGAGTATTCCTATTATAGAAAAAGACATAAGATAATTTTCCACGTTTTTATTTCTTCTACCTGGTATGTGTTCCTGTTGGAGCATATAGGAGTTTCCTGGGCAGTTCTTCCTGTAGATCTGTGTTTTTAATAGTGAAGAAGAAATGCACTTGAGCATGCATAAAGCAGTTGAGCCTGTGTAAAACACTTTCTGTTTCCAGGGACCTGCAATGTGTTGCTTGCTATTAGATCTTAAGCTATGCCTCACAGTGTCCACACCTCAGTGTTCCCACTGCAAATTTACTTGCACGGCAAATAGATGCTGGTGGTGTCAACCCTCTTCTGGCCTGAAGTGTATTCTCTTGTGATTTCTTCTCAGATAAAATGATTAATTGGGGTGGGAATTGTTGTCCCTATAATCAAAGAACTATACGGGAATGTTTGAAAATACTTAAATAGGAGCTGTTATATATTTAAGAGAGATTCTCGGTTCGTGGAGTGTTTTGCACTAGGGAGAGCTGTGACTGCATGGCTAAGCCTGGGTGCCACTAGCCATGGAGGTGCAGTAGCCAGAACAGGGCTGAGACACTTGTTTCTTGAATGAATCAGCCTGCACTGAGGTGCAGCTGCACTGTCAGCATCTGGCCTAATTTCTGGGGGGTTTTTTGGTAGATACAGACAAGCTTAAATAGCTCCTCTGTAGTCATACATTTAGTCATGGCCTACCTGCAGGGTGCCTCTGTGTCATCCTCACTGACACTGACTGGAGAGGAGAAGCTGCGTGGAGACCTCAGAGCAGCTTCCAGTGTCCGAAGGGGGCTACAAGGATGCTGGAGAGGGACTCTGCATCAGGGACTGGAGCGATAGGACAAGGGGTGATGGGTTTAAACTGAACCAGGGGAAGTTCAGGTTAGATGTAAGGCAGAAGCTCTTCCCTGTGAGGGTGCTGAGGCGCTGGCACAGGGTGCCCAGAGAAGCTGTGGCTGCCCCATCCCTGGCAGTGTTCAAGGCCAGGTTGGACACAGGGGCTTGGAGCAACCTGCTCTAGTGGAAGGTGTCCCTGCCCATGGCAGGGGGTTGGAACTGAATGTTCTTAAGGTCCTTTCCAACCCAAACCAGTCTGGGATTCTAGGATTCTATGACTCAGTCGACGTTGTACAAAGCCAGCGGGGCAGGGGGATGCGCTGCTGCTGCTGTGAGTCCTTCTTGTGGCAGATCAGCACCTCTGTGTTCAGGCAACTGTGATGACGAAGCAGCAGGGACATAGATGTCCATGTCAGTCGCTCGAGCCTGCAGGAGTAGGTTAGAACTAGGCTGAAATAAACACTACCTGCATTTCAGGGAGGGTTATGTCGGGTCTTAGTGCCAACTGTTTTGCTGTAGAGACCCTCTACTGCTGAGCACTAAAATGATTGCTCATATAGATGCAGTCATTTTAGGGTATCTTCTGCTGTTAGAGATGTAGCCATTCTAGGGATAAATCCTTCTGCAGCCAAAATCATCAAATCCCAGACTGGTTTGGGTTGGGAAGGACCTTAAGATCGTCCAGTTCCAACCCCCTGCCATGGGCAAGGACACCTCACACTAGAGCAGGTTGCTCAAAGAAAGGGAAAGGGGAAAGTCTGGTTAATACCGCAGGAGAGGGGAGAGGACCACTGCTCACCCAGTTGCAGATGAAATCCCTGATTTTTCCTTATCTAATACAGAAAGCCATTTAACTGGCAGGGACTATACAGCATAAATAGTTTGCTGTCTTTTCTAGTTGAATTAGGTGTGTTTCACTAAATGTAAAACTATCTCCCTGTACTCCCTGCTTCTGTGATCTATTTTGATTCTTTTATTCTACTTGGTTATACTGGGTGAGTGAAGAGTTTACCCCTAAATTGGAAAGGCCTGAGTAATCTTTTGCTGTTGGCATTGCTAAACATTCTTTCTGCTGCTAGTATAACAATGTCTTAACATATAACTTCTGTTTTGTCTTGAAACTATACCTGCAAACGGAGCTTTGAAAGCAACTTCTCTTAATGTTTTCTCTTAAATCTTACTGAATTCTTACTGTGAGACAAGAATTCATTGCTTTTGTGCTGAAATTGTGAAGCCACAAGTTGATAACGGTAACTCAATGTTTGTAATATAAAGTGTTGTTCCTGTAGCATGGTCCAATTACACAATAGTAAAGCAGGGATGTAACACAGCAAATGCTGCTTCCCTATTTGTTTCAGTAGGTTTAGCACAGTGGGAAGTGTGGCATTCTTCCAACGTAATGCGTCAAGCTTACACTTGGCTGGAAGTGCAGTGGAAGTTATGCTAAGACTTTGCGTGCTGGCTTAATAACTCTTGCTCAATGTACGCAGCAGTTGTCTCGTGAAAGGTGTTTGATGTCATTTCACTGCAAGGATTTTATATTCTAATGCTGAGACATGATGGTATCGTAGAGATGTTTGAACAAGCTCCTCTGTAGATGCTGTGCTTAAGGCATTGTAGTTTCAGTAATCAAATCTCATTTCTGTGTGGTTAGAGATCATGGACACTCTTTTTCCAAGACCCTGCTGAATCTTATTAAATCAGACAGAACTATCCCATTCATTTGGTCAAACGATATCAATTTTTCCACCAAAACCTTCTTATTTTGAGGAAAAATATATCTAAAATAAGATCTAAAATGAAAATAGATATATAATACCAACAGCGTCTCATTTCTTTTTGAAGCCCAGAGAACTAGTAACTTATCAACAGTGTGGTAGCTGGGAGAAACCAGAGATAGAATCATAGAATGGTTAGGGTTGGAATGGACCTGAAGATCATCCAGTGATCTAAAAATCATGCAGAATTTTTGCAGTTGGTCTCTCTAACTACTTTTCACATCACTTCAAAGCCATTCCCCAAATCAGTAGATATCCCTATTGTACTGTGGCAGGCAATCCATCACAGCTGCCTTAAAGATACATGAATATTCCTTTACAATTAAATATCCATTTAAAATAGCATGGGAGTGGCTTTACAAACTGCTCCATGGGATATCTCAGCATGTTTCAAATGGGATGAGGAACAGCCACCACTTATGGAGTAGTGGCAAATAGTTCACAGTTAAGGAGTTAATCTTCAGCCTCATCAGCAGACTTGGTACAGAGGTTACCAGCATATGCTAAAAACAGTGTTGGGATTTCTTTTTGTGAACCAGAGTACATCAGTAGCTTCAAGCAGATTATTGAATGCTGTTACAGGTAAAAATACCAGTGTACTGCACCTGGTTTGATTTAATGATTATAAAGGCAAAATCCCCCATCTCAGGCATTTTTTTTTCACCCCCACTATTCATTTTTCAATCAGCCCTCTAAAAGAGAGGATCTGGCACCTCTTGGTCACATTTTCTCTGATAGTGAGTTTGGGCTTACAGTAAAACCAGTAATTGCTACTAGCATTTAAAGCTTTCCAAAGAGCTTTAGTTCCATACATCCACCCACCTTTCTTGAAGCATTTCTGAATGCCTTTGGCAGTGCTGAGCCAGCACATGGAAGGTTGTTTGTCAGTGGCAGCATTTGTTGTTCCAGGAGGTGTGTTTGTTCCAACTGATTGGAGTTGTTTCAGCACTGACACCTGAAGAGTGTATAAAAGAAAGTAAAGAACAGAGGGGATGCTCAGGGGTTAAAACCCAGCCATCAGGCTTGGCCCATGCTCCTTCAGGCAGAAGTAGTGTTGGGTGAGTGGGGAAAAAGACCCACTGACTTAGCTGAGCATCAGGGCTCTGCGCTGGTCTAGCAAAGCAAAGATAACTGCAGACAGTTATTAATGGGACTGAAAAAGGGGATCAATCAGTACTGACATCCCTTAGTAATTCCTACCAGCATCAAAAGCACCAGCAAATTCTCCATGCAGTTAGCACAGTGAGCTTGCTGACTGCAAATGTGGGTTGTGTACGTTGTCTGCATTTAAGGGTCCTTAAGGTGCATCAGAACTGGCTCACGCAGTGGGGGGAGAAGAGTGAGCATTGAGTGGACAAGGGTACATGCTGATTTGGCAAAGGATATAGGTTGAATTTCTCGGTCGATAGTGGCAATGATCAGAGCAGTGACATAATTTGGCATAGGATGTGCCAATAGTTAATGAAGAATACACATTTGGGGCTGTCCAAGCTGGCTTTGGGCTCCTACAGCTGCTTGCAGAGCTCTGAAAGCTCTATTTTTTTATTGGAATGGCACACATACGTTTGAGCATCACCTGTCAGGGGTTTTGGGGATAGCAATCACAAAAGGAGGATCAGTCAGAGGTGAAGATCAAAACGAAGAGCGACAAAACATGCTTGTCCCTGGATATCCTGGATCAGAGTTATCTGCTCGACACCTTTGGTTTGCTTTGATGACGAGTGGTGGCACTGGGATGGTGCTGCTTTGTCAGGAACAAAACTCCAGCTCAACCACTGAGTCTGTACCTGTAACATGCTGTGATTTATTTCACCTTTTTCCTTACAGACAAACATCCAGCGAGAGAAAAAGGCATTGCAGTTTCAAATGCTAGGAAAAGAGACCTGGATTAAAAGTGAAATATCCAAATCCTATAAAAAGAAATACCATCTTTCCTTAACCCAAAGCCTCATCCCTACCGCTGTACCAAGCAGAGCGACTGAAAAGTTTAATCTCAGTGTTTTGTTTATTGCTACCAATCAGTAATAAGTTTCCTCCTTACATTCCATGATTTAAGGTTTTCCAGACCTTCATTTCCTGCGGCACTGGATTTTCACCTGGAAAGCTGTAAGCATTTCCATGCATTGTGTGGCTCGTTTAGTGTGGGACTCCTTTTTGGCAGTAGTAGTATTGCAAAATCATGTTGAGCCTTCAGGAGGTGAAAAGACTGTGCCTCGCAGATGAAGTGAGAATTACTTGTGAAAGCATAACCTACGCTATTCTTGCCCTTCTAAGTATGTCTTAGTGCTGTATATTTGCTTTTAGATTGAAAATTGCCATTGAATGGTTAATGTGGGAAGTGGCTGTAAGAAAGAAGGAAAGAATCAGCTTTTTCATGCGGCATCTTTGCTGCAGTTAGAACAATGGGGCAGCGGCACTGATAGTTTGCTCATTTTGGTTTTCCTTCACCTCCTGCCAGTGTATGGAGAATGGTCAGTTAATGCCATTGTCCCAATAACTCTATTAATTAAAAATAAAAAGGAAAAAAGCAGCGAGGAGGTTTTTTTTTTTCTCCTCAGCTTCTCTGATTGCCGAGTTATTTGTATGTAGAGGGAAGATTCCTTTTGTATAATCAATCTGCTGCTACCCATTTTACTGCCAGGCATTCCTTCTCTATGGTAGCGTAATGTTACCTAGGGAACAGCTTAAAGCTGACACATACAGTGGTGCCACAAATTAATTTCACAGTTATCAGGATATAGGGTGATAACAACAACATGAGCTACTGTGAAATTACCATTGTTCCCATTGAGTTACAGTGTAATTATTACTTTTGTGGCAACTATGCAAATAACTCATGTCACCACTGTAGGACGGGTTGTGCTTTCCTTTCTCTGATTCAGTACTTTGTGCTTCAGAGACATCTTTATGTACTGTAAACTAGAGCTGGGCTTTGAATTGAAGTACAAATACAGTTATATCTTCACAAACAAAGAGAGAAAAGCACCGCTTAAGAGACTAAAAACCCAAATCCATTGCAGTATGTCCACAATCACCTCGAATCAGATCTGCAAACGTGTGGTGATTTCACACAAAAATAATCCAACTGTTATTTTCCCAGCATGAAAATGGGAATCTTCCTTCAAAAATGGAGTTTTTGGTGAGTTGCTTTTATTAACGGGCATTTTCAGGTTTCTTTGCTGCTGTTTTGTGGAGGTTGTTTGGTGGAAGGGACAGGTAAAGAGGTGTTTGATTACGTTCTATATTCTTATATTGTTAGGTAGGGAAAAAACTCGTGGAGCAAGGTTAAGACACTGTTCCCGGTGTGTATGATGGAATATATCTTTGACCCTGAAAAATGGACCCTGGTAAAACCAAAGCAGCTCCTATCACAGAATCAACTTGGTTGGAAGAGACCTTTAAGATTGTGTCCAACCTTTTCCCCAGCACTGCCAAGTCCACCTCTAAACACCACCCTCCTGAGCATTAGTGATGGCAGGAGGCAAGAAGGTCACATAATGTGGTGACATTGGCACAGATTCTCTTTGTATGGCTTCATTAGAACCAGGGATCAGTATGCCTTGGGGGCTGCAGGTTAGAGTAAGTATTTTCAACAGGGTAAGCTCCATGTTGGTGTTTTTAGTTTGTTTAATTTGTTTTTCCTCCATCCTTAACTGGGATTTTCAAAGGTTTCTCCAGAGAGCTTAGATGTGCACCTTAGAGCTGTGTATGGGTAGCTCACCTTAAGGTCTCTTTAAAATTCCCACAGCAGGAAAGTGGCTGATGCCCACAAGTGCTGAGAATTCAAGATCTTTTAACTGTTTAAATACAAAAGAAGAAAGAAAACTTCTGAGACATTTAGAAAAACATCATAGCTACTATTGCATGAAGAAAAGGAGCAAATGGAACTTGATTGGCCAGGTTGGACAGAGCCTTGGGTGACATGGTCTAGTGTGAGGTGTCCCTGCCCATGGCAGGGGGTTGGAACTGGATGAGCTTAAGGTCATTTCCAGCCCAAACCATTCTGTGATTCTCTTCTATGATTAAACCAGTCTGTAACCAAGTGACAATCTGAGTGCTTGTGATAACTCACTGTTACCAAAATTGGGAGTGCAAGATGAATTTCCCTGAAGGGCAAAATTCTGGTGATTTAAATTCTGTTTTAGAATTTAGCGACAAATAATCCTAATGGAATGCTACTCTCCGATTATTTTTTTCTTGATTTAAATTCTTAGTTTATATTTGACAGTATATTAAAAATGAAGCTAGAGAAAGCTGTTTTCCTTTTGTTATAAAAAAAATGATATTTGAAGTATGTTTTTAAATTGCAAGATCGCTTGCAAAGGGAATCTGCTTTCCCTGTTCTTGTTAAATTGCATCGACAGAACTACAGAACAGCTTGATGAGCCTGTGTCAGTGATTCTGTGATGTGCTTCTGGGCAACCTGATCTGGTTGAAGGTGTCCCTGCTCATTGCAGGGGCTTGGACTAGATGAGCTTTGGCTTGTGAAGGAATAAATATGAACAACATTCCGAAGGAGCTGTGTCCGTGAGCAGTTCTAAAATGCAGATCTAGTGAAGCTGTAAGATTTGAGCTGCAGGGCTATGCTGTCAATTGCTGTGAAAATGCAACAATTGTACCTTTTTTCCCTTGCATGAATGAGCTATATGAGTATTTGTTTGAGGTTATGAAGAGAATTGTAGCAAAGCTATTGAAAGAGTAGGAATCACATCCAAGCGATGATGGAATGTAAAGAAAAGACCCAAGCTGGGTGTCAGTGTGCCTATATATTAGCAATGGTTTTCAAAATAGCAATTTTCTGATGCCATTCCTTTAAAACTAATGAAACCCAGCTCTCTTATCACAAAATTCCAAAGCAGCTTTGACGTTAGGTGTCAAAGGACTCTGCTTCCAATTGTAAGTACATAAATTGGTAAAGAAAATGTCATTTCCATGAAACTCCCCCTGATCTGTCTTTCTGAATTGCTGTACCCAAAGGAGAAGCATTTGAAGTGATAGTTGGGATATGTTTTAGTAGCTGGATAGTTGTAAGAAAGTTGTAGAAGCAACATTCTGATTCTTTCTTGTCTTGGATTGGTTTTGTTTGGTCAACACAACCTGCTGAGGTTTAGCACTGATGGAATATACCAGTACTCTAAAACCTCTGCAACTGGTGACCTAGGAGAGAGGAATCACAAAATTGAGACTGCATCTGGAGTACTGCATCCAGCTCTGGAGTCCTCAGTACAGGAGAGACATGGACCTGTTGGAGAGGGGCCAGAGAAGGGCCACAAAATGACCAGGGGCTGGAGCACCTCTCCTGTGAGGAAAGGCTGAGAGAGCTGGGGTTGTTCAGCCTGGAGAAGGCTCCAGGGAGACCTTATTGCAGCCTTTCAGCTCTTAAAAGGGGCCTGTAAGAAAGATGGGGAGAGACTTCTGAGCAGGGCCTGTTGTGGCAGGACAAGGGGTGATGGGTTTAAACTGACAGAGGGAGATTCAGGCTGGATGTGAGCAAGAAAATCTTTACCATGAAGGGTGGTAAAACCCTGGCACAATTTGCCCAGAGAGGTGGTGGATGCCCCATCCCTGGAGACATTCCAGGCCAGGCTGGATGTGGTTCTGGGCAACCTGATCTAGTCGAAGATGTCCCTGCTCATTACAGGGGGTTGGACGATAGATGAGCTTTGAAGGTCCATCCAACCCAAACTGTTCTGTAGAATAGTCTGTGATTCTAAGATAAATAAACCTTATGTTCTGGCTCATTTATTATCCATGTGATGTGGAAAAAGCGTGTGGTAATTAATGGCCTGGCTTCATGGAATGATTCCTGTTTATCATATGGTTGTTGCTAGTTTTAGCAGTTTGCTGACAAGTATATTCATTAAGATATGAGGAGGTCACTAATTAATATGGATGTTGGGAAGGCTTTGTGGGAATATTCTAAAAAATGATTGTTCAAAATTTTTCTTCCTGTCATCCTCCACTTTTATCAGTTTTAGTTATTGAAGAGCTAAGTCAATATTTAATGACACGTATTGCTCGGGTGCGGTAATACTGAACCCATAGATGTTTCGTTTGAAAGAAACAGCTTTTTCTTATTATCACAGATTCACAGAATCCCAGACTGGTTTGGGTTGGAAAGAACCTGAAGATCATCCAGTTCCAACCCCCTGCCACGGGCAGGGACACCTTCCACTAGAGCAGGTTGCTCCAGGCGCCTGTGTCCAACCTGGCCTTGAACACTGCCAGGGATGGGGCAGCCACAGCTTCTCTGGGCGCCCTGTGCCAGCGCCTCAGCACCCTCACAGGGAAGAGCTTCTGCCTTAGATCTAACCTGAACTTCCCCTGGTTCAGTTTGAACCCATCACCCCTTGTCCTGTCGCTCCAGTCCCTGATGCAGAGTCCCTCTCCAGCATCCTTGTAGCCCCCTTCAGACACTGGAAGCTGCTCTGAGGTCTCCACGCAGCTTCTCTTCTCCAGGCTGAACAGCCCCAATGTTCTCAGCCTGTCTTCATACGGGACGTGCTCCAGCCCCTGATCATCCTCATGGCCTCCTCTGGACTTGCTCCAACAGCTCCATAAATGATCTCAGCTGGTTAGTTTGCTGGATTTCTTTCCCCTCACCCCTAATGACCAGTTTCAGATGTCCTGAAAGGGTGAGAGGAGGGAAGAACAAGGTGGGTTTTTTGTGTTAACCAGCTAGTTTTGTCCCCTTTTGTTTCCTCTGCCTTTTTTTCTTGTTGTTGTTCCTCATGTGCTCTACTATGACTTCACTAGTTAAGAGGGTCTGAGCCAAGTCCCGTCATCTAATCTTTCTTCCTTTGCTTGTGGATTAGCTGTTGAAAAGGTTGTGACTTTCCAGATTGATCTTACGTATTCTCCTTCCTAGTTGATGAGCAGTCAAAGTGCTCAGCAGAAGCAGCCTGAAAGCTGTGGTCCAGCTCTGACTGCCAGGGAAGCAGATTAGGACCTGGTGGCTTCCAGAGAGTCAAACCCTGCATAAAAGCTGAGTCCTTCTCCTGATTCAGGCTCAATTTAAACCTCTGAACTGAGGTCTGTAAGCAGAGCCCTGGGAAGGTCCTTTGACAGGTTCTCATGACGCCTGTCAGACAGAGGCAACCTCATCTGATCTGGAAATATAACCTGAGCTATCCTATGTGCTATATGTACAGAAGGTTGTGTATGTTACTGGAATGATGGTGTGAGGGTGAGTAAAGGAATGTCAATGGGCAGGCCATCAAAGGACAAGGCACCCATTATTTTTATGTTCTCATGATTGACACCACTTGGAGCTTCCTGCTGTGACTTTATCCAGGGAAAAAGGGAACCATGTGAGAGTGGCAGAAGTTACGTTTCACTTTATGGAAGGGGAACTTTCAACATGGGACTTGAAAGGGAAATTTGAATGTGGGACTTGCATGCCCCTTCCCGTATGTCAGAGTCACTGACCCTGAGAGACATGGATATATCCTTACTTGAAAAAACACCCTTCTCTTGGAATTTCCACCTACTGGAAGCGGCTTAAAATGGCTTTGCACAAAATCGTCTCTTCTTCCCAGACTGCAAACTGTGGTCCTCTTGTTTCAAAATAATAAACCTACTATTTCTTTATGCAGGGCCACTGAAAATTAACAATTACGAGCTGTGCTCTGAAGAATATAAATAGTTCCTCTTCTCCAGGGAAAAAGACATAAATCGGTGCCAAATCTTGCTAAATTAAAAAAACAAATAACCTCTTTCATTTTGGCAGGATTGGCAGTGTTCTGATCCTTGGCTTCAGGGCCAACATATTTTTCTAGGCCTACATAGAAAGATGTTCGTGTCATTTTTGCCTCTACAGTAAATAAAAAGCTGGATCAGCTCTCCTGTGTTGTCTCTGTAATGAGTTCCAACTGGAGTACTATCCCTCCATGCTTGGCAGCTTAGGCAGCTTTTCAGTGGAGCATTTTCTGGGTTTAGAAAGGAAGATTTTTAACCTCTTCCTTGCCTAGGAAGGTACAGACATTGTAACGTAAGAGAGAACCTTAGAAACAGAAACTGCATTCAAGTTGTAGAGATTTATGGCCATTAGTGTATTTTCTGTTTATCCAGAAGAGTTCTCTGCATTCTGACATGTCTGTCTTCTGGTTTGGGGAGTCAAGAATAAACTTTTAGTTTTGTTCTTTGTAGTAAGAGAGAGGTTCTGGCATCAAATACAGCCTAGGACTGTAAGTTGCTGTCTCATATCAGCTACTTCTTCCGTATGGCATAAATCTCTTCTGGTTTTGTTTTTATATATATATATATGTATGTATGTATATTAACTTCAGTAGTCTTTTGTATTCCTTATGTTTTTCCTCATTGAAATGCTAAAACCTGAAAGAAATTTGTTTGTAAAATGCTTTGAGTGGTCAGTTTGCCACTGACCAAGGAAACAAGCTCAATGGGACCCAAGTTTTAACTGAAGGCAATATATGGCATTGTACACTCAAACAATACCAAAGAGGTAAAACTGTCTTAGAGCAGAAATGTGATCTCTCCAAGCTTCCCTAGAAAATGATACGTCATTAGGGAATTCCTTGGGGAAGAACGATCCCTTTCCATTGTTCCTCACTAAGGTCTGTGAAGAGCTTGCTTTATCTGCTTATTTTGCCTGTCATCGGGTTCTCACTGTGGACAACGGAGATCTGCCCACATGAGTGTGCTGGTTAACACTACGAATTGCTTCCCTGAGCACAGGTGGAAGACACAGCAAAGGGCCAAGAACTTTGGCCAACACTGACAGAGCTCTTTTACATTTAATTTTAGGCCAAATTCATACTTAAACTTGAACATGTGCGTCAGCGTATGCACAGCACAGGGCCGCAGTGCTTGTTTATGCAAAGGTAATGTCTGCACTCTATGTAGTATTTATGTTGGCTCATGGAATTAGGCTCAGGGCCTGGGAATTCAGCTGTTGCTTCTTGTGTGATGATGCCCTGCCATGTAGCCAATGACCTGCCTATTTGCTGGAAGTACTGACCGGATCAATCCCAAGTTTCATCCCTCAACTACCTGCTAAGCACAATAATACTCCTGTCACACCATGGATAGTGCTGATCTTGTGAGTACATTTCTGTGAGGAGCAGGATTAATAATTAATGCATGTTCCCTCTGTGTAAAATAGGATAATCTCTGACAGATGGTGGTTTTTAACAAGAACACTGCAGTAATTCAGATCAGACTGAGCATGTTTTATCCGTGCCTCAAAAGGAAAAGATGCTTACGTGGATGCGTATAAAACCCACGTGACTTTCTTGCTTTCTATTACTAGTTTTAGATCATGGGTGTACTGGATTTTGGAGAGGGTGTAGTAGTAGTAGTGGTGGTGGTAGTGGGGTTATGTCAAATCTCATAGCATGATAGAAAGGGTCTGCCTTTAGCTGTCAAGTGTGCCTACCTGAAAGTGAACAGCCAAGAGGAAAACCAAATTGCTGCCAATAGTAGCAAGTCATCAGCAGGTTGCTGTGCTAGAAGGACTTCCTGATGTGCTCTGAGCATGTTAGATACTGAGATTCTCATTGTATGTCACAAAGTGTTCTAAAAAAGCATGCACCATGGCATGCTTGTGATGGATGGGTGTCATTGCTTAAATGAAGGCTTTGAATCCCAAATGTATGTGCAAGTAGTTATTTTCTTCCGTTTGTAAAATACTCTGCTAACTATTTCTCAGAATGAGTAATGTACCACATATAGCACCAAAAGAGTGTCTAAAAGTGCTTCATATCATGCTAAGAAGAAATAGATATGTCTACTCAATACAGCGTCTAGTTTACATCCTTGGAAGTGTCCATTTGGACCTTTTTTCTCTGGAAATGTGATTCCGAATTACTATGCATCTTCAACAGAATAGAGGCATTTTTTCAAATATAGCGAAAAGTAGATGATTTTTTCCAAATAAGTGGACTATTTAATCAATTTTTATATTGAGAAGGCTGTTAATATGTGAGAGGATCTTTAGATGGGCAGGTCAGACAAAGTACCTGGTAGTTACAAGACACTAGGAGTGATTATCAACATCACTTAAGAGTTGCCCCTAAAAGTCCCTAGAACCTGAGAGCACCTAAAGGCTACCAGAGTACTTATGCTGCTCTACAATTAAAGAGCTCAACACTGAACTCTCCAGTAGGTTTCCAAACAGGGTGTCTTCCTATTCCACATTTCCCTCCAGTTTAACCAAGCCAGATGTACAGAAGGAGCTGGGACCTATCTGATGCTGAAAGCTAATAGTGTAGAGGTTTAGCAAGTCTGTTTGGCATATTAAATATGTGAGTTCAAATCCCCGCTCTTCCTGCTTTTTGAGTAAACGCTTGAATTTAGTACTTTTACAGCTCAGGGCTCAAATATAGGTTGTCTGATGGTGGTGGTTGTTGTGGAACTATGTTTTGTTTTCTTTTTCAGATGGAAAAGCAAAGTTATGGGCAGGTTCACAGTGATAACCTTTAGGGAAGGAGAGGTATGACTCTGGTTTGTTAAGCAACTAAACTATTTGCAGCTAGCATATTGGCTGGTTTTTGAGAATCCCTACCTACCCTGTCCATACATTTAGTGTGTGTTTGGAGCCTGAGCATCTAACTTGGGTCAAACCACTTCACTGCACAGAAGGGCAGTTGGAAGTTGGTTTTAGTTAACTTTGGTGTTGCAAAGCCCAATCTGACCTTTGCAGACGAAAACAACAGTCAGAAAGATTACTTTAATAGTTGCCTTTTGGATTCATGGAAAGGTAGTAGCATGTGCCTGAAGGGCAGAAATGATCTAGCAGTCAAAATACAAGCTATTTCTGTGAACGAGCAGTTGTGCTGGTAAATGTAAGGTTTAGAAAATAGGATATTCTAAAATCCCTCTTAAGTTTTGGAAATGTGAGAAGAGCAAATCTTATTATTGTCTCTTCAAGATGGCACGTAAGCCTGAGCCTGTCATTCACATTGCTTGCATGATTTGAGGAAAGGTAATTCTGATTCTGGTGGCAATGTAATTAGGTATATTGCAATTCTCAAGATAAGTGTTATCTTTCTATGTTTGTGTTGAGGTGAATTAGAAACAGCACAAGGGGATATCATCTTGGATAGCTGGATCCAGATTGGATTTCAATTTCCCTCAGATTGTATCTGCATGTATTTTTTACGTACCTATTCACATCTCTTCTCGGTTAATACACCAAAGCTGCTTGTTTTTCACAAGTGTAAGCAATAGCAGAGGACAAGCAAAGAGAGTTTAAGAGCTGCATTAGTAATTGCATGTCCTTCAGGATCCTGCAGGAATCTCCCCAGCTTGGACATCTTTGAGCTCTTACTCTTCTTCATTTGTGAATTTGATTTGAAATCTTCAAATGAGACTGGATCAGTAACTCTGTTTGGGTAACTTGGTTTATAGCCTTCAAAGTAAAAACAGGATGTAATTTCATGTTCTCCGAGGTTTGAATACACGCATCTTCCAACCACTTCTTTTACATCATAATTTCAGTAATACCATTAAGTCTTCAAAATATTTCCTCTGGATACAGTACTTGGCCCAGGACTACGGGACACAGAGATTTTATGATAGGAGCCATCCCAATGTCATCTGATGTGGAGATCTGCATTGAAAGCAGCCAGAAGAGTGACTGGGAGATGTATATACTGCTTCCCACTCTGACATCACTGGGATGAGTCTCTCTCAGGCCTAAGGATTGCTATTATGTGTATGTGTGATTAGTTTATAATACCTGTGGTGTATGTATTTGTTTAATAAGTGATCATCTCGGTGGATCTACTGGGCAGAGGCTGAACGTGGAGTCTGCAATGAAGAGTGAGAGCTGTAGAAGAGAGATTCAGAACTACTAAGACAGTGCAGAGAAATGAGTGGAAGGGAAACCCAGTACAGTAAAGTAGTGTTCAAGAAGGGAGAGGTATGTATTTCCCTCCCCAGGTGAGCCAAGTAGGATAACGTGGCACTAAATAAATCTAGAAATTCATTAATATGTAACATCTATTATCTCTCAAGTTTTGCATAGTACCCTATTGAGATCAGTGGGTGATTGACTACCTTTGACCATTGTCACCTTTGTCTTTTGTGTTCATAGACTGAGATCAAGAGTAGAAGTTGATCTGCTGTGAAAAGCAAGTTCCATAAGTGTGCTGTATTGTCAAAACCCTAATGCCTACAGGGTCAGATTTCTGTGGAACAGTACTCTGAAATCTGTTTCCTTTTGCCTGTAGAAGTAGATTGATTTATAAGAATATGCAAAAAACTAAAGTTCTGAGTTGTGCCAGTGCCCCAGCATTAGTATTACACCTTTCAGCTTTGAAGTTCAGGTTATTTAGTGTAACACAATGGAAATACTCAGAGTGTTTTCTGTCGAGTTAGGAATTGGCTAACAGCAGTTTATTGTAAGAACAAGGAAGGTTCTGTTCTTGCTGTAATGATAATTTTCTGCTTAGAGTTTGTAGGCCCACAAAAAGGAGAATAAGGTGGTAAAGATGATTTTGTGTAAGAAATATTTTTAGAGCTTCATTTGTGCAATACATATTTTTACTAACTAATAAATAACTTTTTGGTTGTGGTTTGAAATATCATCCCTGTTAAAATACAGGTATTTGAATCAAATATATTACACCATTGGACAGGAGTTATCAATGTCACCATGAACTGTGTATGACTTTGTTCATGGTGTATCTGCCATGTTAATGGAATAGTTACCAAATCAAGGTCTAGAGCTGTGGGACAAAACTAAAAGCTTTAAGTACTGATTGGACCAATTGAGACTGACCTGGTTCAACATCTTTCAACATCTTTGACATGGACAGTGGGATTGGGGTGCCCTCAGCAAGTTTATGATGGCACCGAGCTGTGTGGTATAGTCCACATGTTGGAGGGAAGGGATGGGATCCAGAGGGACCTGGACACGCTTGTGAGGTGGCCAGTGCCAACCTCATGAAGTTCAACCAGGCCAAGTGCAAGGTCCTGCACCTGGGTCGGGGCAATCCCAGGCACAGCTACAGGTTGGGCAGAGAAGTAACTCAGAGCAGCCTGAGGAGAAGGACTTGGGGGTGTTGGTCGATGAGAAACTGAACATGAGCCGCTGCAGTGTGTGCTTGAGCCCAGAAACCCCCCGTGTGCTGGGCTGCAACAACAGGGGTGTGAGCAGCAGGTCGAGGGAGGGGATCCTGCCCCTCTGCTCTGATGAGACCCCACTTGCAGCACTGTGCGCAGTGCTGGTGTCCCCAGCATAAGAAGGACATGGAACTGTTCGAGCAAGTCCAGAAGAGGCCACGAGGACGATCAGGGGCTGCAGCAGCTCCCATATGAAGACAGACTGAGAACATTGGGGCTGTTCAGCCTGGAGAAGAGAAGCTGCGTGGAGATCTCAGAGCAGCTTCCAGTGTCTGAATGGGGCTACAAGGATGCTGGAGAGGGACTCTTCATCAGGGACTGTAGCGATAGGGCAAGGGGTGATGGGTTCAAACTGAACCAGGGGAAGTTCAGGTTAGATCTAAGGCAGAAGCTCTTCCCTGTGAGGGTGCTGAGGCGCTGGCACAGGGTGCCCAGAGAAGCTGTGGCTGCCCCATCCCTGGCAGTGCTCAAGGCCGGGTTGGACACAGGGGCTTGGAGCAACCTGCTCTGGTGGAAGGTGTCCCTGCCCGTGGCAGCGGTTTGGAACTGGATGAGCTTTAAGGTCCTTTCCACCCCAAACCAATCTGGGATTCTGTGATTCTAAGTACATCAGTCCAATGAATGCTGATATTTTCCATCATATGGTAAATTGTTTTCATTATGTGTTTCCCAGTGTTGCTTCCAGAATGTGTTTAGGAAGAGGGAGTGTGGGTTTGTGCGGTGCTGCTGCCTGGTGCAGGTCGGTGTATGCCTCCTCCTGAGCTGACAGCTGCTGCAGTGATTGCAAGTAGAATCCAAGTTGTCTTCCCTGTGGCTTCTCCAGGTGCTGCAATGGCTGGAGGAGGTAAAATGGCACTAACTTTTACAGATGTCAACATCTGCACCAGAGTTGGTGCTCTGTTGATTAAAACTTGGGTATTCTGACACCTTAACAGTAATTAACCCAAAGTACTTGTGACTATGCAGATTTCACGTTATAGAGGAAATCCTCTTTCTCCCTCTGAGTTTTAAAGGAAATCATCTGTTTGTTTTACTGGTAGGAACCCAGGCAAGTCTATGTGAAATATTCCTACATTTCTTAGAAATATTAACTGAAAAACATTCTTTATTAATTCTCTAGGTCATTCCTTGAATTAATTTAGTTTGTTATATATTGATTACCGAGTGTAGTTGTAGCAGGTACAGCTGCCCTGAGCAAGCCCTGACCAAAGCCTGTGGATGCTTCCCAACACAGACAAGGAATTGGGACAAAAAGGGGCAGGAATTTGGGTCCTGAGCCCATGGTGGGTACATGACCATATCTGACCACAGCTCAGGTTCAGCCAGGCAGAAATGGAGCCCTTTGGGCAGCCATTTGGAGTTGGTCCTCCTTGATGCAGTGGGTCTGCAGTTGGAAAATCTCCCCTTGATCTAAGGGAACCCTTAAGGTTGAGAGCCCTCCCTTTTTAGGTGAGCAATTGCACATTTTGGGTCATTGGCCATAAAGTTTAAGAATCAGCAACGCAGTAATGAATCCATGTGACATCCTGAATCTGTAGTTAATGTTGGTGGAGCTTTAATTGAGTTTGAACAGTACATTTCTTTTAGCCTCAATGTATTGGTTCCATGACCATAGTCATACTTTGAAGAATAAAAAGATTGGGATTAAACTGTTGTACACTAGAATTAGATAGAAACGTGGGGACTACAACATTCGCTTTACAATCCAGATACATACAATAGTATCCAGATACTACATAGCGTAAACTAATCTGTAGGTTGTAACTTTGTTTAGCAAAGGCTGAAGCACCACAGTTTTGTTCTGGAAGAGTGACTTGATGAAGGCTGCAGCTTCTGTGGAACTGCCCTAGAAACACTTGAGTAGCAAAGCCTAATTAGGGAAGTGCAGGTAAGGTTTGTGAGAACTGCATGCTGGCAATTCCTTCCCCATCTAAGAGGCTATGGAAGATACATCTAGTTGCTGGTAAGCAGCCATCCAGCTTCCAAATTCTTCCTGGCAGCATGTCATGGTACATGTATGTGCAGGCAAACGTAGCTGGAGGTTTGAAGAAAACCACTGTTGAGAGGAACCTTCCTCTTCTGATGCCACTTCTCTGGGGCTCTATGGCAGCCTCTATAGTACTGATGGTTGTGAAGTCCTGCTCTGTCAGTGTCTTCTGTTAAGTGGCAGCACCTTTCATTTCATGCTTTGAATTGTGACTTATAGGTGGGGATATCCTGGTTTTCAGCTTTCCTTGTGTTATGTTCTTGATAGTCTTGATGAACATATAGTAGTGAAATCTCCATATTACCTACTTTGTTCTGCAAACTTAGAAATCTCCATATTACCTACTTTGTTCTGCAAAAAGAAACTCATGCAAGAAGATGTGGCTGCATGCTGCTTCCTGAGTGTTCCAAATATGTATTTGCCTGGGTTTTGGACAGCATTTAAGATGTGCATGTATCTATTTTTGAGAGACGTGCAAAAGCACCAGTGATTTTTAGTTTTTAGGGTGATGCTGCTCTTCCTAATGTGGTAGTACAGCACTGCCATTGTGCTGGGCAGTCAAGAGAAGGGACCTTAGTTCAAATGAAAGATTATTCAGATTATTCCTTGATTATTCCTTGCTCTGCCGTGGCTTGGATCTGGTGACCTTCAGGGCATTTTGTAAGCATCCATTGTGTCTCCAAGCTTTTCCTGGAGCAGGGGAAAGCTGGTGAGAACTTCCTCCCGTGTTCATTCTTCTCGTCGTTCGTTTCCATTAGGATCAATATGTTAAAAGGTGAAAGGAAATGTAAAGAAAAGGTAAGCTTAAAATATTTGGAAACAGTTTTATGTATTATAGATCAAAAGAGCTTTTTTTTCAGGATTGGGTGGTTTTGGTTTTGCGATTGAAATGTAAACCTAGGATTCAGTGATAGTGTAGCAGCTGATGGTGGCTGGATCTCCAAAGCCAAGTTTAGTGTTCAGTGTTAAATCTTTGCATTCATGTACCTTTCCTCCCCCAAGTTACACTAGCAATTCTGAGGTGCATTTTTTAGAGATTCATCTAAAAGTATTCCCTTTTTTTTAGGCATAATGTTGTAAATTCAGTAATTTTCTTTGAAGAAAAAAGCTGTTTAATACCTAGAAATGACACTTGGAAAAGCATTGTGTAGCATTGGGAAAGTGAGACTGCCTTTCATGTAATTGTGTTTTCAGAAATGGATTTTTCAGTTAAATTGCCATAAAACTGAAGAAGTAAACGAAGAATATTGAAGTAGCGAAGCTGTTTAGTGATACCACCTTTAAAAAAATCACAGGAATTATCAAGAAAAGTGAAAAATGAAATTCTTGGCACTTGGCAGTGATATTGGTCAAGGAAATAGAAGGAAACTTGGAAAGCAGACCCAGGGTCTACCAGTTTGTGTCTGTGCTGTTTAGATGCCCCAGACTGGATGTAGGCTGGAGCATCTGTAGAACTGGAGCTGGAGCACTCTGTTGGGAGACTGGCTTCTGAAGTCCTCTGCTTACCTAAAGCGGTAACATAGATGAGACAAAAAGCAAAGTCTGGTATGTCTATAGCCCTGGTATCATAATACATAAGCAACCAGTGATGCTCACAGTCCCTTTGAGAAGCATTATTATCTCTGCATACTGCAGAAATCAACACAAAGATTGACCTTTCCTAGGTCATCCAAGCAGCACATGGGAGATCTTGAAACTGGAATGAGCTCTCGAAACACTTGTTTCACTTCTGCGCCCTAGAGCAATGCAATTGAAGTGTTTAAAACCCTAAAGGATGCTCCTGAGTGGGCAGTCAGTTCATTCCATGGGCATTTGCTTCAGTAGAAGTAGCTCTGTATGCATAGCGCAGGATGTGTCTTGTGGTGACTAAGCTACGTATTAATATTGGAACAAAGAGAAAAGAAACCAGCCACAGGCAGGTGCTTTAAAAGTACTGCTGAATGTATTGAAAATGAATGTTTCCTTACACCATCATCTGTTGTGAATATTATGTTTTATTGTAGCGTGTTTGCTTTGTTGGGATTCATGAATACTGCAGTATTTCACACACTTGCAGGGAAGAATCTGCCTTTACTTTACAATGTATGTTTGTATCACTGTCATTTACATTAATATGTAATGTAGTCCATAGAATGAGCTGTAATTTGAAGTTTCCCAACTGCAGAAGCATCACACTACTCCTCTTAGGGATATTCTTGGAGAGTTTATCCTCTCCTAGTGCAGAATTCCATTAAAACACATACTTTGCAGCTCACTCGGTGCAGCAGGATACAAAACCTGCCCCTCATCTGGACAACCTAGGTTGCAGGCTGGAAGTGCTTTCCCAGATTGTCTGTAGCACTTAAAGGCAGCTTTCAGAAGGGACTGGATGGACATTAGGGGTTCTTCTCTGGAGTAGATGGCTTTCTAGATGCTTTTTGGCAGTGTGGCTCTGTCAGAAAGATCTGTTTATGAGCATGTCGGCTGAAAACAGGGAAGCTCTGAGGTCTGTGATCCCTGAGCCTCTCTTTATACCACACATGGTTTAACGTAGAGATTTTTATGTTTTGAGTTGACCGAAATAAAGTATTTTGAAAGAATTTAAAAGGCTGATTAGGTAGAAGGGTTATGTTTCCTTTTCACAAACCTCTCTTTTATTGAGTACCTTCAGACTTATTCAATAGGATTGTTAGATACCACAGTCACACTGCAGTATCTCTTTCTTTCTCTAAGTATGCATCCGATGGATGCTTTATATGGCAGGTGAAAGCGGAGGTTTTCTTCGGGATAGTTTCTTTTCCAAGTTGCTGATTTGCAGGGTGCAGCCTCAGGATAGCACCACTGCTTTTGTTAGCGAGTGATTTGTGCCAGCCCCAATACAAATAACACGTGTCATTTGTGCATTCTCTTGCACTCAAATGTGCACATGCTTGCTGTCTTCAGTTATGCTGTATTTTATCAACATGAGGGATTCTTATTTCTTTTGTTACAGTGTGTAGTGAATACCAAAGCAGTGTAGTAAGTGGTAATAAAGTGTTATGAAACAAGTAAGAAAGTTACCCAACGTTATATTCAGACAAGAAGGGACAGTCTACCATGTAGAACATGTCTTCTGTTTGCTGCATACAACTGGAAAACAATGTCTTTGTGTTACTGTCTAAGAAATAAATGTGAATATTCTATTTGGACTCCTGTTTCATTAAAAAAGAGGAGAGCTGTATCTTAGTACTGTTTCTGATATGTTTGGTAGCATACTTGAGTGGATTGAATTATGTTATTCCATGTGGCAATCACAGTGTACAAATCACTACATTTTGTGCAGTGAACGTAGTCTGTTAACATTCATTAACCTTCAGCTATTTCAGACAAAACCAACCCCAGAACTTAGATGTAAAGTAAAATGATTATTTAATGTTATGATGCAGTATGTGTCCATGTTAAATTGCGCCTTATTTTCTTTATGAAACTCACTCAGAACCTACGAGATACTCCCTGTATGATTGGGAATTTGCTATGTAAATCCAAGAGATCAAGTTGATGGGAGAATCATTAAGGAAAAGACATTCTAAAAACCAATCTGTAGGATTTCTCATTAGTGTGAGAGGATACTGTTTATTGCAATAATTACTGCTGTAGTTAGACTCTGTGGAGAAGAACTGAGTATTACGAACAATGTAAAGATACTCAGTCTTTCCTCATCACCAGTGATTTCAAACATGCTTTCTGCTTCTCTCTTTCTCTAAAGAACCGTGCAAATAAGACTGCTGAGTTTTCTGAAACGGAAAAATACTAAAGATGAAATAATTTGAATAGTAACAGCAATTTGGCAGATCCTCAGAAATGCAGAGAATTGTATTGGTCTTGCAATATTTAGACTTGAAATGTCTCACAAGTTACCCCTCTGTCACCCTAAATAGAAAAAATACTTTATTATCTAGCATAAAGCTGATGTCTGCTGTTGAGACTACATTTCTATCGGCAGACTATGGGAAATGGCGTATTCCATAGTATGGATTTGGTACTAGATGACGACTGTTTCTTTTGACATGCAAAAATAGAGTTGATTTTTTTAATAGCTGTCTGCAGTTTACTCTCACGCAGGTGTTAAAATCCATAGAGTTGGTTGGTGCTCTGCAGAACAGTTGGTTGTCACTGTTCATTCACAAGTGCATGATATGAAAAACAAAAATTGAAGGAACTTGACATTATTTATTAAAGCATTATTCTTTACTCAGAATTGAAAAATGTCATCAAGAAACTCTGAATCTCAATGGTTTAGACTTCTACATTT
Organism: Strigops habroptila; assembly: GCF_004027225.2. Classification (NCBI taxonomy): domain Eukaryota; kingdom Metazoa; phylum Chordata; class Aves; order Psittaciformes; family Psittacidae; genus Strigops; species Strigops habroptila. The sequence goes on from NC_044284.2 coordinate 1,866,287, forward strand.
ACTGGTTCTGCTCCTTTTCCTTTAGAAATGTCTAATCCATAGGCCTCCAACTTCACAGCAGCCTGAAAATGAAATTTTTCTTCTTTTACTGTCATATTAATGCCTGTGACAAGGAATCTTCACCTGACACTCAACAATCTTCGTGATGATCAATGACACAGTGTAAAGTCCAGGTAACTTTTGAGTTGTCTTCACTGTTGAGAACTAGCGTGAGTAAAACTAGCAGAAGTGTCACTCTAATTTCCCCTTAGGGAACAATGAAGTTAGAGACAGGCTTACAGAATCATGGACTGGTTTGGGTTGGAAAGGACCTTAAAGCTCATCCAGTTCCAACCCCCTGCCACGGGCAGGGACACCTTCCACTAGAGCAGGTTGCTCCAAGCCCCTGTGTCCAACCTGGCCTTCTCATTGACTTCCTTGGGACTGTGGTTTTGTTTGCTTGGAGCAGCAGATTGAGTGTTGCTTTTGATTGTAGTAGCTTTTAAAGATAAATTTTCAGAAAGCTTTTGTAAATTAAGTAAGCCAAAAGCAG